>NC_040085.1:80232444-80535474 GCF_003369695.1 Bos indicus x Bos taurus
AACAATTTTGAGAGGTTACATGATGACTTTTCCCAAGAAGGAAACCTCTTTTTGGACACCAAATCATATTTCTCTTTACTGTATGATTTTCCTGCTCAATAGAGACATTGGTTCTGGCTCCAAAGCATTTAAAGATAAGAGAGAGGCAGAAGATGGGTTAGTGAGCTGTCAGGGTCAACCAACGTGGGAGAAAGGAACTAGGCTGGGCCCACGGGGAATGGAAAGAAGCAACGAGACATGTGTCACAAGGGCTCAAAAAGTAGTTTGAAAAGTTGACTGAACATCAGAACTGTCAGGGCAGCTTGTTACAGGCACCAATCCTGAGAGTCTATCTCTGACCTGAACCAGAATGCTCTCTGGGTGGTGACTGGGAATCTACAATTTTAAAGCACACACCCGTCCTACGGTGGCAATCGTTTTGCAATATATAAGCATATAAATGAGCACACTGCACACCTTCAACGTACACAATGTTATATGTCAGTTACATCTCAGTCAAGCTGGAAAAAACTTAAAAACACCCACCCACCCTCCTTACAGGTGATTACTCTGTAGTCAGCAGGACACTGGTCTATAGACCTGGTCTATAGACCAGCGTTTAGAAATCACTGACCTATTAGACCCTTTCTTCTAAATGTCCTCTAGTCCAGTTTCTTGTCTTATCTCCCTGCTGCTGCAGTTAAGCTTTATCAAGGTATAGCTTTGGAGTAGTTGCAATTTGTACTCATTACATTTAGCGTCATATATCTGCATTATCTTTTCTGAGGTCTGAGGGATAAAAACGAGAGCAGAGAGGTAGGGTGGCTCCTGGCTGTCCCCTTATTTTGTCACTGTGTCTGGGGTTGGTGGCTTCTGACAGGGACTCCTAGGAGATGACTTTGCCAGCTTTCCCTTTGAGAACAGTCCTGGGTTCTTCCTCTCCTTCTCGCTATAGTAAGTTTCCATAACAAACACACCCAAGTCTGGTATTTCTGAACTTATGTCTCTGTGCTGAATACATACTGTTCCTGGAGCTGAGCTCATTCTACAGTCTCTCCTCTGAGCCCCACCCTTTGGTTCTGCTGATGGGCTGGTCCAGCCTTGGCACATGATAACTCCAGGGTTCTTTATGTTCTCTCCGTGACGTTCCAAAGAATTATAGACTTTGTGTCATGTCTGGAGTTAAAAAGAATGGCAGTTTTGGGGATGGGGTCTGGTAAAGGCTGAAGCACAGGATTTATGGTCTCAAATTGCTTCCCCTCATTCGTACAGTGATAGGACTCAAGAATGAGTTACTAGGGGACTTCCCTGGTGGCCCAGTGGTTAAGACTTCGCCTTTCAATGCAGAGGGTTCAAGTTCAGTCCCTGGTTGGAGAGCTAAGATCCCACATGCCTCACAGCCAACAAAAGAAAAAAATTAGTTACTAGGAAAGGGTTTTCCAAACCTCAGTCACTTGAATACCATCTCCATGGTTGTTGCCAATTCTGTGTGCCATCTGTTATTTCTTTCATATTTTCATTAAATTAATTAACATGCTTTTCTGGAGTGCCCACAATCCATTCTAGCCTTCCCATAAACAATAATATTCATGAAGTCACTGACACATGAAATCAGGTCTGATATGCTACCCATCAATTTTCTTCTAGAACATTTAAAAATAAATATGCATCCACTAAAACCGTGTAAATGTTCACCCGTGTGCTATCTAAAATTCTCCCACAGAGGGACGCATGTGTATCATTAGAGGTAGATGCTTTGGGAACCTTATCCTAGAGGAGCTCAGATGCTGGACACATGTAGTCCCAGACCCCTCAATTCACCACAGTGTGGATGCCAACCCTAAGAATATTTTCTGAGTCTATTTAGTGGCAAACTATGCTTTTATATACTCTTGCTGCAGAATTTAAGGTTCAGAGCGAGAAACAGAAGCCACTTAAGGTATTTTAAGCCAGAAATAAAATTAATAAATTATAATTATCAGAAGAGTTGGAGGACTGAGCTCCCTCTTAGAATGGAAACCAGAGCACTGCAGAACTAACCTGCCTGGGGAACTATGACTCCTCCATAAATAAGAGGCTACTAATGAAACTGCTCGATTTAAGAATTCACTACCATGGCTGTAATCCAGGGATCAAGTCCCACCTCTGCCACAACTTCCACTTGACACTCACAGATCTTGAAACTGAACACTGGACTGCTGCTGTAGCTGTCCACATGGTTTTGACATTGCTCTTCAGCAGATATAGCCAAAGCATCAGAAAGGTGCCCCCTGACTCCCTTCTGCCATTTAAATGTCTCATGAGTGCATTTAATTGATGGAGCCTAATTTGCATCGTTCAGAACGCTAGCCACAAGGGATTCTGAGAAACAAAGTTTATGGTTCTCTAGCTTTCAAGACTGGAGAAGGCAATGGCACCCCACTCCAGCACTCTTGCCTGGAAAATCCCAAGGATGGAGGAGCCTGATAGGCTGCAGTCCATGGGGTTGAGAAGAGTTGGACACGACTGAGCGACTTCACTTTCACTTTTCACTTTCATGCATTGGAGAAGGAAATGGCAACCCACTCCAGTGTTCTTGCCTGGAGAATCCCAGGGACAGGGAAGCCTGGTAGGCTGATGTCTGTGGGGTCGCACAGAATCAGACACAACTGAAGTGACTTAGCAGCAGCAGCATCTTTTAAGAAGATCCAATAAAAAGTGGAAGTGAAAGTGAAAGTGTTAGTTGCTCAGTCGTGACTCTGCTACCCTATGGACTGTAGCCCTCCAGGTTCCTCCGTCTGTGGAATTCTCCAGGCAAGAATACTGTAGTGGGTTGCCTTTCTGCCATTCCCTTCTCCATGGGATCTTCTTGTCCCAGGAATTGAACCTGGATCTTTGCAGGCAAATTCTTTACCATCTGAGCCACCAGGGAAGCCTTTTGTAAAAAGTGGAACTGGATGCTGAACACCAATTCGTCTCACCTAATACTTTGACTGTCAGTGGTGGCTCTGCTGCTGATTCCCAGTGAACTAAGAAATCACCAACCCAAAGGGAAAAAAAAAAAAAAATCAATGCAGGTTGTTAACAAACTGTTGTTCTTTGGTGAATCAGAAGTGTTTGTGTGTGTTTAAAAGTGGGTTTTGTGTAATCTGAAAGTATACACTTGCAAACAGGCTGGCTAAGTCAATAAAAAGTGACTTTGGTAGCATAAATTGACATGCTAGGCTAAAAACCTCATTGGCTCCTAATACTGCCGGTGGGAGGGAAGTCTGGTAATAGCCTCATGTTCTAGGCCTTTTATCAACTGGCCTTGACACCCAGCATGTTCTGTGACAGCACTCCACTCAAGTCAAAAAGGTCTGGTAATTCACAAGAAGGTCCTACCGTCCTCTTTCTTCCTTGCCTTTCCTGCCAATAGGTCCCTGCTTGGAAAACTGTTTTATCTTCTCTGCTTACTTGAATCCTAATCTTCCTTCAAGGTCCACTTCTGTGCTTCTTCACTTTCTAAAACAGGCTTTGAACGCTCTCTCTCTGCTCCCACTTTAATACAAACTATTCTCCTTAGTTGGGACCTGGTTTCCACCCTCCTAGTCACTGTTTCTGGAGAAGGCAATGGCACCCCACTCCAGTACTCTTGCCTGGAGAATCCCGTGGATGGAGGAGCCTGGTGGGCTGCAGTCCCTGGGGTCGCTAAGAGTCGGACACGACTGAGTGACTTCACTTTCACTTTTCACTTTCGTGCATTGGAGAAGGAAATGGTAACCCACTCCAGTGTTCTTGTCTGGAGAATCCCACGGACGGGGGAGCCTGGTGGGCTGCTGTCTATGGGGTCGTACAGAGTCGGACACGACTGAAGCAACTTAGCAGCAGCAGCAGTCACTGTTTCTTCCCTTCCCTGTGACCCACGAGGGGAGGTGCTGCAACCCTGTGCTCCCCCTGTACTGGGCACTTCTATCCACAAGGATGTGAAACCACTGTGGCCCTCACTCCCCTGGAAAGACAAAGACTTGGGAGGAGTGTGGTCTTGACTTAAGGACTGAATCTGGTAGATCCTTACAAGTGGTGACTCCAAAGCTTTAGTCAAGTCATCAGCTGTGCAGAAGAAAATTTGGAGCTGGGGAAGATGGAATTGGTCTACAAATGATAAAGGGAGAAATGGGGTTGGCTTCTGACAGGCAGGAAGAGGTGAAGTGGTGCAGGATGGGAAGTTAGGGAGGGGGCGAGATTGTTGTTGCTGTTCAGTCGCTAAGTCGTATCCGGTTCTTTGCTACCCCATGGACCGCAGCACGCCAGTAGAGAGGCGAGAGGGCCAATCATCATGAAGGAACTCCAGGGAGAGAAATGCTTGGTGCTCTTGGGTGCATGTCTCAAAGCTTGGTAGGGTCTGCTGCTCCCACCAAAACCACAGCAAGTGACTTTTGGGGCCAAGACTGAAATGGGACTGAGCTCCAGATCCGGGTTCTCATGGAACAGAACAGAAGAGACCCTTCACGGGGATGGCAAGAAGATTTATAGGCTGACCTAATTCAGGGGAAGGAGGAGCTTGGCCCCAGAAGTAACCGTGATCACCAGAATCCTGCAAGAGATCAGATAAAACACAAGGTTTATCTGTGTGCAATCTCTGAGTGTCTGCAGTCAGAACAGTGCCAGGACACGCCTCCCTGGAGCACATCAAAAACATGGCACACTCCTCTTCCCACTCTCACCATCAACCTCATGTGGAACCAAGACCTGCCAATTAGGATTCCAAAACTCCATTTGATTCCTAGCTCCTGTAGCAGACAGCATTTCTAAAATTGTCCCTGGTCTCCATCCCCAAACCCACAGATAGCCTACTCCCAGAACCTCTGCATATGATGAGATATGACTCCCTTGATTATAGCATGTTGTATGGCACAGTTGACGTTTGGAGAGGGAGATTATCCAGGTGGGACTGATCTAATCATGTGGTCCTTTGGAGCAAGGAGTTTTCTCAGCTTGCAGCAGAAGAGGAAGTTGGAGATTCAGAGAGTGAGGGAGCTTTTACTGGTGGCTCAGATGGTCAAGAGTCTGCCTGCAATGCAGGAGACCCAGCTTCAATCCCTGGGTCTGGAAGATCCCCTGGAGAAGGCAATGGCAATCCACTCCAGTATTCTTGCCTGGAGAATCCCATGGACAGAGGAGCCTGGCAGACTATAGTCCACGGGTCGCAGAGTCAGACATGACTTAACAACTAACACTGATGGCTTTGAAGATTTAAGAGGCCACTTGAGAAAGAATGTGAGTGGTGTCTAGGAGCAGACCGTGGCGGACTCCGGCTGGCAGCCAGCAAGAAAACAGGGACCTCAGCTCTATAGCCACAGCACTTGAATTTTGCTAATACCTGGATGAATTTAGAAATGGATTCTTCCCCAGCACCTCCAGATAAGCACCCAGCCTGCTGATATCTTGAGTTCAGCCTTGGAAGAACCTATGCAGAGAGTGCAACTGAGCCTGCTGGGCTTCTGACCTATAGGACTGTCAGCTAATACGTGGGTTTCTTTTTGAGACACTAAGTATGTGGTGATTTGTTATGCAGCAACACAAAAATGAATTCAAGCACTGACCTTGGCATCACCTTTTGGCCCAATGGGACTCATGTACTCTTTAGTTAAAGGAGGATTTAGTTGGGACCCCTTTTCTTAGCCCTTCAATATTTGTCACACTCTACTGACCCTACGTGAACATAGGCCTAACCTCCCTATGTTGCATCTCAGGGATCCTTGAGCTGCAGCTGCAAGGCCTCTGGTATATTGTGCACCGTTTCCCTCCAGTTGTTTGGGTAATTACAACATTTAACTGACCTGGACTAGAGTCTTGTATCGAATGGGATATTTATTACCCATATCCCCAACACCTAGCATGGTGCCAGGCATGTAGTTGGTGCTTAATAATATGCGTTGAAGATGCTGGTGAATACAGAGAGAAAGAAATCTCTGGATCATCCCCATCATACATTCCCAGAGTTGGCATGTGATGCTCTAGCCATGTACTGTGTACAATTCCCAGGAGATACCATGGTCTCCCTTGCCTCTGAGTTTCTCCACCCTCAGCCTGCTTTTCCTCCACCCTCACCCCGTGTACCTTCCTCCCTCTTTCAACTGGCTAAGTCTTCTTATTCTTCAGCTCTCAGCTTACATATGACATGATAATTGTCAGTCGGCTTGTCTGGAATCCCCACTAGGTGGTGGGTATGTTCTCTGATGGTGGGATGTGCTTCCTTTTTTCGCTTGAGACTCCAGTATTTTTATAGGGTAGGTTTTTAAGAAATGTTTGCAGAATGGCCTTGCTTGTTTGTCACCTGCGAATCCTGTTAAAGTGCAGGTTCTGATTCCTAGATCTGGGCGGGGCCTGAGATTCTGTATTTCCAACAAGCTCCAGGGGATGCTGATGCTACTGGCCCATAACCCACTTTGAGTAGCAAGGTAATAGGGTAGACACTCCCACCACTATCCCATTGTGGTAAAAAGATTTCAGAGAAGCTGAACAAGATTTAGGGTGCAAATAATGGCCACAGGAGAAAATTTCCCCTATCATTGCTAAGCTGGCTGACTCATTTACAGAGATGGAGCCAGTAACCTTGGCCTTATTAACAACTGAGCTAACTGCCACAAACCAATAAATAACAACATTTGGCTGATTTGCATTTCAAAATTGTTTCCTCCCCTTGTTCACACTCTATAGCAGGTGCTAACGAACCATGAAATGTCTGAGGCATTGGCAGCAAGGAGAGAGACAGCTGACCCACGCCTGACGAATAACCATCCTTAAAAATCAAGAGCCACAAAATTCAATGTGGTATCCTGGATTGGATCTTGGAACAGAAAAAGGATAGCAGCCGGAAAGCAGTGAAATCAGAATAACGCCTAACAAAAATGCCTAAGTGAAGTAGGGCCTTTCAGTTCAGTTCAGTCGCTCAGTCGTGTCCGACTCTTTGCGACCCCATGAATCGCAGCATGCCAGGCCTCCCTGTCCATCACCAACTCCCGGAGTTCACTCAGACTCACGTCCATCGAGTCAGTGAAGCCATCCAGCCATCTCATCCTCTGTCGTCCCCTTCTCCTCCTGCCCCTAATCCCTCCCAGTATCAGAGTCTTTTCCAATGAGTCAACTCTTTGCATGAGGTGGCCAAAGTAGTGAACAGTAATATCGCAATGTTGGTTCTTTAGTTCTGACAAAGGTACTGTTTGGAGAAACTGGGTGACTGTTATACAGAAACTCTCTGTATTGTCTTTGCAACTTTTCTGGAAATCAAAAATTAGTCATAAGTAAAAAGTATATTAAAAGAATCAAGAGTTAGACTGTATAGATTTTCTTTACTTCATGTAATGGTATTATAAGTCTCTGAGAATGTTCTGGGGTGGGGGGGACTTCCCTAGTGGTCCAATGGTTAAGAATTCCCCTGTCAATGCAGGGGACATGGGTTCGATCCCTGATCTGGGAAGATTCTTAGTTGCTTCTAGAGCAACTAAGCCCAAATGCCACAACTACTGAGCCAGGGTACATAGTGCCCAGGCTCTGCAACAAGAGAAGACACCGCAGTGAGAAGCCCAGGCACTGCAGCTGGAGGATAGCCCTCGCTTGCCATAGCTAGAGAAAGCCTGTGTGCAGCAATGAAGACCCAGTGCAGCCAAAATAATAAACATAAAATAAAAATTTATTTTAAAAAATTGGTAATGTGTATTCATGGGGAAAAAATCTCCCTCTAAAACTCAGTAGCAGTCAAGGAAGAAGTTGGATGATGGCTGGTCCTAACGGCATACCTGCAAGGTAGCATGCCAGTGATACCTACACTCCAAATTCCTTGGCCATATGCCATGACTTCAAGATATTCTGCCTGCTGTTTGCTCCTGATTCCTGCCTTTATTTATCCAACATGCCCGGAATTTTTTCCATTCTTGAGAATCTCTTGATTCTATACTCAGGATTTAGGGTGTTTTTGTTTGTTTGTGTAACAGCATGATCTTAAAGACTTGGTCAAGATATCCCATTTTGCTTCAGCTGTGTTTGCTTAAGAGACTCTAAGTTTGACTTGTTTCTGGAGACTCTAAGCCTAGTGAGGTCATGAATTGAATTTATCCATCACTGCATGCCCAGCATCTTACTCCTAACTAGACACAGACATTATTAATAATTATTTGTTGGTCGGATGAGTAAAGGAGATACTTTAGCATTTGAAGTGAATTCCTGCCTGAAAAATATACATTTTCTAATGATATTTCATTATGTAAAGAGTTCCCTATGGTGGAACTTGATGAAACTTAAAAGGCCTTCAAATCTTGTCAAGAAACTTATCAGGCCTTTCCCAACTCTGGTGAATTTATGGAAATTCATGAAGGTCCTATTAACTCTTATGGAAACTATGGCTTTAACTAAAACAGTATAGACTGAGCATGCTCTGGCCTCAGGGGGCTGCTCCCTGGAACATGCATGAGGCCTGGGATCTGAGCTGGCCGGAGAGGTATGCTCAGAGCGGGTGTGGTCAAAGGTTCATGTATGTATTGCTTTGTCTCTTCTTCAGTAGCTCCCTCCCTAAGAAAGCTGCTCCTCTCCCACTCCAGTGTGCTGGAAAAGGAACTCACAGTTCATCTGTCTCCCAGGTAGGCCTCTAGCCCCTTCCAGGTCAATTGGAGCCTTCTCTGTGGTTTTTAAAGTTTGGAGCTGGAGAAGTGGCCTTTGCCTTTTAGAGCACGGAATTGGGAGGGTGCAATACAAGCACAGCTATCAGCCTCCTTCCCTGCCACACTGAGAAAATCTCCAGAAGGATAGAGGGTCCTCAGTCAAGAAATGGCAATGCAAAGAAAAAGAGAAACCTAACACCCATGGTTAAGGCTCTGGGTCCAATTGCACTTAGGTTGCCTCATTCCCCTGACCCTCCCAGTTCAGGGAACCAGCAAATGCCCTTTCTCTTTAGGCTGATTTGGGTTTTTGTCAGTTGCCATGAAGAGTTCTATAGTCCTGGAGGAAAACATGCAATTTCCTTTCCATACTTCAGTCAGTCAGTCAGTTCAGTCGCTCATTCGTGCCCAACTCTTTGTGACCCCATGAACCGCAGCATGCCAGACCTCCCTGTCCATCACTAACTCCCAAGGTTTACTCAAACCCATGTCCATTGAGTCAGTGATGCCATCCAACCTCTCATCCTCTATTGTCCCCTTCTCCTCCTGCCCTCAATCTTTCCCAGCATCAGGGTCTTTTCAAATGAGTCAGCTTAATGGGGACTAGTACCAGCTCAGCCAGGAAACAGCTCTGCAGGTCTCTACTTGGACAGGGCACTGTGGTGCGAAGACCAACTGCCCTCCCCAAACTCATGCTCTCCCCTCCCTTGCAGACACTGTCATTGGGGGATGGCACCCCCACCCCGCCTTCCCCAGATTATACTTCTCATCTTGTACATTTAGGTGAGAATGCATGGTTAGCTCTCATCAAGCGAATGAGTGGAAATGACATGTATTGATTTCAGGCTGAAAAGCAGTGAAGAGGCAGGGCTTTCTTACCATTCTCTTCTTTTCCTGCCCATTAGCTGGTTAAAGAGGATTCTGAGACCTTCAAGGATAGCAGAGCCACAGTTGGAAGGAGCCTGGGTCTTGCCTTAAGACCAGGAAAGTTCGCCTTTGACTGTTATGTGAGTGAGAAATAACTCTTATGGTGTTAAGTCCTTGAAATGTTGGGGATTTGTTGGTTATAGCAGTGAGCACTACTCTGACGAATACACTTCCAAGAGCTGGGTTTAGCTGAAGATTTTTTAAGTACAAAGAGTCATAAGCAAAGCTTGAGAAAGACAGGCCCAGAGTTGAAACAAGAGCTTAATTCTGTGGTTAAGTCCAAGAGATGATTTCAGGGATGGAAACAGGAGACAGAGTTGGAGGGTCAGTCCCCAGGTGCGCCCTGAAAGAAGTTGTGAGTGGGGAACCAGAGCAGGGACAGATATGGGGTGAGAGCCAACCATACGGGGAGCCTCTGGCTTGGTTTTTGTGGCTGCCAGCAGCATGGAATATGAGTAGGTCTTCCTGGTGTAGAGACACAGGGGCAAAACGGGCAGGAAATACAGGTAGCCTGAGGAAATTGTGCCAGGTGTTAGACCAGGTGGAGGAGTCGAATCCGCAAACAGGAAATCAGTCACAATTTCAGAACCTCCAAGTCTTGGGAACCTTTTGGGATGTATGGAAAGCAGGTCAAGGCAAGTGGTTTAGAACTAATGAGCTAGGTATTTTGGAAGCCTCATTCCTCTGTGGAGTCTTGAGATGGGTCTGGTAGGTAAACCAAAGCGAGGTAGCAGGCTAGGTGGGGATGGGGCCAAGAGCACGTACCCTGTCCAAAGGGGGCCATTGTTGCTCAGCTCCTGTGGATCACTGCAGTGTGGACATGCAACCCAGTGTCTCCAGATCCTCCAATTTTTCAAGAAAAGCAGGAAATCCTGATTTTTTTGGTGTGTGAGTGGGGGAAGGGATATCTTCTCATTTTTCAATGCTGGCAACTAATTCAAAAATTTGAAAAACAGCGTGTAGGCCAAAGAAAACACATTCACAGTCTGAATTGGCTCACAGGCTGCCAGCTTTTGGCCTCCTAGCTTAAAGGAAATGGGCAGAAATAGATGCATGTAAAAAACAAAACCAGAAAACATGAAAATCATTCACAGTTTCCCTTAATTTCCAAACACCACAAGATACTACTAGAAAAAGAGCTTGGCAACCACTGCTCACAAAACCACAATATGTTTGGTCTTCAGAAAAGCTATGGGCTTCTGGAAGTTGCCAGAGAAGCACCTTGTAGTTCTCCAAATCGGTTGCAGTTTTCCCCAAAGTGGACCTATAGCTTTGATGGAGTGAGCTCATTTTCTTGCATCTTTCTCTCAGGCCCATCAGGTACTTTGTTGTTATTTATTTGTTTTGCTACATCAGTTTTTACATTTACTTTCTTTTCTGAAAGGCTGGCAACTCTATCTTGACAGCTGTGTTTCCAGTAAAAGCAATTACTTGAGTGAAGGCAATTTAGAGAAACAGTACTTGAGCCAAATAAGAGTTTGGCTAGCTAAACTTTATGATACGAGATGTCTCCAGGCCAAAAACCTCAAAAAGTGATCAAAGGTTTTCAAAGACTGGATCCAACTAGTTCAGTTCATTAACCTTGGCCTATGTCCGAGCTCAGGGTCAAGCTCAGAGAATGTGGCAAATACAGAGTCTGATTTTTTTAAAAATGTGGTCTCTTGGATGGTATGTGTCTACATGACTAGCTGCTGAAACATTCATTTGTGGTGCCCCAGCTTAGCCCTTAGCTTCAGGCTTTGCACATCCCAGCTGTCCTGTTTGCCCAGGACTGAGATGTTTCCTGGGATGTGAGACTTTCAGTACTAAAAGCCAGACAGCCTTGGACAAACTAGGGCAGTTGGTCATCCTGCATCCCAGGATCCTTTTCTCAGGGTTTATGCTCTGAAGTTTTGACTGTTTGACTGTTCCTTAAAAAAACAATAAAAAGATCAAAAAAAAAAAAAACCCCAACCAACTCTCCCTCCTCAGCTACAATGGTGCCACGCTCTCCTGGTTTTCTTCCTAGTTCTCTAATTGCTCTTACTCATCTCCTTTGTGGCATTCTTTTCCCCCTCCTACCCCTCAACTATGAATTGCATCTTAAGGTCAAGCCCTTGGGCTTTTGTTCTATTTTCTGCTCACCTCAGTGGACTCATCTTTCCGTGGAAGATTTCCACGTTTAGATCTTGAGCTGCTAGTTCTACCTGAGATCCAACCCTCCAGTTCCAACATTTTCATGAATATTTTCCACTGGGATATCCATCTAGTCAAGGCTATGGTTTTTCCAGTAGTCATGTATGGATGTGAGAGTTGGACTATAAAGAAAGCTGAGCACTGAAGAATTGATGCTTTTGATCTGTGGTGTTGGAGAAGACTCTTGAGAGTCCCTTGGACTGCAAGGAGATCCAACCAGTCCATCCTAAAGGAGATCAGTCCTGAGTGTTTATTGGAAGGACTGATGTTGAAACTGAAACTCCAATACTTTGGCCACCTGATGCGAAGAGCTGACTCACTTGAAAAGACCCTGATGATGGGAAAGATTGAAGGCGAGAGGAGAAGGGGAGGACAGAGAATGAGATGGTTGGATGGCATCACTGACTCAAGGGAGATGAGTTTGAGTAAACTCCAGGAGTTGGTGATGGACAGGGAGGCCTGGCGTGCTGCAGTCCATGGGGTTGCAAGGAGTCGGACACAACTGAGCAACTGAACTAAACTGATATTTGAACATCTGATGCCAAGTCATTATCTTGCAGCCCTATTCAGCTCCCACTTACTCACCTAGCATCCTCTTCCATTAGAAGCGTCAATGTTTTTTCAAGCCTTCAGTCTTAAATCCTGGAGATGCTAATCCCAAATTAGCATCCATGCATTGTATTACCTATCCACAGCCGCGGGGCTTCCCAGGTAGCTCCGTGGAAAAGAATCCGCCTGCCAAGCAGGAGACAGGAGTTCAATCCCTGGGTTGAGAAAATCCCCTGAAGGAGGAAATGGCAATCCACCCCAATATGCTTGCCTGGGAAATCTCATGGACAGAGGAGCCTGGCGGGCTACGATCCATGGGGTCGCAAAAGAGTTGGACACAACTTAGCAACTAAACAACAGCAGCTACCTTCCTGCTGGGCACATTGGAAGGACTCAGTAAATATTTGGTGAATTAAATCAGATCTTGGGAATGAGTCCAAGGAGGAGGACATGTTACAGTATCCGATCAGAGGCTCAAAATATTCAAGGAAGTAACCAAGATTTCCTGGAAGATGCCAAATGAAGATCTGGAAGATGCCAAATGAAGATCTGGCAGATATGATCCATGCAGACATAGTTATTCAAATCTTCACTGATTAAACTTCATCCATAGACATTTGACCATCTGGTAGTTAAAGCAAGTGTTACTAAATTTCTAGTTCACTTTGTTTATATTGACATAAGTCTCAGGGCAGTCAAAGATATTTCCGAGGTTCTGAATAATGATAAATGTTACATGACAAATATGGATTTTATTCTTTTGCTTTATTTTTCTGGGTTCCTGATGAAGAAGTCTGTTTTTAATTACCAAATGCTCAGAACCAGAGCAAGCTAGTGGCCAGAATCTAGGTGTTTCTCCTTTGTCCTCTGTCCTTTCCTGCACTTTTTGCCTTAAAAAAGTATTTATAAGACAATAATCTATTTTTGTTATCATTTCACGTTTTCAATAATTTTTTACTGAGGTATGAAACTCCAGTACTTTGGCCACCTCATGCGAAGAGTTGACTCATTGGAAAAGACTCTGATGCTGGGAGGGATTGGGGGCAGGAGGAGAAAGGGACGACAGAGGATGAGATGGCTGGATGGCATCACTGACTTGATGGATGTGAGTCTGAGTGAACTCCGGGAGTTTGTGATGGACAGGGAGGCCTGGTGTGCTGCGATTCATGGGGTCGCAAAGAGTCGGACACGACTGAGCGACTGAACTGAACTGATAGTTGATTTACAGTGTTGTGTTAATTTCTGCTGTGCAGCAAAGTGATTCAGTTATACATACATATACATTCTTCAGTGGTCTTTTCCATTATGGTTTATCACAGGATATTGAACATAGATCTCTGTGCTATACAGTAGAACCTTGCTGTTTATCCATTCTGTATACAATAGTTTGCATCTGCCGACCCCAAACTCCAATCCATCCCTCCCCTTCTCCTCCTCCCTTTGGCAGTCGTAAGTCTGTTCTTTTTGTCTATGAGTCTGTTTCCGTTTCGTAGATAAGTTCACTGTGTTACATTTTATATTCCACGTATAAGCGATATCATATGATATTTGCCTTTCTCTTTTTGACCTTCTTCACTTAGTATGATAATCTCTAGGTTCATCCATGTTGCTGCAAATGGCATTATTTCATTCTTTTTATGGCTGAGCAGTCTTCCATTCTGTACATGTACCACATCCTCTTTATCCATTCATCATTTATTTAAAACATATTTTTGAAATAGATTCTGTACCATATTTTGAGGGGGAACAACAGCTTGGAAACATTGCTCTTATCTTTAGGAAAATTCTCCTCCCACTAGGTCTTCATTTTCAGATGTCCTCAAGTCTGAGTACCTTTTCTTTGCATCTGTAAAGCAGAGAACACCCCTTAGACTGGTTTCCCAGCCTTAGCACTATTGACAGTTGGGGTTGGATAATTCTTTGATGGGAGAGGGTGCTATTCTGTGCATTCTGAGATGCTTAGCAGCATCTCAGGCCAGCAACACACACACACACACACACACACACACACAGAGCTTCCAGCTGTGACAACCAAAACTGTCGCCAGACCTTGCCAAACGTCTCCTTGGAGCAAGTTGCACATGGTTGAGAATCACTTTCCTTGATTCTTTTACTTGGAAATGAAAGTGGAGCCTGTTAGCCTACACCCCTGAAATGCCTCTTTGTTCTTTGAGTCCCTTTGGACCAAGTCCCCACCAGTTGTGTTCCCAGAACTGGGAGAGAGGATTTTCTGCAGGCAAGGATCAAGGCTGGACTTGATAGGCCCATCAACCTAGGAGGCCCTAATTGGATCCATTACTTTGCTGAGCAAATTCTCCTTTATAAGATCACCATGCTCCACCTGCCTCTAGGATAATCTGCCTTTCCTTGCGGGGATGGGAAGGAGTGGGGTGCTGGAGAAGGGCTGGGATCCGAGGTGCCACCAGAATGGGTGGCCTGAGTCAGCGGAGCTGTTCTGGGTCTCGGGGATTTCCAGGGGGAACTGCGTGGACAGAATTCCCCTGGGATGATGGTCTAGACAGGGCTCACCCTTCCCTCTGTTCACCAGGGCCTTCTGCTTCCCCTTTAGGAAGAGGAAACACCCCAGATGTTTATTTTGGGGTTGAGGATCTGTTGTGAATAAGCCCCAGGATGGATCTCAGGACAAGTCTTTGCACATGTGGGGTATCTCAGGAACCAGACAGCCCTTGTCACAGAGCTCCAGAAGGACCATTGATCAAGTAGGGAAGTAAAGGAAGGGACAATGCCTGAGATTAAATCTAGTAAATAAGAAAAAGTAATTTAAGAAAAGTAAATAAAAGAAGATTAGAATTCTTGCTAATTTTCCCCATCTTAAAACCAAGCTATTTTTATTAAAAAAAAAAAAAAATCCCATAGCCACTGACAGCCATTATTGGAGTAAATTCCAAGTACAAATTAACATAAAGAGCTAGGCTTATATTATACATGGAAAGTGAAAGTGATAGTCACTCAGTCATGTCCAGCTCTTTGCAACCCCATAGACTGTAGCCCTCCAGGCTCCTCTGTGCATGGGATTTCCCAGGCAAGAATCCTGGAGTGGGGTGCCATACCCTCCTCTGGGACATCTTCCCAACCCAGGCATCGAACCCAGGCCTCCTGCATTACAGGCAGATTCTTTACCGTCTGAGCCATACGATTACTTAATTTTCCCCCTAAAAAAATGTGTCTTCTAAACACTATTTCATGTTGATAATCATGTATGTTCTTTGTCATTTTTAAAGACTAAGCATGCTTCCAATGGTACAAATATGCCATAACTATTTTAAGTAAAACCTTTGTTGTTGTTGAGTCACTAAGTTGGGTCCAACTCTTTTGTGACCCCATGGACAGCAGGCCACCAGGCTCCTCTGTCCATGGGATTTCCCAGGCAAGAGTACTGGAGTGGGTTGTCATTTCCTTCTCCAGGGCATCTTCCTGAACCAGGGCTCAAACTTGAGTCTCCTGCATTTCAGGTAGATTCTCTACTGCTGAGCCTACAGGGATGCAGGGAGACGTGGGTTTAATCCCTTGCTGGGGAAGATCCCCTGGAGAAAGAAATGGCAACCCACTCCAATATCCTTGCCTGGGAAATCCCATGGACAGAGGAGCCTGATGGGCTACAATCTATGGGGTCACAAAAGAGTTGGACACAACTTAGCAGGTGAACAACAAAATCTTTAACTAAACACTTCAATTGTTTACGTTTTTGCCATTATAAAGTATGCCTGCAATAATGTATTTGTCCATATATTCTTATGCTTTCCCCAGCTGCATTCTCTAAAACTTTTAACTCATTTTCTTTCTTCTTTTTCCCACCTTTCTTCTCTTTCCTGCACCTTCCTCCACTCAAATGAATGTTGACAGAAGAGTATGTATTTTTCTACACCTTTCTCTCTGCCTAAGCAATGATGTACAGCTTGTCGTTGTTCAGTCACTAGGCTGTGTCTGACTCTTTGTGACCCTATGGACTGAAGCACACCAAGGTCCTTCACTATCTTCTGGAGTTTGTTCAAACTCATGTCCTTCCAGTCGGTGGTGCCATCAAGCCATCTTATCCTCTGTCGTCCCCTTCTCCTCCTGCTTCAGTCTTTCCCAGCATCAGAGTCTTTTCCAAGGGGTCAGCTCTTTGCATCAGATGGCCAAAGTACTGGAGCTTCAGCTTCAGCATTAGTCCTTCCAATGAATATTCAGGGTTGATTTCCTTTAGGATGGACTGGTTTGATCTCCTTGCTGTCCAAGAGACTCTCAAGAATCTTCTCCAGCACCACAGTTCGAAAGCATCAATTCTTTGGTGCTCAGCCTTCTTTATGGTCCAGCTCTCACATTTGTACATGACTACTGGAGAAACCATAGCTTTGACTATACGTGCCTTTGTCGGCAAAGTGATGTCTCTGCTTTTTAATATGCTGTCTAGGTTTGTCATAGCTTTTCTTCCAAGGAGCAAGTGTCTTTTAATTCTATGACTGCCATGACCACCTGCAATGATTTTGGAGCCCAAGAAAATAAAGTCTGTCACTGTTTCCATTGTTTGCCCATCTATTTGCCATGAAGTGATGGGGCCGATGTCATGATCTTAGTTTTTTGAGTGTTGAGTTTTGCGCCAGCCTTTTCACTCTCCTCTTTCACCTTCATCAGGAGGTTCTTCAGTTCCTCACAGCCTATGGACACTTGTATTCATTTGGCCACTTGTTTATGAGTAATGGAATGCTGCTCCACATTCTTAGTGATTGGCTTCTTTCTCTTTTTTAAAAAAGATATTTATTTTTATTCATTTATGTGGCTGTCCTGGGTCTTAATTGTGGCATGCAGGATCAGGTATTAAACCCAGGCCCCCTGTTTTGAGACTCTTAGCCACTGGACCCTCAGGGAAGTCCCATTAGTTTCTCTGTTGATGAGAAACCCTCTATCTCTATCCACATGTTCTTTCCCAGATGTGAGCACCCATGGGGTCAGGAGATCTGAAAACCTTCTCTTTCCATACCTTCCACTGCAACTTGGAGGCATTGGACAGAAGCCATTATCTCCTCAGCTTTTAGTTTCCCTGCCTATGAATCCTGTTTCGTCACAGGATTACTTTGAGCAAAACTCTCAATATACAAAATGAGCCTTGACTTGTTAGCTGTTGATGGCCAAGACACACTGTACAGTGCTTTATTGCTAATTTGTAAACATCCCCAATCCTTTCCTGCTTCTGTGCCTTTGCTTCCGCCATTCACCTTGCCTGCAATGTCCTTCCCCCTGCTCCCCTGTCCAAGTCTGGACCGTCCCTTCAAGCCCAGTTCGAACCCCATTTCTCGAATTGTCTCTGATGATGCTTTCAGCTGCAAGTCCTCTCGTCCTCCTCAGGACCTTTCATTTCCTGCATTACTCACTCACTCATTTCCTTGTGGTTTTCTGCTTTCAGTTTTTAAAATATGAATTTAAAAGCTTCTTAGGACAGGAATTATACCTTACATGTCTGCTGTTACCATAGGGTCCAGCAATCATACCCATTTTGCTCTCAGATATTTGTCAAATGAAAGAATGAATGAATTGAATGAGTAAGTAAATGAATGTTCTCTGTTACTCCTACACAAACATTCCCCTCCATTTCAGGAAGAGATTAGAATCATGGAAGATATTTTGGAGGTTCTTTATAACATTTTGCCCTTGTTGGAAAACACTGCATGGTGGAAAATACAAAAAAGCACAAAGATAAAAATGGAAATCACTCACAGTTTAGCCACCCAGAGAAAATTCACCTTTAATATTTTAACGTGCATCTTTTTAGTCTTTCTATGCATATATATATTTATAAAATATGACATACACGTATTTATGTATATATACTTCCCCTACATATTACATACATAACTTGAATATATATATATATAGCACTTGTGCTCTGTAGGGGAGGAGAGTAGATGGGAGGAGTAACTCCTGGAAGCCCTGGGGACTGCTCAGAGGTTCCAGTTCTGGAAGATCCAGAAGCATTTCCAGTAAAGGCAAGTTGAGGCAAGTTCCTGGGGCCCTTTGGGCTCCCTGAGTCACTGGCAGGTGGGGAGGGACCCTGAGCAGAGAACTGTAAGCCCCTCGGGGTCCTGTGACCCTTGGTCCCCCATGGGACAGAGAAGCAGCATCTACTGCCTTCCTTCTTCCTCCATTCACTTATTCTTACCCCTCTGCAAGTCCCCCCAGGACTTCTGGGTCTCACTCATCTGAGAAAATCTCAGCCCTGGGGCCACGGTTTCCCCTGCTGTTTGCTCCAGCCCTTCCTACAAGAAGCACCAAATGTAGAAGAATCCCCCAGGAAGCGGGTAGGGGAATTGGTTCTGCCTGGGAATTGGGACCCTCCCAGAGGAGACAGAGGTGTCTGTGCACGCCCCAGGAGAGAGCCGCAGACAGTCTGTGGCTGGTGGGTTGAGGGTGTGTCAGGGGTGGGGCACTGGATGAGAGCGCTCATTCATCGTGCCTTGCCTCTGTGCCAGACGGTGCTGGCCCTTTACAGGCTTTCTCATTTAACCTTCAAAAGAAAGCCTCAAGATGCTATCTCCATGCCCATTTGACGGAAGAGGAAACTGAGGCTGACACGGAAGCCTCTAAAATGAAACTGTGAGCACACCTGGTGTCACGCAAGAGCACACTGCTGTTCACTCGCAGACACTTCCTGATCACCTCCTCCCCTGCCCAGGCTCCCTCCCTCATTTGATAGGAGTGCCCTTTCTCCTTCCGGGAATGTCCCTGACTCTTTTCCTTGCCTTGGCATCCAGGCCTTTCACAAGACCTCTGGACTCGGGCTCCAGAGCATCTCCCCAGTCTTTCTTCATCCCTCCGTCTTCACTGCTCCCATTCTGGCCTAAATCACCCCCATTCTCTCCTAAACAATTGCAGGAACCCCACTGCTTGATGGTTTAGTCTCCATATCAGAGCCAAAATGCTCTTCTAAACAGATCATACCATTCTGCTTAAAAGCCTCTGATAGGTTCCCAACAAATCTTCAAAACCCCAACTCTTTGCCTTGGCATATAAAGCCTGACAGGATGTAGCTTCCTTGCTCCAGCCACACCTCCCACCCTTCTCCCCTCGGTTCCTCCAGCACCCTCCTCAAGGACACTGTGGCTGTTTCTGCTCTTGGCTGGACCTCTAGACTCCTCTCCTGGAGGAGCTGCCCACGCGGCTGGTTCCTTCCGGTCATTCAGGACTCAGAGTAAAGGTCATTTCCTTTGAGAGATGCTCCCAAACCACCTGTTCTCAGTAGCCATTTAACCACTTGCTATCATGTCATTCTGTTTTAATGATCTGCATAGTACTGTCCACTGTGGGGTACTTTAAAAATCTCATGGTGCTGGGAAAACTGGACAGCCATATGTTAAAAAAAAAAAAAAAGAAATTAGATCATTCTTTAACACTATACCCAAAAATAAGCTCAAAATGGATTGAAGACCTAAATGTGAGACTGGACACTATGAAGCTCCTAGAGGAAAACATAGGCAGAACACTCTGTGACATAAATTACAACATCTTTTTCGATCCATCTCCCAGAATAATGGAAATAAAAGCAAAAATAAACAAATGGGACTTAAAAGCTTTTGCACAGCAAAGGAAACAATAAACAAAACAAAAGTAACCCACAGATGAGGGGAAAATATTCGCAAATGATGTGACTGATAAGGGATTAGTCTTCAAAATTTACAAACAGCTTATGACGTTCAACAGCATCAAAACAAACAGCCCATTCAAAAAATTGGCAGAAGACCTCAATAGACATTCTTCTAAGGGGGACATACAGATGGCCAGTAGCCACGTGAAAAGATGTTAAACATCGCTAGTTATTGGAGAAATGCAAATCAAAACTACAATGACATATCACCTCACACTGGTTGGAATGGCAATCATCAAAAAAATCCACAAACAACAAATGCTGGAGAGGTTTCGGAGAGAAGGGAACCCTCCTACACTGTTCGTGGGAATGTAAATTGATGCGGCCACTACGGAGAAAAGTATGGAGGTTCCTTACAAAAATAAAAGTAGAGCTACCATATGACCCTGCAATCCCACTCCTAGGCTTATACCTGGAGAAAACCATGATCCAAAAGGATGCCTGCCCCCCAGTGTTCATTGCAGCACAGTTTACAATAGCCAAGACATGGAAGCCACTTAAATGTCCATCGACAGACGAGTAGATAAAGAAGATGTAGCACATATACACGATGGGATATTACTTAGCCATTAAAAAGAATGAAATAATGCCATTTGCAGCAACATGGATGGCCCTAGAGAGTGTCATGCTGAGTGAAGGAAGTCAGACAGAAAAAGAAATATCATATGACATGCCTTATATATGGAATCTAAAAAGAAATGATACAAATGGACTTACTTACAAAACAGCAAGAGATTCACAGACTTAGAAACCAACTCATGGCTTCCAGGGAGAAGGAAGAGTTAGGGACTTTGGGAAGGTCATGTACACACTGCTATATGGATAACCAACAAGGAGGTTAAAATGGATAACCAACAAGGACCTATTATATAGCACATAGAACTCTGCTCAGCGTTTTGTGCTAGCCTGGATGGGAGGTGGATTTGGGGGAGAATGGACACATGTATATGTATGTCTAAGTCCTTTCACTGTTCCTCTGAAACAATCACAACATTGTTGATTGGCTGTACCCCAATACAAAATAGTTTAAAGTTTGGAACAAAAATAAATAAATAAAAATCTAATTCATTCATTCATTCATTCTCCGTGTCCTCCCAAATAGAATCTATCCCCACTGCCAACAGTGCCTAGCATATAATGGCTCAATAATTCTTTGCTCAATGAATTTGTGAATGAATAAATGACATTTTCCTCTATTTAATTAATTCAGTGAACATTTATCATCTGTTAGGGGCCAGATGCTATGCTAAGGGCTATGTGAAAAGTAAAGATGAACAGAGCACCTTAACCCTTAAGAAGTGTTTGATTTATGATGTCTGTCTGAGATGTACCTTCAGATAATCTAAAGGGCGGGGGAAAGATGGAGAAGAGATGAAACAACGTTGGCGTAATGCTGATGATGGTTGAGGAAGCATGATGGCAAAAAGGGGGTTATCATATTATCCTCTTGACTTTTGCTTATCTTTGAAAAAAATTAAAAAAAAAAAACTATTACCAAGATGGAGAGAAGTGTAAACAAATAACTACTTTGCTACAGACTGTCGGAATTGGATAAATGAGGGAGTTTGTTAGTAGGTGAACTTTTAATATAGGCTTCTCTGGTGGCCCAGTGGTAAAGAATACACTTGCCAATGCAGGAGATATAAGCGATGCAAGTTCGTTCCCTGGGGCGGGAAGATCCCCTGGAGGAGAGCATGACAACCCACTCCCATATTCTTGCCTGGAGAATCCCGTGGACAGAGGAGCCTGCAGGCTACAGTCCACACGGTCACACAGAGTTGGACACGACTTAGCGACTGAGCACGCACACACGAATACTTATTACATTGACCGAGCATCTAGTGTGTAACAGGCCCAGTGCTGAGTGTCAGGAGTATAATGATAAATGAGACGTGCAGGACTGGCTTTGGTGCAACACACAGTCTAGCCTATAGATGTGGGGACAGGAGCTGCATAAAAGGGCAAACACAGTGTGCAGGGAGAGTGTGTAACAGGGAGCACTCACTTCGTCTGGGGTTCATGAAAGTGAGGGCAAGGACAGCCTCTCTGAGGCAGAGGGAAGAGTTCACACAGTGGCTCAGCAGCGTGAGACAGCACGGCTCATCCCAGGAACCAGGGAAGGCCAGCATTTGAGGGCAGACAGAGCGTGGAGGCAAGTGGAAAGAGACATGTCTGGACTAGTGAACAGGGACCAGACCCCACAGGGTTATGAAGATCCTGTTGAACATGTGGGACTTTACCCTCCACCACTGAAGAAGGATGCTGGAAGGTTTCTTGAAGTAATGCAACCTATGAACAAGGCTTTGAAAGTTGGGGACAATTGCAACAGGCAAAAGTAGCTCCAGAAGGCATTCCTAGCAGAGGTGACAAAGTGAACTCTGCTCCGGAGGGAAAGAGTTCAAGGTATTGAGGAAATAGTGGGTGGCCTGGCATGGGAGGGGCACAGGTGTGTGCTGGGGTGTAGAGGGCAATAAGCCTAGAGAGGAAGGTCAGAGACCAGCACCAGACGTGGTATGTGACATAGTTTGGACTTTATTCCTCAGACAATGGGGAGCCGCTGATGAGTTTTTGATCATCAGACAGATATGATCAGAGCTGCCCTTGGGAAGGCTGTATTTGATGGAGAAAGCAGGCAGCAGATTACAGATGTGAAAGGCAGCATGGGTCCAGCTTTAAAACTCAGCAATGTGCTGAGCACGTACTGGGTGCCAGGCACCAAAAGCTGGAGAAGCAGAGTGGACAAAAGGACTGCCTCTGTCCTGTCTGTCCTGAGCAGAGTTCAGAGATGGGTAAAGTAACAACAATATTATATAGTGACAGAGTGACCAGACCAGCCTATATTACAGGAACCCTCAAGAAAGGGGGCCACTGAACTCTGCCGGAAGTGAGGGCAGCGGTCAGGAAAGGCTCTCAGAGCCACATGAAGCCTCAATGAGCCCTCTAGAGGGATGAAGTACTGAGGGAGAGTGGAGAGCAGCCTTTCAGGCATCAGTGGGAGCATAGCTTGGAGGTTTAAGGTCAGAATGACTGCAGACGTGGGTTGAGGATGGAGAAACTGGTATTGGGCCTAGAGAGGAGGCCAAGGAGGGGAGAGGGAGACAGAGTAGAGGCTCTGCATGTCAAACTAGTTTGTTTCTTCTTATTAAGATAAGGGAAATTGGGAACTTCGCTGGTGGTTCAGTGGCTGAGACTCCGTGCTCCCAATGCAGGGGGCCAGGGTTCGATCCCTAGTCAGGGAACTAGATCCCACATGCCACAGCTAAGACCTGGTGCAGCTAAATATATATATATATATATATATATATTTTTTTTTTTTTTAATAAGGGAACTTGATTATCTCTAATTCCTCCCTTTGTTCCCTCAGCTCTGGGGGTGGCAGTAGCTCCTCCCTGTAGTTGCTGCCTCAGTGATGCCTTAGCCTTCTCTCTGTCTTTTCTGTTGACAACTTTAAACAATTGATCTGAAATTAATCCTAAATCTTAAATGAGTTCTGTTATAATCATAGCTGGTGTGATTTCAGTTCCCTGACTGGACCCTGATTGATAGAGAGGGCTTGAGAGATTTTAAGAGATTTACATTTTAGAAAGATCTCTCTAGGGGCAATTATGGAGAACGAAGCCTGGAGACAGGGGTCCCCGATCAAGCAGCCACTGCAGTATTGCAGGGGAGATAGACCTAGAATGACGAATGCAGATGGAAAGAAGGGGATGCAGCCAAGAGAGGCTAAGGAAACAGAATTAACGGAAGATGGAGATCAGTTAGGAGACCTGCTTAGGCTTCTGGGTTTGCACAGTGTACCATTTACTGGGGCACAAAATAGAGAAGAGGTAGGTGGATGTTGAAGAGATTGATTTTGAGGGGCTGTGGGACCACCTGGTAGAAATGGTCCACAGAGCAGCTGTATATACAGATCCATAGTCAGAAGAGGGGCCTGAGCCAAACAGGTGGGTTAGGAAATCGACAAGGCACAGCATGGTTGAAGTCCTTGCTGCGATCACGCAGGGAGAATGTGGGAAGGATGAGAGAAGCGGACTGAGGGTAGATCCCCTGGAATCCCAACACTTAGGAGATGAACTGAGGAAGAGGGACTCACAGAAATTCCTGAAGAGAAGCCTGGGAAGCACAACGATGATGGAGGGAGGACCAGGAGGGGCCTGGTTCTTCTTAAAAGGAGAACGGAGCCTGGGCACCCCAAGGAGGCTAGGTTTGGCAAGGGGTGTGCGTTACAGGCATACAGATTGATGTGCATTTTTAAAAGTAATTTGTTCCCATACATTTGGAATATTTAGCAGAAAGTTTTTCATATCAAGTCTGAGGCCACCGGTAACTTGGCCCAACCCTTCATCCTTGTCTACGTGTGTCGGGGGAAGCCACCTGGCAGGAAGGAGCCAGGTGGAGCAGAGTCTTACAGTCAATAATCAGTGATAAGGTGTGGCAATATCAAATAATTAAGAACCAGCGTCATCTCAGGTAGCAGGTAGTGGTCAACTGTCTTCCGTCAGGAGACAAGGAAGGGGTGGAGGGGTGTCCCCGACGCCTGGGAGGGGAAGAGGGAGAGATCACACATTTATGGATGGGGCAGGCTAAGTGCTAGGCTCTTTGCATTTTATCTCAGTTAACCCTCCCAGAGCCTTACCCCATTCAAAGATAAGGAAGCTGAGGCTCAGAGAGGTTGAATAATGTGCCCAAGGTCACATAATAACTGGGTGATCTAAGGTTTGAACCCAGAAGGCCAAAGCCGATGCTATTTCAAATGAGCCCTCGGTCCAACTTAAAGCTATTTTCCTGATAACCTGAAGGGCCATATTCTTTACTTTTGGGGGCAACTGATACAAACCTTCCCACTGAAGCTTGAGTTGAATGATGGCTCAGCGGCCCCAGGTCGTTGTTCTACATGAGTGGTTCTCTGCTAATGCTTGCTTCCAAACCAGACTTCCTGTTTCATCATGCACACCTATTGTCTCACTCTTCGGTTTCTTGCCAAATGCCTTCCTCGGCACTCCCAGTTCGGGGGTGAGGTGACTGGGGAACCGGCTGTAATGAGGAGTCTGTCAGACCTACTTATCTTGCAGAGACCCTGAGGCCTGCTGAGCAACCAGCAGCTCTGAGGGCAGGCCTTCCACCTGATTTTTGAAACCATGAAACATCCCCTTTGAGCTTGATTACCAGTCAGATCAGGATCATAGCTAAAGAGTACTGGCTAAGCTTTCTGTATGTCAATCTGTGTGCCTTACATGCATTGTTTCATGTAACCCTTAAAACAACCCCACGAGGTAAGTATGATTATTAAATCCATTTTGCACGCGAGGGAACAGGCTCAGAGAAAGGTGTGTGCACCCAGCAAGCATCATGAATGTCTGAAAAAGGACGCAGAAGTGCCTGGTCCACCACCTGCACTTCCTCTTCTGCCCCTACTCTCTAGGCCCCGGCTTAGATTCCCTCATCCATGAGAAATTGCTTTCCTTTTTTTTTTTTCTTTTATGTCTTTATTGAATTTATTGCAATATTGCTTCTGTTTTATGTTTTGAAGTTTTTGGCCATGAGGCATGTGGGATCTTAGTTCCCTGACTGGGGACTGAACCCACACCTCTTGCATTGGGAGGTGAAGTCTTAACCACTGGACTGTCAGGAAAGTCCTCCTTTTTTTTTCTCAGGCCCAGGAATTCTGGCCAGGGGTGCAAAATGGTGGCCAAGGAAACGTGTGGTTTGGGTGTACCCAGAGTCCCATTCAGGAGCTTAACTCCATAAATCGTTTTACACAGAGAGAAATAAAAATCTCTGTGTCCTGCTACAGATATTTTATATTATTGGTGGAGCCAAGAAACAAAGGGTGTGTGTGCGTGCCGGTGTGTGTCTGTGCATGTACACACATGTGTATATGAGGGTGGAGTAGCATTCAGGCAAACTAACCCTGTAGAACGGTCTCCTGTTTCTTTGGTCACGTGTGGCTTTAGTGACTGCATTTTCTACACCGAAAGTCAGGACACATGGACTGGCCAGTATAAATGTCTTTGAGGGGACAACATAGCAACAATGAAACTGATCCCATTCACGTGATATATAAAGGCTGTTGGCTAACAGTTCAGCAGAGACGTTCTGGTATTTTAGGGATGTCCTAGAGGCCTCTGGGAGGGACAAGATTTGCTAAGAGTTGAGACGCAGGTATGTAAGTATGTAAGTATAGGCTCTCCAATGGCTTGTAGATCACTTAAGATCAGCAATATATGTGATTTAAAAGATGCTATTATGGAGGATCTGATATTCCTAGAACATTCGAGAGAAACATTATAGCTGGAGGGGAAATCTGTGTGTGTGTGCGAAGTCCCTCAGTCACGTCCAACTCTCTGCAACCCCATGGACTATTGGCTGCCAGGCTCCTCTGTCCATGGGATTCTCCAGGCAAAAATATAGGAGTGGGTTGCCATTTCCTTCTCCAGGGGATCTTCCGGACCCAGGGATCAAACCCGGGTCTTCTGCATTGCAAGCTGCTCCTTTACGTCTGAGCCACCAGGGAAATTTGAAACAATATCTGGTTTTAGGAATGATTATGGGATGCATTCCATTAATAATTGCATCTATTTATTCTTAAATTGTATTTATTTATTTTTGGCTGTGCTAGATCTTCGCTGCGACCAGGGGCTTCTCTCTAGCTGTGCTGCACAGACTCCTCATTGCTGTGGCTTCTCCTGTTGCGAAGCTTGGACTCTAGGCACCCAGACTCCACAGTTGTGGCACATGGATGTAGCTGCTCTGAAGCGTGTGGGATCTTAACCAGACCAGGGATTGAACTCACGTCTCCTGCATTGGTAGGTGGATTCTAAACCACGGGACCACCAGGGAAGTCCCTCCATGTCCTTTAGAAAAGTCCTTTCCCCAGAGATTTTGCTCCAGGGACTCTTGGTCTCCCCATCAGCACACCACAGTTCTGTTGGTCTAATAAGATGAATATCCACTCTCCCTGGACTGTTATGCCCAGGCTTCCACGGGAGAATAGACTCTTGCTTACCAAGTCAGCTTCTGGATGTTCCTTTTTTTTTTTTTGTGGATGGAGACATCAAACAGTGGGCAGACTAGAGAGGTCTAGAAGAATCCAGAGACAGTAGACAATCTACACAAAAATAAAGAGCTAATCGAGAAGAAGCTGGGAGAGAGCAAGAAATATCCACAAGGGCTAGGTGTCTGGAAGTTTAAGGGGCTCGGAGCAGCTATAGCATTTAAAGAGAAGAAAGGTTCAGAAGTGTGGCTATATTCACTGATCAGATCTTTGTTCTTTTTTGATCTTCTCAGTATTTAAATAAAATAGGAATTAATTTTGAAATTAGTTTAGATTATTTCTCCTGTGTGGCTGTGGTTTTGTTGTTTTGGAAGATGATAATGTGCAGAACTTGGGCCACATAGGAGCTCAGGATTTATTTGGGTTACCTTAAAAGGAAAGGGATCTGGGACTTTCCTGGCAGTCCAGTGGTTAAGACTCTATGCTTCCACTGCTGGGGGCATGCATTCAATCCCTGGTTAGGCAACTAAGATCCCGCAAGCCCTATAGTGCAGCCAAAAAAAACCAGGAAATGAAAAGAATCTGATAAATCACTGATTCCTCCTTGTGAAATAGTTTAATATGTTACCACTCTGAAGTATTTATTTAAAAGAGGACTCCAAGAACAGAAACCTCTTTCCCCCCTTACCCCTTAGAATAGTGAAAGTATACTAGAATTTCAGAGGTAATGGTAAAGGACGATGACTCTTTCTTCAAAAAAGAAACCTGGTTTCATGTCGTCTTATCTGTACTATCCATGTGATTTCTCTGGTATCTGGTTCCTGGGGTCAGCTGGGCTTCCTCCCCTGGAGTTTATATCCGGCACCCAGTGATCAAGATAAACTTGTGACTACATGATTATATGTTGTTGTTTGAAAAAAAAAAAAGTCTTTTGCCCTGCCTTCCTGCCTTCCTGCAAGCAAAAAAAGAAAACAAAGCACCCAGGTGCCTCAGTTGGACAGCATTTCTGCCCTCCATCCCTGCGTGCAGCGATCATGCCTTCCATCCGAGATCAAGGCCCAAGGTCTACAGAACAGTCAGTCTTTCCCTCCTCTTGATTTCTTGGCACAGCCTTTTCATACCCAGGTTGTGTGTGGGGGGGGCCTTAAATAAACACAGTAGGATTTTGTTTTTGTTTTCATTTGTCTTGAAGAGTGAGGTTCTAAAGGGGTGGGGGGCAATCCAGTCAAACTTGACCCCGTATAGGCCAAAGAGAAGTGGTATGGAAGGATGTGAAGAGGAACTGGGAGATAAAAATGGGGTCTTGTGTGGAAACTGACTTCCTCTGGAAAAGCCTGGAACATCCTTCTCAAAGCCCAGTACAGACAAGCTCTTACAGCCATTCATTTGAAATGTATTCCTCTGAAATGTATTCCTCAGACCAGAGCTCCACGTGGTGCACAGGAGCACACCCGCACACACACACGCACGCACACGCATGCACACACACACACACACACACACACACACACACACACACCTCTGTCTGCTGACAGATTGGGCCCGAAGAATCTGGCAGTCTGCATGGCCCATGGCAAAGCATCGGGCCTGTTCTCACTGTCTCCCTGGAGTCCCAGTGCAGACGCAGGTGCGCGTCAGTGCCTGCTCTAATTTTATCCCTGGTTGATGGGGGAGACTAACTGAGCAGCAGGGAGGCTGCTATTTTGGGTCTCTCCGTGGCTCTGGGTTATATAAAGCCTATTGCTGTGACCTGCACTGCTTTGCGGCTGTGTCTCACTCTTGCGCGTTCTGTCACAATATGTCATCAGTTCAGACATTCACACACACACACCCCCGGCGCTCTTGGGGAATGCGAAGGGAGGTGTGTGCTGGGGGAGTGTGTGTGTATGTGCTCCGCTCCTGGCGGCTCATGCAGGAGGAGGCCGGCTTTTACGCCTAGGAGGGGGGGATTGTACGTGAAAGAGGTTTGTTTTTGAAGGAAATGGAAAGATCTGTCTGATGGAGAAACGTGAGTGCGCGTGCTTTGGGCTTTAGGTCACAGCGTGTTTGTGAGATGATGTTGTGGGTCTGCTGTTGGCATGGAGATGAGAATAACTTCTATTTCAGTAACTCTTTTCATTTTGAAGGAACCCAAGAGTTTCATAAATTGTACACAAAGAGTTCTGCCTCTCAATGGCAGGGATTTTTTTTCCTCTGGAATTAGGAGCAAGCAGCTAGATGAAAACCTGAGCTTAGGCATGGGTGGATGGCAGAAGATGGCATTTCTTACATCACTGGGTACAAATCTTGCTGGGAAAAATTTTCTTGTAGATCAAAAAACCCTTATCTGGGAGGGGGCTTCAGGGCCGGGGGACATATGTGCACCCGTGGCAGATTCATGTCGATGTATGGCAAAAACCATCACAATATTGTAAAATAATTACTCTCCAATTAAAATTAATTTAAAAAAATTAAAAAAAAAGCCCTCTACTGTGTCAGTCTTGGGACTGCTGTGTAAAGACAGGCGCTTGCTAACTGAGTCATATATGATATCTAATATGTCTTTGGTTCCCTCAGTATTGAATCTTAATAAATATTTTAAACTATATATGTTTTGATGGATGAACACAGAAACCAAATGTAATACAGCTCATTAGTCTATGGATATGAAAGAAGCAGGTTTCCCCAAATATAAAGCATGCACTGAGAACAAGCCTAACAGAGCCTCATGAGATCGTCCCCCAGGTATTTGCCCTGCCCCCCCACTCCCCCAATACGAGTTGGGTCTATGCTTAGTGAGCTGCGGGTTTCTCATCTATAATCTCAGGGTATATTCTGGCTGACATGATGAAACCCACAAGGCATCCACTTTCCGGGGGAATGAAGATTCCACACGGACGGACACAGCTTGGCTCCGGGAACCAGGCAGCATACGAGGCCTCCGGCGGGCGCTCGTGTTTCTGATTCAGGTTTTCCCGTCACCGGGCAGCTGCCACAGCAGCTGGGGCTCCCATTCTGAGTGACCTGACTGAGGCACTGTTTCCTCGCTGCTCTTTGAAAGGCACTGAAGACCCTTCTCTCCCTCCAGCCAAAGCCCTTTAAGGGATTTTAGAGAGAAGCACTCAGGCGCTTTCTATGAAGAAAAGAAGAATCTGGAAGCTTGCTACCATGGGCTGAAGAGAACGGGCGCTTCTGAGCCTTCCGGAGAAGGGAGCTGCTAAGGGAAGCAGGAAGGGGAACCATCCCAGAATCAGAAACACGCTTGTAGGCCTGGATGAGGAAATGAAGCTGGGAATGGGGAAGGGATAAATGAATCACCGTGTGTCTAGTTTATTAATAATTGACTTTAGCAGAATCTCCCCACTCACGCCCCTCCCCCCACTCCTGGCTGAGGGGCAGGAGCTCACTACTCGGGCCCCCTTGGTGATCTCCTTGATGACCTCCAACTCCCCCTACCTGCCCTTGCCCCACCGGTGTCCAAGTGACCTTTCTAAAACGCAAAGCTGGTCACCCAAACTGTGTGAACTTTCTTCAAAGACTCTCTATTTCTGTCTCCAGAGAGAAGAGCCAAATGCATGAGCAGATCAACCTGGGGCCTAGTTCTCTCTCTGGCTTAGGTCACACAGCAACCCTCTTGACCCTCCCCAAAGTGGTCCTCCACCCACCCACCTCATGCCACTCCCCGACCCCTTAAACCTTACTGAAACACTTGTAATTCCCTGGATGGGCCAAACCCTCTTGTCTTCTACGTGTTATCATGGACTGTTCCATCTACCTGCAATGCCCTTCTAGTCATCCCCCTCTGCCCCACAAGCTTCCCTTAGGCCTCAACTCCAGCATCACCTTCTCCAGGAAATTGTGTTAACCCCTCCATGCCTGAATCAAGTGTCTCTCCTCTGCATCCTTTGGTCACCTCTGCCCTAGTTTTTTTTTTTTTTTTTTAAGAAACTTTCATCTTTATTTATTTGTTTTATGTCTTAGACCTGGCCATGCAGGCATGGGGAATCTTAGTTCCCCGACCAGGGATTGCACCCATGCCTCCTGCCTTGGGCGTGTGGAGTCTTAACCACCACTGACCGCCAAGGAAGTCCTTGCCCTGTTCTGCAATCTGTTCTGCCTAGACCATGGGTTTCTAGACGTCGAGGACTCTGCAACTCCTGACCTGGCCTGACGCTCAGCCTGCAATGGTGTTTGTTGAACGAACTACTGAGTTTGAGCTGAAGTCACATTTCAAAACTAAAAGTTCCTCAAATGTCATAAGAGATGGGGTTGGTGGGAAATGCTGATGAAGTTGAAGAGGAAAGGCCAGGTCCTGGGAAAACTGACTGTGAACAACACCAGTGAGCCTGTGACTGTCTCTGAAGCTCAAGACAGAGGCCTGCCCTGCCCACTGCCGTGTCTGGCAGGTAGGACTGTTGCTCGGGGCACACCAGGTAGTGCCAAGCTGGTGCCCTCATGGTGACCAGCCATCACTGGTCAGCATCTCCCTTGGTCTACACAGGAGCTGCCTCTGCTGCCCTCCACTCCACCATACTTCTGCGGGGTGTGGGTAGAGGACTTGCATACGGATTTCAGCTTCCCAGGCGGCACAAGTGGTAAAGAATCTGCTTGCCAATACAGGAGACATGACAGATGTGGGTTCCCATCCCTGAGTCAGGAAGATCCTCTGGCGGAGGGCATGGCAACCCACTCCAGTATTCTTGCCTGGAGAATCCCATGGACAGAGGAGCCTGGAGGGCTTCAGTCCATAGAGTTGCAAAGAGTCAGACACAACTGAAGCAACTTAGCATGACCCTCACGGAGGAACACAGGTCTCCTGCCACGCCCTCCCCGTAGTTGCGTCAAGAGTTAGCAAGGCAGCTGTAATTCCACCACAGCTGCCGGAATCTCACGGCTCCATCCCAGGGGCCTGGGTGCTCCCTCTGCTCTGCCGTACTCTGGAGAGGCTGGCATGGGGCATGGGAGAGAAGCCAGCATGCTGAGCACCTCACACTTGACTGAATTAGATTTAGCCAGCTTGGGTCAGGGAATTCAGTTCAGCAATTCTGGTGGTAGCTGACACTGTATATTTCTGAGGAAGCAGAGACAGGATCAGAGGAGGCTCCATAATACACATCAGATCTCAAACACACTGAGACAGGCTCTTTAATTAAATCCCCTATTCAGCTTTCACATAGGAAGGACTTGTTAAAAAGATGTTTAATCACCACTTAATTCATCTGTTTCAATATTCCCATTTTCTTTTATTGGGCTTTATTCAAGTCTACATTTTCTACACTCTCTGCCCCAAATATTTCTATTTAACACGTTGTTGGAAGCTGCCTACTGATCTCCCAAAGACAGTTCTGTGTATGTGTGTGCACACGCATTGTCCTAGGTCCTCTGTCCCTCCCTGCTCTCAGAGTTGCCTCATGATAATAGAATAAAAATGATGTGGGCCCAGGAATAAACTGGCGATGGGGGAGGTGGGAACATAACCGGCATTTTTCTCAGAAACTTTCAGAATTTTAAACAGTGTCTTTCTTAGGCTTATGAATCCTGACAGTCACCCTGTGCTGTGACAGAGAAGGAGCAGAGAGAGCCTGCGTGGACGGGAGCCGGGGGAGTAGAGAGGAAAGGAGGGCGGCTGTGGGCATGCTCACAATTTTAGAACAGCTGCGGTGCTTAGAGTAGCTCCCCCTGAATGAGATGACGCTGGGCCGCTTCAGGGAAAGGAAGAGAAAGAAGATTCCACCGCTGATGATGATGACGGGAGAGGGGACTCAGTTTACACCGTGAGTGGGTATTAAAGGATTATGTATTAAACACTGTTACCATCACCCAGAAAAGCATGTGCTGTAACTGCCAAGAAACCAATAATGAATTGGAACACCTTCCAGGGGTGAGAACAAGTTAAAACAATGTATTCTGAGTTCAATATGTAAGATATTTTGAAATTGGTAACACATTTGGACTGATGGGGCATTCTGAGGGAGAAATTTTAGAGGATCTCAAGCTTGTCAATTTATTTCGGTGTTTTTTTAAGTCACGTAGTAGGACTCTTCTTAGTGAAGATATTAGCCAATGTTTATTGAGTGCCAGCTACATGCCTGTTGCTCTTCTAAATGTTCTACGTCCATTAACTCAGGTCATCCTCATAACTTTATGAGCGGGGTACTCTTAATATTGGAGAAGGAAATGGCAACCCACTCCAGTGTTCTTGCCTGGAGAGTTCCACGGACAGAGTAGCCTGGCGGGCTACAGTCCATGGGGTTGGACATAACTGAGCAACTAACTTTCACTCTCACTCTTAATATTACCATTTTACAGATGGGGAAATAAAGCCACAGATAGATTAAGTAACAAGCTCAAGACCACAAAGCTAGCCAGTGGAAGAGCTAAGATTTGGATTTAGGCATTCTGGCTCCAGATTCTAAACTTATAACTGCTCTTCCATACCATCTTTGTAGTAGCTCATGTGTCCTTTTAAAACTGTTGATGGTATGCAAAGCATTTTACCTCAGTGCAAAAGAATGCAAGAAGCTATGTGGAAATCCTGTATGGACTACAGCATGACATCATTATTAATACATGCTTATGGATCCAGGTCAGTCATGTCACCTTCAGGACTTAGCAGCAAGTCCATGGAAGCCTCAGAGTGAGTCTCATTTCTAGTTGGCCTCCCCCAAAGGATTCAACAAGCCATCCTTCTATCTACTGAGCACTGACTTTGTGGCAGGCATGTCAGACACACTGTACTAGGCTCTGGATATAAAACTGGGACTAAGGCATAGTCCTTGTCCTCAAGGAGCATGTAATACATGGACATTTCTCAACCAGTGGCCAACAGGTTAAAAGTGTAACAATATCCTAAGGGCCAATGACCACCTGTTGTCCATTTGTTACTTGCCTCAGATGTGTGGATAATTCTTGTTTGCTGGAGGTCTTAGGGCAGCTCAACCACTGGCCAAGTGGGCAACCATCCCTGGAAGTCACTTGTGTTCAGAAATGTTTCCCCAGCCTTCTGCCAAGAACTAGAAGTTCTCACCAGGGAACTGACATGGAGGGATGTCAAAGATGGTACGGACAATGTTGAGGGATGTCAAAGATGGTACCAACATTGATACGGACAACAGTGAGCAGAATGTGTGACGTGAATCCATTGTGGTTTAAATAAAATATATAGAATAAATATACAGAAAGGTTTAGGACTAGTTTCCAGGGATCAGCTTGTGGACCTGAAAAGTTCAGGGGTGCCTAAGTCAGGCAAGGCTTCATCTAAAAGTTCCAGGACTCACCTATGGAATGAGAGGTAGATTCAACTCCATGTGCAGCACAGGGATTGAGAGTAGGAAGGGGTGATTCCCTGAAGGAAGATGAGAGGTTCAGCCACCAGGAGAAGCAGGAAAGAGTGTTGGGAGGTAAAGCAAGAAGTCTACCACATCAACTGAGGGAGACATGCATTTCAGAGGAAGACCTGATGGGGCCACATCACTTCAACTGATTTATTTCCTTGAACATTTCCTCGTCAATATCCCTCACATCCAAACCTACCCTGGAGTGGAGCAAAGAAACAACACACTTTCTTTCTGCTCAGGCAAGGGCAAATTATAAACAACTGTTTAGATCTAGAGTGGCTGGCACTAGTGACCTGAAAATCAGGAGACTCGTGCAGGGAGGAATAAGTAGGAGAAAGTGAAGGCTTGAATACACAGGAGAAGATCAAACTCAGGATGTCAGGAACTTATACCTGGATCCTCAGGGTGCCAGCTTTGTGACTGCTTTTCAGATACACAGACTGTAAGTCTGGAATCTCAAACAGACCCTGAGACAGGCAGGGAAAGCAAACTAGGGCAGTGGGCTGCTTCATGGAACCCAAGACACATGCACCCCTGAAGGAGGCAGCTGTCACCCACTCTTACAACATTTCTCCTTCCAGTTCAGTTCAGTCACTCAGTTGTGTCCGACTCTTTGCAACCCCATGGACTGCAGCACGCCAGGCTTCCCTGTCCATCACCAACTCCCAAAGCTTATTCAAACTCATGTCCATTGAGTCGGTGATGCCATCCAACCATCTCATCCTCTGTCGTCCCCTTCACCTCCTGCCATCAGTCTTTCCCAGCACCAGGGTCTTTTCCAATGAGTCAGTTCTTCGCATCAGGTGGCCAAAGTATTGGAGCTTCAGCTACAGCATCAGTCCTTCTAATGAATATTCAGGACTGATTTCCTTTAGGATGGACTGGTTGGATCTCCTTCCACTCCAAAAGACTCCCAAGAGTCTTCTCCAATGCCACAGCAAAAGCATGAATTCTTTGGTGCTCAGCTTTCTTTATAGTCCAACTCTCACATCCATACATGACTACTGGAAAAACCATAGCTTTGACTAGATGGACCTTTGTCAGCAAAGTAATGTCTCTGCTTTTTAATATGCTGTCTAGGTTGGTCATAGCTTTTCTTCCAAGGAGCAAGCATCTTTTAATTTCATGGCTGCAGTCACCATCTGCAGTGATTTTGGAGCCCAAGAAAATAAAATCTGTCACTTTTTCCTTTGTTTCCCCATCTACTTGCCATGAAGTGATGGGACCAGATGCCGTGATCTTAGTTTTCTGAATGTTGAGCTTTAGGCCAACTTTTTCAGTCTCCTCTTTCACTTTCATCAAGAGGCTCTTTAGTTCCTCTTCACTTTCTGCCATAAGGGTAGTGTCATCTGCATATCTGAGGTTATTGATATTTCTCCCAGCAATCTTGATTCCAGCTTGTGCTTCATGCAGCCCAGTGTTTCTCATGATGTACACTGCATATAATTTAAATAAGCAGGGTGACAATATACAGCCTTGACATACTCCTTTCCCAATTTGGAACCAGTCTATTGTTCCATGTCTGGTTCTAATTGTTGCTTCTTGACCTGCATACTGATTTCTTAGGAGGCAGGTAAGGTGGTCTGGTATTGAATCTCTTTAAGAATTTTCCACAGTTTGTTGTTCTCCCCACAGGAAGGTTGTAAACCCAGATTGGACGTGCATGCACACATATGTGAGATCTCTCTGTTTCTAAACATTTGCAAAGAAGCGAATTTAAAAATACATTATGTGGGTTGGAACAGAAAAACATGTCCATCGGTTAGAATCTGCCCATGGACTCTTGATTTGTGACATCTGAAAGAGCCATAGCGTCACAGAGCGAATGCAAATCCTTTCTCTGTTTGTACAATTTCGAATCTGTGTGCTAACCCGCGCCCAAGTCAACAAACGCCCAGTGACAGCCCACTGCCCACAGTTCAGCCCTTTCATCTACACTATCTAACTAAAATCTGAAAAACACCATGTGGGCCAGGAAAGGAGAGGGAACAAGACTGTGAGAACTGTATTTTCATTTCCTGGCGGGGGTGTGGTTAAGTTCAACTTCGATGTGATTCTAACCGTCAGAGGGTTTTACATTCGATTTCCTGTTTCCTTTTCTTAATAAAGAAAGGAAAAGCAGCCCCCGCAGCAACGGTAGGCTGAGTTCCATAGGAAGACACCATGGGAGTTCCCATTTGGCCACAAGCAACATCGAAACATAACCCCTGCTACCTGGTAAAGAGCAACATGCAGAAGACCTGTGGGTTACACAGTTGCTCAGGATTGTTTTGATCACCTGTAGCAACTTTCCACTCACTCATTAAACCAGTGACCAAAGTCCTCTGTGTTCAAGTTGCTGGAACCATTTCCCACGAAAGCTTTAGAAAATAATAATGGTGAGGTGCTTCACATGTCTCTAACCTCATATAAACTCTCTAAGAATTATCCCCATTGTACAGAGGAGAAAACTTGGAGGAGACTTGGAAGAGTTCAGATAATTTGTCCAAGTCACTTTTAAGTCACCCAGCTGGAGTTCCTTTCTTTCATTCCTCGGGTAGTTAGTGGTCACCTGTTTATTGAGCCAAGCACTGCAAAATTATTTATGGCTGAAAGTAGCTAAGCTCAAAATGATTCTCACTTGCAGAAAATAACCTCTGTATAGAGGCTACCTTTGGAATGTTTATCTTGAGCTTTCTTTCATTTGTTCAGACACTTGGTGAATATCTTACTGTGTCCAGAATTGTAGACTGAGTGCTGAGGGGTATATGCTGACCTTGACTTTCAAAAGCTTACAGTTTAGGAGGGGAGACAGAGCCAATGCAACAAAATGTTTGAATAATAATATAAAATGATGCACAATTAAGTGTCCAAGCAGATGGCCCAGATGAAAATCTCGAGGGATGCGAGACTACTTTGGGTTGGACTGGTTGGGACAGCAGAACAGAGGAAAAGGTCTTGAGGGAAGGATAGAGTGGGGATGAATACAGTAAGTGTGCAAGAGAGAACGGTAAAGCACAGCATACACAAAGGAGGAAAGACTATGGTAATGCTGCATAACTTGGTGTGTAAGTGCTCTGCTTTGGCAGTCAACATGATACGGTCTCAGGTGTGAAATTCAGAATTGACACCTTTCTTCTTGTGTGATCCTGTATCAGTTACTTTACTTGTATTGAGCTTCAGTTTCCTGACCTGTGAAGAGGGCATCGTGAATGAAGGAAGCAGATAAAGCAGTGCCTGGCACGTGGCGAGTCTTCAGGAGCAGCTAGAATTATGAATATGAATACGGTCTCTTGGAGGGGGTACCTTGTGGCTGTTCCATCTGAATAGTGGAGAGAGGTCTGTGGCTAACCCCAAACCATAACGTAAGAGCCGAAAGGAGGACTGGAAACTCTACAGCCATGAACTGAAAGCAGCAAGTATCAGCCCTAGGATCGGATAACACAACCAAACCACAAATGTGCTGCTCAGGGCTTTAAAGTTTGACGGCAGGCAAGACCCACTGTAAACTTACTCTATGTGAAGGAGTCAAACCACAATTTTTTTTTTCTTTTTTTCATCAGACTTCACAGGAAATACAGATTTGAGATAAGCTACCCCTCTGCCTTGACTCTCCTTCGTGGCATTAACTCACCCATTAAGTGGCTCACTTTCTTTCCTGAGCCCATACCATCAGCAGCTTATATTTAGTAGGCCAGTGGATTTGTGTTGCTGTTATATTAGAAGTTAAATCTATTAAGACATGGTTTGCAGTCAGACTGAGATGATAATCTAAGAAAAGGAAGGTGCAAGTCCCCAGGACACAGTGTGTGGCTTTTTTTAAAGGTTATTCTGCCATCAGTAATCCCCTACATTGCTGTTGCTCAACAATTATTTTGGGTTTCATGACTTTCAACCTAACCTCTGTGCCCAACAGGGATGATCTGTATCGAGGTGTTGACAACAGTTTCTCAGCAGCTGTTACAAATTAATAGCTTTGGCTCCCTTCCCAAGTGGACCCATTAAAATTCTCAAGAAAATTGGCTTTAAGGAATTTCCCAAAGACTCCTGACCTAGTCAAAAGAGATCTTTTATCCCCTCATTCTAAGAGTACCAATCCTGGATCTCTTCAGGGAGAACTACATAAAGACTGAATGACAGGGACTTCCCTGGCAGTCCAGTGGTTAAGACCCTACGCTCCCAGTGCAGGCGGCCTGGGTTTGATCCCTTTTTGGGGAACTAAGTTCTGACGTGCTGCAACTAAGCCCACGTGCTGAGCTGCAACTGCCAAGCCCACGCACTCTAGGGCCCACGTGCCACAACTAGAGAAGCCCAGTGCAGCCAAAATGAATAAATAAATAAAAATAAACTATATTAAAAAAAATAAAACAACTGACAGCCAGAGAACAAGGAATATAAACAGTTGCTTAGCGAGTGAGTTTACAGTCAGTTTTCAACAAACATATATCCAGGAAAAGATGGATGCCAAGAGATAAACTATCACAGCAACAATAATGCCCAACATTTATTGAGCATATTTTTGCACACATACATTATCTCAGTGTCCTCCCAACAATAGTATAAGGATGGTACTATTGTTATGCCTATTTTACAGATAAGGAAACTGAGGCCCAGAAAAATTGATTAATTTGGAAGATAAATACTTTGCAAGTGAGTGTCAGAGTTAGGATTAGAACCCAGGAAGTCTGGCTCCAGGGATGGTGTTCTTAAACAGTACTGGGGAGTGTGTGTCTTATTGAGAGGAGGTGGAGGGAGAAGAGGTGCTGTAAAAGGGCCAGAAATAGAAGGATACCTTGAGGATTTTGGCTTTAGTCTGGCATGATGCTGTCCCAGTCACTGAATAGATGGACAGGGGCATATTCAGACAAATACTCAGAAATATGACATAATTTTATACCTAATCTCTGACCCATATCCATTTCTGTTCTTGTACAGTCAGCCAGTCTCCAGCCCAGCTTTAGACTTCTAGCAGGAGACCTAGTTAGCCTAAGAGAATTAATGAAGCCATCTCTGGCTCATGGAGAACCAGAGTGGTCAGTGAGAGCCTGGGGGCCAGAATCTACTTCTAAAGAGGTGGACCATCCCCAGTAAACTGGATCTGGGGGCTTTGAACCCCTCCCAGACCAATATGGAAATGTCTCAGGACTTCGCCCTGGACCCACGTCTCCACTGACTCTGAGGGAAGGGCCTCCACTTTGCTCTGGGTAATTAAGAGCACAGTCTCAGGAGTCACCCAGTCCCGGGTTTGAATCTCACTCATGGCCTGTGCAAACTTGGGGAAATGAACTGTGCCTATAGTCTTCCATCTGTCAAATGGGGATAATAATAGAACCTACTTCATAGGGTTGTTATAAGGATTAAATAAATGAATCCATATCAGCCATATAAAGCATGCTAAGCACTCAATAACTGTGGGCGATGGTAATTATCTACACCCTGTCTCCATTTAAAAAGTAATTCAGTCTTGAGCCCACAGTGTACATTATCACATCTGGTAGGGAGAGGCCTGGTGAACAAAGCCTGTGGCCTTGCCAGGCCCTGCAGCCATGTGCTTGGGCCTCTCTGGAAGAGGAAATGGTTTCATCACCCACTGTCTGGGTCACGACCACTTTCTTCAGGGAAGGGCTCTGTGGCCTCGTCTGCTGGATGGGCTTGGTTACGACGAGCACCCAAGCCTGGCTCTGCCACCCGCTCCCCCAACCTGTGGAGAGGCACACACCCATCTGCCCAGTAGAATGCTCTTCCATGCCATGCCAAGCTCTCTGGTGCAGGCGAGGATCCCATGGAAGCTAGTGCACTTCTGTAGGTTCTTCTACTGACCTGGCTGGATGACCATGGCTGTCACCATCATCAAGATAATGCCTGCATTCAGCGAAAGGCTATCGAGGGTCCAGGGCAAGAGAAGTTTCTAGACGTGGTAGAAAGGCCCTTTTCAAGCTGACTTGGGAGCCTCGGAAGTAAAGTGTGGAGATGACGGGGTGGGGCCTGGGGACTAGGTCTGTGTCTGATCCCCATGGTGTCTTTAGTCCCCTGCCCAGTGTTGGCTCCCTAGGAACAGCACAGCACGTAGTGGTTAAGCATGTGGGCTCTGGAGCCAGACAGCCTGCTGTCTTGGCACTGTCTTATTAGCTGATGACCTCTGGCAATTTCCTTTTTTTAAAAAAGAATTTTTAGTTTTTTTATGGCTGTGTTGGGTCTTAGTTTTGATGGGCAGGCTCAGTAGTTGTGGTGCTTGGCTTAATTGCCCTTCGGCAGGTGGGACCTTAGTTCCGCCACCAGGGATGAAACCTGAGTCCCCCGCATTAGAAGGCAGATTCCTAACCACTAGACCACCAGGGAAGTCCCCCTCTGACAATTTCCTTAACTTCTCCCTGCCTCTGTTTTCTTATCTGTAAAAAAGGAGGATGATAATAATAATACCTCCATACCTCTTCAAGTTGTTGTAAAACTTGAGTTTTCAAAAAAGTGCTTAGAACACAGTCAGGCATGTGATAGGGTTAAGTGTTAATTGTTATTTCCCACATGTTAGGGACTTTAGTTCTAGATAGAGGCTTAGGTAAGTAATGGTGCAAATCCAGATTTATAGACTAAGTCTATTTGATCTTGAAGTCTGCTCTCTTTGAATGCTACCACTGTGTATGAAAAGAATACCTTACCTTGGATACTTTAAGAAGGCCCAGATTTCAACTTCAGGAACAAGAGTCCCCCGAAAAGTGAAATCGATCGCTCAGTCGTGTCCAACCCTTTGGGACACCATGGACTATAGCCCACCAGGCTCCTCCATCCATGGGATTTTCCAGGCAAGAGTACTGGAGTGGGTTGCCATTTCCTTCTCCAGAGGATCTTCCTGACCCAGGGATTGAACCCAGATCTCCCGCATTGCGGGTAGATACTTTACCGTCTGAGCCACCAGGGAAGTTCCCCGAAGTAGAACACAATTGTCAGACCTTGGATTTTTGTTTTAGATAGAGAAGTTAAACTGCCTCCGGGTAGTAGGGATTTAGTCCAAAGGGACGGAATCAACCATGCCCTGGTCCCAGATCCCAGGGCAAGTCTAGTAAGCCTGCCCTTTGACCTGAATCTGGGTGACGTTAGTAATACAGGAATAGGTGAAATGCCAGCCACACTTGGCTGGCCCATAAAAAGGAAATACTTCCCACACCTTGCTTTTGCACACCGAAGGCCCCCAGGTAAAGGCATCCCCGCCACAAGCCTCTGGCTTTAATGTCTGGGTGTGACTGCAGGAACCACCCAGTACAAACCGGAGTGAACCGGCTGCCCTTTCCCTACTCGGCTGCCAAGTCAAACAGAACACAGAGAACACAAATAGAATCGTCACAATAAACTGGTTGTTGGAGGCAGACACAAGAGAACCCACTCCCTGGCACGGCCACCCTCTTTGCGGGTCCAGACATGAGGTGCTCCGAGGGCTGAAGAAGGTGTGGCCCATGGGCATTCCTGCCCAGCGAGAAACCCTCTGACTTGTCTGTACTCACTGCCACCCACATGGATCCCTCCAGGGGCTGCTTGCCAAGACGGGAGGGAGGAGGGTGTCCCCCAAGCTCTGGACCGGAAAATGCCCTTCCCACCCACTCGACTAATGTTAAGGAGGGAACTTTTCAGACACTTTACAATCCTAAAGGCATCTGTGGCTTTGGAGGAATTCGTGCTGGACGTGCTTCTCTGAAGGGTCAGGCATGGGGGAGGAGAGAGAAGAAGCAGGGACCAGGCCCAAGTGACAGCTTCAGGTAAATCTGGGCGGAGGTCTCCAGGTAGCCTGTGAACTTAGGTGGTGCCCTCCCTAGCCTGGGGCAGGTCAGAGTCTCCCAGAACTCGCCCAAACATTTCTGCTGTGTGTGCTCTGGGGCATGTCTCTCTTTGCCTCTTGGATCTCAGGCCAGTGAGGAAATAGAGGCGAGTCCTTGGAGGCTGGGACGGAGCCCTGTTTTTACTTTGTGGTGTCAGCACCTTTTCATGAAGTTCTAGCAGATCTCGCAAAAGATCTTTAATCTCTTCTCTGCCTTTTTGAAGAAATAAATTTTGTTAAAAAAGGGGCGAGAGTTTCCCTGTGGAAAGGTAAACTGTAACGTCACCCAGGTGGAGGTTTTCTGTGCATTTCGCCTCATCTCATGGGAATGCAGGAAGAGCAGATACTCTGAAAATGGACATCTGAGTTGGAAGACTGGCTCTGTACCACATCCTTGGGCAAGTTGCTTAACTGCTTGAGCCTCAGTTTCTTTGGTAGTAAAGATGGGGACAAGAAGACTTAGTTCACAAGGAATGTTGAAAGGATAAAATGATATCACATTTATGAAAGCAAAGAACATTCTATATAGTTTGGCACATCAAAGGGCCAGATCAACCTTGCCTTCAGTTATTTTCTTCCCCCACACTCTTTGTCAGTGGCTTGCTGGGTTCTTGATGGGCCTGAAGAATTGGAAAAGAGATCTAGAAAGAGGTAGAATCTTACGGTAAACAAAACTGTCTTATTCTAACTTAAAGTTTAAAGTGGGGAAGATAAGGACTGCTACTCCACTTTCTAGCCGGTAAGATAGGTTATTTATATGTCTGTGGGTAGATCATTTCAATGCTTTACAGTCTCATCTGAAACAAAGCACAAATCACTTCATTCTTACGCCCAAATTGACTCAATCTAATCTATCTACAAGTTGGACCTTTCCATTAACCCTACTTTGGCCACCTGATTCGAAGAACTGACTCACTGGAAAGGACCCTGATGCTGGGAAAGATTGAAGGCAGGAGGAGAAGGGCACGACAGAGGATGAGATGGTTGGATGGCATTAACAACTCCATGGACATGAGTTTGAGTAAGCTCCGGGAGTTGGTGGTAGATAGGGAGGCCTGGCGTGCTGCAGTCCATGGGGTCACAAAGAGTCAGACACGACTGAGCAACTGAACTGAACTGATTAACCTAACTTGAGATTTCTTCCTTTTCCATATGCTTTATGCTCTCGGTGTTGTACTATGGGGGTGTGGGTGGTGTGGGGAGTACAACCGATATTCTCAAAGGGGTCTAGTTTGATCATCAGTAAACAGGAAAAAGTCAAAACTATCATTACCTTCCTGAAAATGTCAGAATTAGTAAACTGCTGCCTTGCCCACAGTGCTGGGATAAGCAGAGTCTGCATAAGGCTTGAATATGTATCATGGGTCTCAACTATTATCTGGGGATTTTTGTTTCTAAGTGGAGATGATGGCTTTGTTCAACTCACTAAGCCCTTCCTCCTGTGTTCAGCCAACGTTTGCAGAAGACTGCCGTCTTTTAGTAAGTAGGAACCAGACAGGAAAAACATTATGGTAGAGATGGGTGGATGGGGCAAGGGTTTGAGGAGTGCTGGCCAACTGGGTACACACCTGGGGAGTGGCAAGAGAGTGGGAAGGGAATCGAGGGAGAACTGTTTAGAGAAGGGAGTCAGGGAAGTGAGTAATAGGTAGGTCAGAGGATGGAGCAAGGGAATGTTGAAAGGGAACGGATATGCTCTGTGGGCAGGTAGTAAATATCTGAATGGGAGCACAGGGAGGCCTAGCATGGGGTAACAGGGAGGCAACCCTCAGGGGCTGATTTGTCAGTGATGGAAAATGGGATTGGATGTGCGTTGGTGCAGGCATAGAGGGATCTCAGACCAACTCCAAACACCATTCATTTTAATGAAATGCTTCATCTTTATGTTTCAGCCATCAGAAACAGATGCTGTCATGCTCACTGCCATGGCTTATTTTTAATTCCAGCAACTAACACCCCTTTGGCTTTTCCTCAAAAATAAAAGTCACAGTTTAAATTCAGCTGAGCTTGAACATTATGATACTTGGAGAAAATTGAAAGTCCTGGCCCCTTCGGCTGTACCATATCATTCAACTGCAATATTCTGTTCAGGGTGGTTGCCCTCACATAGTCATCTCAACCCTTCACTGCCCTGTTAGCTGCTTTGGTTTTATTTACAATTTGTTGCCACAATATTCCTGTAACTGTTTCCAGAGTTGAGTGAAGAAAAAGGAGGCTGGCACACAGATTTCTCACACTGGAGTTAGCTTCTATCAGTTCAGTTCAATTCAGTTCAGTTGCTCAGTTGTGTCCAACTCTTTGCCACCCCGTGAATCACAGCACACCGGGCCTCCCTGTCCATCACCAACTCCCAGAGTTCATTCAAACTTATGTCCATCGAGTCTGTGAGGCCATCCAGCCATCTCATCCTCTGTCGTCCCCTTCACCTCCTGCCCCCAATCCCTTCCAGCATCAGAGTCTTTTCCAATGAGTCAACTCTTCACACAAGGTGGCCAAAGTATTGGAGTTTCAGCTTTAGCATCAGTCCTTCCAATGAACACCCAGGACTGATCTCCTTTAGAATGGACTGGTTGGATCTCCTTGCAGTCCAAGGGACTCTCAAGAGTCTTCTTCAACACCACAATTCAAAAGCATCAATTCTTTGGTGCTCAGCTTTCTTCACAGTCCAACTCTCACATCCATACATGACCACTGGGAAAACCATAACCTTGACTAGATGGATCTTTGTTGGCAAAGTAACGTCTCTGCTTTTTAATATGCTATCTAGGGTCATAACCGGAGAAGGCAACGGCACCCCACTCCAGTACTCTTGCCTGGAAAATCCCATGGATGGAGGAGCTTGGCTGGCCACAGTCCATGGGGTCACTAAGAGTTGGATACGACTGAGCGACTTCACTTTCACTTTTCACTTTCATGCATTGGAGAAGGAAATGGTAACCCACTCCAGTGTTCTTGCTTGGAGAATCTCAGGGACAGGGGAGCCTGGTGGGCTGCCATCTCTGGGGTCCCACAGAGTCGGACACGACTGAAGCGACTTAGCAGCAACAGCAGCAGCAGGGTCTTAACTTTCCTTCCAAGGAGTAAGCGTCTTTTAATTTCATGGCTGCAGTCACCATCTGCAGTGATTTTGGAGCCCAGAAAAATAAAGTCTGACACTGTTTCCACTGTTCCCCCATCTATTTGCCACGAAGTTATGGGACCAGATGCCATGATCTTAGTTTTCTGAATGTTGAGCTTTAGGCCAACTTTTTAAGTCTCCTCTTTCACTTTCATCAAGAGGCTCTTTAGTTCCTCTTCACTTTCTGCCATAAGGGTGGTGTCATCTGCATATCTGAGGTTATTGATATTTCTCCCGGCAATCTTGATTCCAGCTTGTGCTTCTTCCAGCCCAGCGTTTCTCATGATGTACTCTGCATAGAAGTTAAATAAGTAGGGTGACAATATACAGCCTTGACGTACTCCTTTTCCTATTTGGAACCAGTCTGTTGTTCCATGTTCAGTTCTAACTGTTGCTTCCTGACCTGCCTATAGATTTCTCAAGCTTCTATAGTCAAGACCAAATTAAGCAACGGAGAAATCAAACTTCACTTCCTACTGACCTAGGTTTTTTAGAGCCTTCCCATTTTTCAGTATCAGGGACCTCAGGGGCTGCTAGCGGCTTCCCAGGTGGCGCTAGTGGTAAAGAACTGGCCTCCCGATGAAGGAGACTTAAGAGACCCGGTTGGATTCCCGGGTTGGGAAGATCCCCTGGAGGGGGAAATGGCAACCCAATCCAGTATTCTTGCCTGGAGAAGCCCATGGACAGAGGAGCCTGGCGGTTTACTGTCCATAGGGTCGCAAAGACTCATACACGACTGAAGGGCTTCCACATTTTCTCTTTCCAACTCTTGAACACGGTTCCCTCCCTCTAATCTTCAACAAAGCTCTAAACAATCAGTGTCTAAAGTTCTGTTTCTTTTAACGTATAAAAGCTAAATCCAAACTTCTTTATGAAAGTCGTGTCCGACTCTTTGTCCATAGAATTTTCCAGTCCAGAATACTGGAGTGGGTAGCCAGTCCCTTCTCCAGGGGATCTTCCCTACTCAAGAATCCAACCCACGGGTTTCCTGCGTTGCAGACAGATTCTTTTTACCAACTGAGCTATCAGGGGGATGATTCCCCTTGATTCCGGAGTTTACTCCAAGAGTGGGAAAGTTTCCAACGCTGGGTTTTTTTCAAACCCTATCTCCTGCGCAAGGCAAGTTTGGCCAAGTGGTTGTTTTGTGGGCCGCTGTCTGGAGGAGACGGCGGTTCCGGAGGTCACCCTGACAATTATGGCCAACTAAGGGTGGAGGGGCTGGTCTGGGTTTGGCCCTCAGTCTGGAGTCACAGGCAGCACAGAGAGATCTTGGCTCAGGACCTGGGGCTGAAGCGTGCTGGGGCAGCCTCGGGGGTGTCCTGACTTTCCACGGGCTTGGGGAACCCTCTCTGGCCCGGGGGCGGGAGCCACTGTTCCACAAACTGGTTATGGCTCCACTGCCGCCTCAGCACTTTCTAATTCCGGCTCCAAACAACAACAGCCAGCAGCTGCAGCCATAGCAACAAGCCCCGCCCACCCGGCCTCGCTCCCGGCAAGCGGCACGTGACGGCGACGCCTGCGTCGCTCCCTCCGCCCCTGGCGCTGCGGGAGGGCGGGGAGATGACGTGTACTCAGTCGTCTCCTTGGATATAATGCATAGACGTCAACGTCGCCCAGTGTTTAGAGTGTAACGTTCCTCCGTCTCTATGGGAACGTCAGGCGGCCAAACACCGACCCCAGCAACAGGCTTCTGATTGGCCCGTAGCTTCCCAAGGCGGAGCTTCATCTTCCGCGCCCTCTCTGCTGTGTTGCTGTTTTGGTTGTTTGTGTCCCGCTTGTTTATTTCTCTAACAGATCCTGGAGGTTGGGGTTTGAGATCCCCATCGCCAAGGATGGAAACCAGGTGGAAACGTGCCCAACGTGCAGCTTTCGCCTACCGATTACAACCCAATAGATGACCAAGTCCCTTCTGAGAGTGCAGGGCCGAGGCCCAGCGTCAATCACAGCCCAGTACTTGGTGTTTCACCCTCTGACCGCCCCCCCCCCACCCATCAGCATCACATATGAGGCTATTACCCTTTCAGCCTCATCCCACAAACTGTGTTGCCTTCACACTTAAACTTGTTTATGCTCTCAAGGGAGAGGGGCCGGGGTGGGGGGTGCTTTCATACATAATGCCAGGATTCAGTGCTACTCCCTGCAGAATTTGGCTACATTTTTTTCCATCTGGTCTTAATTCTGTTGAATGACATCATTGGTTTGTCGTCCCACCCATAGGTGCCCAGGTTTCCTGTAGCCTGAACAGACACCAAAGAATCCCCAAAGACCTGCGTGGGTGCTTCAATTCGTGGGCTAGTTGAATATTAGGCTTCTCTCCCTACCCAGTTTAATTCAAAACTGGGGGGCATTTGACTTTTCCAAAAGAGACAGAAATAAATTGAGGACAGAAATGGAGGAGTGTTAAAATCTGCTGTTAAAATCCCATATTTCTTGATATATAATAGCAGTAAACATTCTGAGTCCTGAATGTCTCCAGAAACAGTTTTAAGCTACCCTGGGCTCCCATCAGTGAAACCAGGTTAACATCTGGCAAGAGATAGTGATCTAGCCTCAGGGTTTTCAGTCAAGTTGTGCCCGAAAGAATGCCTTAAAATCTCAAGTTATGGTGTCAAACATAATAAATTTTCACCAGCTAGCTCATGCACATACAAGTCAGATGTTTCATAAAAGGTTTAGATGACCTGATAATATGTTTTCAAAACCCAGAGAGTGAGTGAGAGAAAGAGAGAGAGAGACCCTGACGCAACCTCAAGTTAAAAACAAGGAAAGAAAAGTACTTTTGTAGATTGGAATCGATAAGGAGTAAGGAGGATACCTATTCGCTCTGTTCTAATTTTAACCTACCTTTCCCCCTTTATCTCCTCTGGTAAATAGTCTTGCTAACTGTCCTCCCCCTGCCCCTAGGCCAGCCTCATAGCCTATAATTTCCTTCAGAGATGTGAGTGAAATTAAATGAAATTGGGAGCCTGCTTAATTCAAATAGGACTAAAGGGCACAGCTCTGTATCATAATGAACTTCATTTCGATTAAGTCACAGGGACTGCAAGTGCTATTTACTATTTACCGAGTAAATATATTAAATTGCCAGGCAAGTCTCCCTCTTGTCCTGACACTGCCAGGGAATATTTGAAAGTCTGATATAAGATCATTTTAAAATGATCAAACATCTCTTTCTAATTCTATCATCTCTCTTTATGTTTCCAGGAATACAGAGTGTCTTGGTCTCTGAGAGCCAATATATCTGGGTTACATCAAAAGAGGAATAATGAGGCAATCTTTGTACTGTTCAATGAAAATGACCTGAAAAGCTGGAAGAGGTGGCTGAAGGCATTTTCTCAGTTTGGATGAGGAAGTGGGGTGGAAGGTGGAAGATGACAGAGTCTCCAAGTGACTAGATTTGACTCCAGCATGTGAACTGGATTTTATGATTCTGTCCAAGGGCATCAGTTATAACTTTAGAGCTTCCATGTCTTTTTCCATCTCCCAGACTTATTTCCTTTCTTGTTAGTTCTGTTGTTGTTGTTGTTCTTTTTTTAAAAAAATTATTTATTTATTTTAATTGGAGACTATTTTACAATATTGTAGAGGTTTTTGCCATACATTGACATGAATCAGCCATGGGTGTACATGTGTTCCCCATCCTGAACCCCTCTCCCACCTCCTTCCCCATCTCATCCCTCAGGGTCATCCCAGTGCACCAGCCCTGAGCACCCTGTCTCATGCATTGAACCTGGACTGGCGATCTATTTCACATACGATAATATATATGTTTCGATGCTATTCTCTCAAATCATCCCACCCTTGCCTTCTCCCACAGAGTGTTGTTCTTTGGACCCAAATATAGTCGTGGGCCATGGTATGTAGCCCAGGGAGTCACAATTTAATTAAATACCATTACATTTGGCATGTAATTCAGGAAATACCAAGTAGATTATAGTTTTGATGGTACTGAAAGCAGCAGTTTGTTTCATACGAGTTTACATGCACACACACACATGTACAGATCCTTTCTGCCCAGTGGTTTGGCTGAGCCGCTCCATTTAGCTGACCAGTTTCAACCTAAGGACCGTGATGTCCTGCTAGACTACTGATTTCTTCAAACCACAAGACAATTAATCTCCCCAGCCTATTTCCTCATCTATAAAGTGGGGTCTGGAGAACTCACTGACCCCACCGGTTTGCTCTGACCTCAGAGCTTTGTAATGATGTAGTGATCATTAATGGGCACTGTGGAAACACCAAATGGTATATAAATGCTTGATCATTATTAATGGGTGCAGTTTTCCCCAACACCTCCTGCCTTAGTACTGAGTGGAACCTACACCCATCAGGTTTCCATAGCAAAAGGGCCTTGACCCAGGCCAGAAAGTGTAGGAGCAATGACCTCCATGGCCTTCCCAGGCCCAAGTGCACACCGGGCCTCTTCCACACCCTAGCCATGACTGAATTCAGCTTGTTGTTCACATTCCTCAAGTCTGGCTTTCCTTTGTTGTAAAAATGAAAACATTACTACCTGCCCTGCTTACCTGTCAGGATTCATATGAGGCCCACTCCAGGTAACTCTTGTGAAAGAGCTTCGAAAACTGTAAAGCAGAAGGCATTTTCCAGTTTAAAAATGTCTTATGAAGTGATCTGCATATGAATCAGTGTCAAGGTGGGCTTGAGGGGGTGTAATTCATAGGCAGGCTGGATGAATCCCCACCTGTGTGATTTAATATGTCCTATATCAAGGCCTGGGCTTCCCTGATGGCTCAGCTGGTGAAGAATCCACCTGCAATGTGGGAAACCCAGGTTCGATCCCTGGGTAGAGAAGATTACCCCAGAGAAGAGAATGGCTACCCACTCCAGTATTCTTGCCTGGAGAACTGCATGGACAGAGGAGCCTGGTGGGCTAGAGTCCATGGTATTGCAAAGAGTCGGACACAACTGAGTGACTAAACACACACACACACATATCAAGGCATGCTCCCTTACCATTCCTAAAATTATCCATTTTTAGCCATATATGTCTTTGGGTAAGCATTTGCCTCTCTCTTCAGATCTGAGTTTTAGAATACAGATATTTTAGTTAGTAATAAAGCTCCTAAAGCTGAACATAAGTGAGGTTATCAAATGGAACCACACAGGAGCCTTGGGCTCTTGGGTGAGTCTGAGAAACGAGTTGCTGGAAACCTAGAGAAGACTATTCGTCTTATTCAAAGCTGGTCATCACAGGTGTGCAGGTTGCTGAGAGGATCTGCAGAGCCCACCCAGCACACCTGTGCTCTGCTCACACCTGCAGGGGAGAGACTCTCCTCCCCACATCCTCACCCAAAGCCTCAGAGGGGCTACTGCACAGTCACCCAGGACTTCCCACCCTGTTGGATAGCAGGGGCCAGCAAAGTTTTTAAAAAGCTGGTGAACTGACATAGGTTGCCAACTTTTAATTTTACCAAGTAACAACAGTTGCCATCATTTCATAAATGACTAAAGTGAAAGTCACTCGGTTGTGTCCGACTTTTTGCCACCCCATGGATTCTATAGTCCATGGAATTCTCCAGGCCAGAATACTGGAGTGGGTAGCCCTATCCCTTCTCCAGGGGATCTTCCCAACCCAGGGATTGAACCCAGGTCTCCCACATTGCAGGTGGATTCTTCACCAGCTGAGCCACAGGGCATTTCAATACTCAAAAAGTCAAAAGGATGTGGACTGAAGGATTGAATATATGTATGTTTATGAAAACTCCTTGTTTTGTCTTTATTTCTTATCTTCTTTTGACAGTTCTATTCATTCTTCATTCTCCATGGGGTGGTGTTGATAGTGATGAAGAGCAGACAGAGAAACCAAGGAGAGGTAAAAATCTGACTCAAGAACCATTTGAGTCTCCTGATCAGACTGGCTGCTTCTTGCATTATGCATTTTTGGGTCACCAGTTTCTTTGGCAAAGGAGAGTAATATAATCTCACCAGATGGGTTCCTGGTAGTGGGACTATAATACATTGAGTAATTCCCTTGGAATTGCTTCCACTCTGGGGCAGGTCACTTTGTTTCTAAGTGGTCTGATCCTTGCTTGGACCATGCCCCACCCACCCAAACACTTCTGGTTTTACCTGGAGAGTTGGGATAAGTGATTGCCTTATACCTGATTCAGCCAGATCAGATAGAGGTGAATGTTGGAGACTGGCAAAGTTCCCAGAGGAGGAAACAAGCCTACCTTCCAACTGGGATCCCAGGCAGGTGCAGGAGACACTGGCACAGCCAGTTTAACCAGCATCTTGGGCAATATTTGGCCAGTAAGTTTTTCATACTTCCAGTTTCCTCTGGCAGAAGTGGAATCTCTTTATATTCTGTGGTTGCATGTGGATATAATGCAACCAACACTCTATTTCTCTTCTCTCTCTACCTATGAATGTATATATACAGTATATATATTTCTCTCAAAAGCCCAATATGAATAGGAGCTGAGGCTATAATTTAATTCTAAGCAATTTAACCATAATGAAGGCCCCTGAGACTGAATTTCTCTCTCACCCGCCACCAGCTACCAGAGAGTAGACACCCAGGGAAATAAATGCACTTATTCATGTTACCAAGTCACTACTTACTACACTGGGGAGAAAATTTAGTTCAATTATCTATTGTGGATTAGAAAATTATAAGATAATTATTTTTATATTAATTTTTATTGGAGTATAGTTGCTTTACAAAGTTGTATTTATAAGATCATTGGTTTTAAAAAATTATTGAACCTATACAACCAAAATGGCATAATATACCTATATATTGAATTTTGGTAAATATTAAATAACATAACAGTATCTGTAAAGCACTGAACATAATCCCTGAACAAGCACTCAATAAATATTAGTTATTGTTATTTCCATGCATTCAAGAAGTACTTTTTGAGCAGCCTTTACTTGGTCAGGTACTATATGAGGGGCTAGAGAGCCAATGATGAGTAAAACAGGGAAGGTTTCTGCCTTCCTCAAATGGGGAACTAGACACCGAACAAATTCAATCAACACTTAGCTACCAACACCAGGGCTTCGCTAGATGCTTGCGGGTCCATCAATGAACAAAACAAATATTCTTGTCCTTGTGGAACTTATCTTTTAGACTTTAGACCAACTGCTTTCTAAATAACTGTATATTATTATGAATGATGTCTAGTGCTATACATACAAAGCCTAGGATGGAACAAGGGTTTCTGAAGTGTTCCTAATTCAGCCTAGATGCTCAGAGAGTTTCTCTATGATGATATGATACTGAAGTTTGCGATCTGGATGAAGAGTAGATTGAATTGAGAAGCAGAGTGGAAACAGGGGCAGAGAACATATGTATAATACTAGCAGCTCATATTTAATTCATGCTTTTCATGTTATGATGCCTTTTCCCAAATGTTTTAGAAGCTAGGACTGCCAAAATCGGAAGACATCTCTGCATCAGAAGTTTTCATCCAGATTGAATTTTGCCCGGCACTCCAGAATGCATTATCCTTTGCTCCTTCCCAGGAATCACTGACAGTTGACAGTTGCTGCCTCAGCTTCCCCTGGTCTCATTGTCTGGAACAATCAGTACCAACTGTAGTAGGAACGACTGCTGAGAATTGAACTCCATTTCTTATTACTGGCTGAAAGGAAAGTCACCATAGTGCCCCCCAGAAATATGTCAGCATACATTTGCTGCTAGATTTAAATAATCAAGCATGGGCTGAACAATCAATTTCTGAAGGTTGAGCTACCCTCTTCTCCCAACCCACATGTGATCCTCTAGCCCACTTTTCCCTTTGCCACTGAATTTTCTCCCATTTAAGTTTTAATGCTGTTTTTCTGTCATTCCCATTAGCAACTTTTCACAGCCTGAAAAGCATTCCAGTTCTGAAATAGTTCACATAGTTCTGTGTAGACATAATATTTACGGGAACTGAAGATGGGTGGATTCTGATAATGGCTTGTGGGATGGTCTTCAGTGCAGACAAAATAACAGAGAATTCAAGAAACTAATACTATGAGAGATCAGTCCCCTGTAAATTTCCCAAATGTACTTGCTTAAACCCTGTATATCAGCAGAGTACAGGAGAGTGTCACCTGGCGTGAGAAAACTTGGTTTGTTCAGTGTTCTGTTTTACAGCACAGATTCTAAGTTGAACTCGGTTTATTGTCAGTAGCTCTCTAACAAAGGGCAAAATGGAATGTGCTTATTTTCAAATTCCTGTTGAAAAAAGGCCCTGGAAGACCTCACAGACTGCTTGAGGGCAATTTGTGTCAGTATTTTTCAGAGCTCTCATGTAAGACTCTTCAAGCTATTGAGAGAGAGCTTACCAACCATTGATTTTTAGTATGCAGCCATCTATAAGAAGGATCCATATGGGTTGTTATGGTATGAGAATGAAATAAAATCCTCCATGTCCTGTTTGAAGTTTAGTGACAGGTTAGGGAGGAAACTAAATGGGGAATGGCTGGGACATTTCCAAATTTGGTAGCAGTGATCCAAAAGTTGGTGTTTACAGTCTGTGGGAGGGACAGATGGTTTGTTGGTAGGTGTTATGGTCTGGTGGAGAGAGACAGTTTTTGGTAACTCAGACACTAGGGCTTGAAGTGCACCTTACAAAGACAGAGGGTTGCTGGGCTCCGTGGTTATACTTCTCAGTACTTTACACTGGGAAGCATTTCCTCTACCCAGAATGCTCTGCTCCTTGTCTTTCTCATGGCAAATGCCACCTCCTTCCACCCAATCCAAAGTAGCAACACAGTCACTCACAACATATCCTTCCACTTTAACTACTTGCCTAGCACTTACTTTTATATATTTTGTTTATTTGTTTTCTTGTTTATTACTAGACCATGAGCTTCATGTGAGTTTGTTTGTTTACTATGGATTCCATTGGCTGGCACAAAGTAGGTGTCTAATAAAGGTACTGAATGAAGAATGAGGAATAGGATAATTGTACAATTTGAGTGATGAAAGGATTAACTATGTAGAGGCCATACCCTAGTACCTGTGGGTAGTTGTTTTTTCTTACACAAGGTAATAATAATTTGAGGTCTGTGAAACCCCTTTCTTCCCTGGAGGGAATTCTGAAACCAATGGAAAAATAAAAAGCCAGGAGAGAGATATCTGATAAGAATACAATTTAAGTTAATCTCAAACCAGATGTGAGAAATTAACACCTCAGGGCTGTTCCTATCTAAAAATACAATCTAAAATCACTTAATTTGAAACTCTTCTGTTTTCTCCATTATTTATTAATTTTTTTTATGTGAGTCTCTGGTTCTTTTAGCATGTAGGCCAGAATGAATGAGAAGTGTGGATATTCACTGTTCCTGGCTGGGAGCTATCCTTAGGTGAACCTGGGAATTTGGCGGCTGATGCGTGGAGCGCTATTTGCATAACGACAGGTTTCCTCCGTTTCCCCAGCCTCTTCACAACCCCTTGCTTCTCTCTTTTCCAAGCTCCAAAGCTTAAGCAGACATCAGCTGGATGACAAATAAACTTGATTTGGATGACAAAGTACTAATAGCAGATGAAGTCCCAGCTCTTCACCTAGTATGAAGTTTCCTGTTTCTGGCAAATAGAGACTAGGGGAAAGCAAAGATTCCTCACCCACAGACACCCTTCTGGGCAAGTGATACAAGATTCATTCCAAACCAGATGATTAATCTGGAGAAAGGAAGAGAATGGTTCTGTCAAATGATTCAAGTGAAGAATCCTGAGGGCTGATCCCATTCTTCACTTACAGCAATCTGGATGGAGCAGGAGCACGTGGTGCTCCATTTATAACCACAGAGATCAGCTCTGGCCCACAGAGGGCTGCATTCAGGCCTGAGGTGATCCTGCGGTATGTGATATTCTAGTCCTGTCCAGTGCATGCCGAACAATCAACAAATACTGACCTGGTCCCAGCCACATTCTCAACCATGGCTGGATTGCCCAAGAAGCCAAGGAAGTATATGCTGGGGTGGGGGTGGAGAAAGACTCAAGGAAGTAATTAGGAAAACTGTACCCATCTTTCTATTTATTGAGTGCTTGCTATTGTGTCAAGCACTGTTCCAGGCTCTGGAGAACCAGCAATTTTTCCATCCCTCATGGAACTTACATCCTGGCGTTATTTTTGGCATATTTATAAGTTTTATTTTTTAAGTAAAAATTTATTTTGCAAATTGATATTGTTTTTATTTTTAATTACTTGGAAGGGTATCATAGTCATTTTAGTATTAGTGCCATAAAAGTTTTGAAAGTGAAAGTGTAGGTCACTCAGTCATGTCTGACTCTTTGCGACCCCATGGATTATAGCCCACCAGGCTCCTCTGTCCATGGGATTCTCCAGGCAAGAACACTGGAGTGGATTGCTGTGCCCTTCTCCAGGGGATCTTCCTGACCCAGGGATCGAACCTGTGTCTCTTATGTCTTCTGCATTGGCAAGTATGTTCTTTACCACCAGTGTCACAGTTGGTATGAAGGTTTTATTATGGCCCTATTCACAGTGCTTTTGAACCAAAAAATTGGTTAGGTTTTTACCTCTATATCCAAATAGTTTCTAAAAAGTTGCTTGTGGTATTAGGCTGAGTTTGTAGAAAAGAAAGGATTGGGGGATACCCCATCCAAGATGAAATTTCTTCTTATGCTGATCACGTTTGTGGGTGGGATGGTTGTGGGTTTAAAACTAGAGCACCCATACCCTCTTGAATGACAGCTAGAGGAATGATTAATAAGCAGATATGACAAATCCATACAGTTCTAAGGATGGGTATACCACTTGGGTTTATAAGCATCTAAATTATTATGCCTGATAAAGAAGGTACTGATCAGGATTTTGGTTTCCCTCACCTGAGAAAGATACTGTAGGAAGTCAGCCATCAAGCCCCTTTATCCAAAACAAGAACCCATGCTGCCTTCCCAGCCACATGAACAACAAATGATGAGCTTTCTGTTTAATGTTCATTCATTCTGCAAACATTTATCCAGTGCCTACTAGTGTCAGCAAGCTGGGGCCCTGAGGATAGATACCTATTGAATAAGATAGATAAGGTCCCTGCTATGGTGGATCTTGTGGCTTAGGAGAGGAAGAGAGATAACCAAAAAGAGCATACATAAACCAAGTAACCTGGTGATCAGTCTTCGAAAGAAAATAAAAAACCAAGTAATGTGACAGAAAGTGACTGAGGGGCAATGAGGAGGGATGCAGTGTTGGATGGGGGACAGGCTTCCTGGAGAATGTGAAAACTGAGCTAATAGTGATCATAAGGATAAGTCAACATGTCCAGATCTGGGGAAAAGAGGGAACAGTGATTAGAAAGACCCAGCTCCTGAACCAGCTTGGCATATTTGAGGAACAGAAAGAAGGCCAATGTGCCTGGAGAGGAGTGAAGGAGGGAAAGTTGCTTAAGATGGAAGGTGAGGCCAGGGCTGGGTTACACAGTTGTGGTAGACCTCTGTAAGGGGTACAGATTTTTTTTTTTTTTTCTGAGTGTGATTCTGCATATTGGCCACTAAATAAGTTTGGAGGGATTTAGTATTTAGTGTTAGGATTAATTCAGAGCCCCACTAAGTGGGAAAGGAGACTTTTAGTGCATGATCTGTCTTTTTCTTCGTGGATTACCCCACAATCTCAGGTGGGTCAGAGTCTAAAGGTAGAATTCTTCAGTAGAGTCAATTTTGGGATTTTCACAAGGGATCTGTAACTCATTAACACTCCAGGTAAAACAGCAGTGGAGAAAATCAAAACTTAGCTGGGAGTTGGAACTGGAAGTTTTTTCATAGAATGCAAATCAGATACTAAACTAAGACACAAAATGTCCACATCAGAGGATGAACCTATGATCTATAGATCAGAAGGCAGCCTAACTCTGAATTCCTACCTACTGGTCAGGATTCTTCTGGTTTTGGAAAGAGGAATTTTTTTTTTTTTTGCCTTATAATTATTAATGTCTCTTTTAAAGATCTTTCTTGCCATTCTTCTTGAGAAAGATGGTGGATTAAATGGTGTAAGCAATGCTGGAGATGTCTTAACACTTTGAGGCTTGTCATGTGCCAGCCCATTTGAGCCATCCTTAGCCCTGCCCATGCAGATCATGAAGTTTCCCCATTGGATGGGAGCCCTGCAGTTGAGGTTTCTTAGGGTGTGGTGTTGTCCTATAGATTTAGTGATGTCAGTGAGATTCCTTTGGAATTTTAGCAGCTAAATCCACCTGAGCTGAAGAAGGTCAGCTCAGGACACCTGGGGATCTGACAGCCGGGACAGACTTGCTTGTCAGAGGATGGGGAATGCAGCAAGGTTTGGCATTACTGACTAAATGCGGATCCAGTGCTGCTGGTTGTGGTGAAAGATCCCATGAGCTTGGGCTGAAATGTGTCTTTCTTAGGCACCGTAGCTGTTCCCCAGTTTCCTCAGCTCCAGATGGAGCATGTGCCAGGGACCACACAGAGCTTTGTTTAAATGCTTGCATTAGCAGAAGGATGGGGATCCCATTGAATCATCATCTCCTGTCAAAAAGCCAAGAGTTGTTCAGAATGGAAACAGTTTTTCCCAAAGAGGCAAAATTCCTAGTACTAATGAGTGGTGGTGGTGATGGTGGCTTGTGTGTGTGTGATGATGGTGGTGATAGTTCTGTGCCTCCCACTGTTTCAAAATAGAGACACTTTTTGTTCACTGTCTGAGCCATAGGGCGAGTAACCTTGACCCTTAAGGTCCTTCGCTGGGCTCACGTGAGTTTGTGAGTCCTGTGGGAATAGTGAAATGTTTCTCCCGCTGGGGTTCAGACATTTAGAATGGATAAATTAGAGAGTGGTGGTCACACAGTCATTGTCCTTGCAGACAATGTGGCATTAATGTATGGGCACTGGCTGTCTCTCATGGGGCTCAATAACAAGGGTAAGTTCCATCTTTCATCACTAACCACTGGGGTGTTCTTTACTGACAGAGGCTGCACCAGCTGAAAATAGCCCAAACATCTTGTTATTTTCTCCTTCCCAGTTTTTCCCTATTCATATCCAAGGATAAAAGACTCAGCTTGTTCAGCCTTTTCAAAGAGTTAAAGAACATTCTCTATTTGATTTCTTAGTACCCATAAAGAACAAGAATATACAGTTGCCCTGCTTGGCTGAGAGCATTCATTCATTCATCAGTTCAATGCTGCTGCTGCTGCTGCTAAGTCACTTCAGTCGTGTCCGACTCTGTGCAACCCCATAGACGGAAGCCCACCAGGCTCCCCTGTCCCTGGGATTCTCCAGGCAAGAACACTGGAGTGGGTTGCCATTTCCTTCTCCAATGCATGAAAGTGAAAAGTGAAAGGGAAGTCGCTCAGTCGTGTCCGACTCTTAGCGACCCCATGGACTATAGCCCACCAGGCTCCTCCATCCATGGGACTTTCCAGGCAAGAGTACTGGAGTGGGGTGCCATTGAATAGATTTTATTAAACACCTACTATGGGCTAGGCGCTGGGGTAGGTGCTAAGTGGATATTTGTATATGAAAAAGACAAAGGCTAAAAGTAGGCAGATGCTAAACAAGTCTTAGAAGCAACTTCCCCCAAGTCCCTGAAGGAGATGAATTTGCTATACGCATCTTCCTGACTTCTAGTCCCGTGCTCTGCCCACAACCCTTCACCGATAGACCACACTTCCCCAAATAAATAACTACTTCTGCATGTTGAGGATGGGTTGTGTGCGGCAGCATTTACGTAGGCGGCACAGACAGTAGCCTTTCACTTAGTGTTGCAATAACACCAGGCTAAACAATGTGCACTGACCTCCAGAGTGGTGAACAAAAGCTTGCTATGGGTCAGGCCTCTTAAATGCCAGAGAAGTGCAAAATAGGAAGAGTCTCCATCTGATAAGAAGCAACCGCTGACAAAGAATGAATTTGTTTTTAATCTGGGTTAAAATCAGATATGAGAATCTACCCTCCTGTTCACTTTTGGATCCTCAGGTAGCAGGAACTCAATGCATAGATAATCACAAACTATGTAAGTTTTGGTTTTCCATGCTCAGACTTGTCCAGAACATGGAAGCCTTGCCCTGTTGGAAGGCAGCACTGAACTCACAGAGGCACACACACACACACATCTGTCTCAAAGTTATCCTGACCTTGGCCAGTGGCAAACATAATTTCACAGATTGGGTCTGATTTCCCTTTATTTTAAGGCTACATCATGTGAGCTCCATATTAAAAATGTGATTTTGGCTGTCCTGAAATGGGTACCATGAGTAGATTGAGATGTGAGAGTATGTTAGAATGATTGCAGGTTCAGATATTAGTGGGGCAGGAGAGGAGGTCTGAGATTATATTATCTGATACTACTGCTTTAGGTCGAGCACCTGCTTTTACTTCCCAGATGATGCTCTGGCCCCTTTATCATGTTATATCCCAGAGGACAGTGGATCCAGATCCCGTCTCTGTATTGCAATCACTTCTTCTGATACCTGTCCCCACATTCTCTTCTGTGTTTCATAGCACTCTCTTATTTTTTAAATATTCATTTATTTGGCTATACTGGGTCTTAGTGAGATATGGGATCTATTTCCTTGACTAAGGATCAAACCTGGGCCCCCTGCATTGGGAGCTTGGAGTCTTAGCCACTGGACCACCCTGTTATTACCTCTGTCAAACCACTTACTGCTGTCCTGCAATTCTCTAATGACTTGTTGGTCCATAAGGCTGGAATCTCTCTGACAGTAGGGGCAGGTCCATTGTCTTCATTAGAGTAAGTACCAGCCCCTAGCAAGTGCCAGGCCATAGAAGGCTCTCAATAAGTAATCACATGCATGCTCAGTCACTCAGTTGTGTCCGCCTCTTTGTGACCCCATGGACTGTGGCCTGCCAGGCTGCTCTGTCCATGGCATTTTCCAGGCAATAATACTGAAGTGGCTGCCATTTCCTCCTCCAGACGATATTCCCCAACCGGGGATTGAACCTGCGTCTCTTGTGCCTCCTGCATTAGCAGGTGGACTCCTTACCACTGAGCCACCTGGGAAGCCCCAATAAGTAAGTTCTTTGTTAAATAAATAAAAGAATGAGTGAATGCATGGTCTGTCTTTCTTAGAGGATGGATTTATTAAGTCTCCAGCTCTGTAGCCATAATGGTGCCAGGAAAGAAAGAGTTAAGCCTCCTCCTGTGGAGGAGACAGGCTTATCCAAAGACCTTTTTCCTTTTTTGTTGGCAAGGGCAGAATAAATGATATATGCATAAATCCTGGATATAAAATCTTGACACATCCTTTAGGTGTTGGCCTGAGCTGCTTCAAAACTCTAAGGGGAAGTAAATGAAGTCATTCTAGGTTTTCTCTTAAGTGGCCTGAGAGCCAGTTATGAAGGGAAGGCAAGGCCAGACCCAGGAATTCAAAGCTTGACCTATTTTGCCCAAAGCTAATAATAAGAGAGATGGATTTACCATCTTAACTTTTTTTTTTTTTTTTTTTTAATCAAGGACAGTGAAGCAGCCCGGCAAACCATAGAACGAGGGGAATGGAATGCAGCAGAATTGCTTGAGGATTCAGAGCAGCTCCAAGTCTATGTTTATGTATTATGTGTTTTTCCTTTTCTCTCCCCCCGCCTTTTTTTAGGTGAGAGAAAAAAAAAAAGCGCCTAAATTCCCACCAACATAAACCAGTGACATACAATGATGAAACTCTGTTTTCACCTCTGCTTGTGACAGGGAATGCAAAAATAGCAAGTGGCCCAGTTCCACGAATCTCCGCCTCCCTGCCCTAGCAGCTCTCACCCGGTTCGCATCTCTAAGAATGGAGGTTAGCGTCCAGCCGCTAGCGCAAGCCGCACTCAGCCCCCGTACCCCACAGATGAGGTCAGGCGGCGGGAGTGGCCGCAGTCCGGCCGGGGAGGCCGAGGCCCCCGGGGGAGCAAGGAGGGAGAGCGGCCTAGCCAGGCCGACGGCGCGCCCGGCCGCGCGGCGTCGCCTGGAGACGGCCCTGGCGGCGCAGTGTTGCTGTAAACAGCCGCTTCCCTGTTACTATCTATAGCAGGATCGCCTGGCTCCGGGGTGCGGCGGCTGGAGGCAGGTCGGCTGTCCCGCTCCCCGCGAGTCCCGAAGGATCCGCCCGCTGCCCTCATCCCGCCTCGCCCCTCTCCAGGTGCCCATCGCGCCCAACCCCCAACCCCGGTCCGCAGAGTGGGGGAAGGGACACAGGGACCTGTGTCTCTGCGGGGACCTGCGACTTTGCATCCCGGAGGTGGCCGGCGCGCAGAGATTGAGCCGGGGGCAGTGTGACCCCGGCTGTCCTTTGCATCTGAGCAGGAGGCTAGGGGCGTCTGGGGCGGCTCAGCGTACTCCAGAGCACCTTGACCCCGCCCCCACACCCCGAAGGCCTGTTTTCCAGGCCACCGAGCGGTGCCTGAGGTCCCAGCTGCCGAAGATTCCGGCCTGGGCGCTGCTGGGCACGGTCCTTCCAGGCGCCCCCGGTCCAACCCCCCTCCCTCCTTCCAAGTCCGCGCTGGAAAATCACCGGCTTCGGGCTCCCAATAACCAGCTTCCTGGGGCGCCGAACCACCCCCACCTCCCCAGCAGGGACTTGTGCTGCCCCAAGTGCTCGCTCCATCCGGTGCTCCGAACTGACGACCTTGTCCACAGAACACCACCCCCCTACCCCACGCCCCGGGGCCCGAGCTCAGAACCAGGCAAACGAATCCTTCAGACATCCTTGTTGAGAGATTCTGCACGCTGTTTATTGGCTAGTTTCTCAGGGGTTTGACAGCAACAGTAACATCTCATATACTGCCAAGAAACACACACACACACACAGCAAAAACAAAGCGCCTATCCCCTTAAAAGCAAAACAAACAAACAAAACATATAGAATAAAAAGTACCCAGCATCGTAGATAAAGTAGGTTATCGTATTGTCTTATTTTGGATCCTTCCAAACCGCAGGAACAATCCTAATAATGCTGGAGTCCGGGGAGCTTGAAGTGAGGGGGTGAGGGTCCGTTTCCAGAGCTTGCACTGAATTAGGGTTAGAATGGGGAGTGAGGGTAGAGGCGCATTCCTTCGGGGGCCGAAGCTTAACCTGCTTGGCTGTGTGTACCTGTGTCGCCTATAACCTGAGCCTTAGAACTCTTTCCCAGGTTTCCGTAAAGAAGTAAAAGGGCGCCCCACCTCCCCGCCAACCCCATCTCCCCCAGCCCCGGAACAAGGGTCCGCATTGAACCAGGTGCGAATGTTCGCTCGCCTTCTCCGCCACCCCTCCCCCCGGCCGCGGCCCCCGCCTCCCCCCCGGCGCTGCACCCTCGGTGTTGGCTGCAGCCCGGGAGCAGTTCCCGTCAATCCCTCCCTCCTCTTTACACAGGATGTCCATATTAGGACATCTGCGTCAGCAGGTTTCCACGGCTGTCCGCTGCAGTCGTGGGGGGATCCATCCCCGCGGCCCTTCACCCCTGCGGCTCCACGCGACCCAAGGAACCAGGGGGAGACAGGCCGACAAGATCAAGAAACTTGACAGCGCGGGGAACTGGGGGCGCTGCGAGGGCGGCGGAGGCGGCAAATGGGGACCCTAGAAGTAGCCGGGCCCGTGCGCCACCCCTCGGGAGCCGCAATGGTTGCGCCCAGTGACGTGTTGGGCTCATTCATAAAATGCTGTTATAAAAGCGGTGGCTGCGGCGCCTAGTACTCCAACCGCATCTGCAGCGAGCAAGCTTAAGGAGCTGACACAGAGCCGGCGGCGCAGCGAGCGAGCGAGCGAGCGACCGCGCACACCTACCCAGCTCTGCCCGGCAGCTCGCACCTGCCTCCGCCCCTGCGCCCCTCGCCCGGCTTTGACTGCTCGCGATCATGATGTTCTCTGGCTTCAACGCCGACTACGAGGCATCCTCCTCCCGCTGCAGCAGCGCCTCCCCGGCCGGGGACAGTCTCTCCTACTACCACTCACCGGCCGACTCCTTCTCCAGCATGGGTTCTCCCGTCAATGCGCAGGTGAGGCTGGCTCCGCGCCGCTGCGGGGCCCCGGGGTGGAGGGGTCACCGGAGAGGAATCACCGGGGAGAGATGCTCGGGAAGACGAGTCCGGGACTCCTTTCGCTGGGGGCAGGGAGGGAGCCTTGCCCCGGCCCGGAGCGGCCCTCACTCGGGAGCTTTTCCGAACTTTGTTCGGAGCGGCCCGCGAGCTTGTCATCAGAATTGCTTTTTATTTCCCGCGGCAGGCTCTTTCTGAGCTGTGCCCCCCGGCGCGCGCTCGCTGACTGATCTCTGACATTAGCTGGGGCCAAAGTGTCCCAAAGCAAAAGACTAGCGAAGTAGAGCCTGGCGCCTCCGGGGGGAGGCGGCCAAAAGCGGCCATTCCGCGCCCCCGCCACCCCTCCCCTAGCAGCCTGGAGCAGGAAAGGAGGGGTAGGGGAGGAGGGTGAAGCAGGCGGGTGTGTAAGGCAGTTTCATTGATAAAAAGCGAGTTCATTCAGGAGACTCCGGAGCGGCGCCTGCGTCAGCGCAGACGTCAGAGATATTTATAACAAACCCCCTTTCAAGAGAGTGATGCTGAAGGGATAACGGGAACGCAGCAGCAGGATGGAGGAGAAAGGCACTGCGCTGCGGAATTCTTGGGAATAAAGGGGGGAGACCTTTCATTTCCGATGGCGGGCGTGTATAAAGACGCGAGCTGTCCATTGCCGGAGGGCTTCTCCTGCCTCTTTCCTTGCTGCATGCGGCACTGGAAACTCTGCTCATCCCCACCTGCTCGCTCACGTCAGTTTCCTCCTCTTTCATTCTAGGACTACTGCACCGATCTGGCCGTCTCCAGTGCCAACTTCATCCCAACAGTGACTGCCATCTCGACCAGCCCGGACCTACAATGGCTAGTACAGCCCACCCTAGTCTCCTCCGTGGCCCCGTCCCAGACCAGAGCCCCCCACCCCTATGGAGTCCCTACTCCCTCAGCTGGGGCTTACTCCAGGGCTGGAGTCATGAAAACCATGACAGGAGGCAGAGCTCAGAGCATTGGCCGGAGGGGCAAGGTAGAACAGGTGAGAGTTCTTGGCACCTTCTGAGGGGGAGGCAGGGATCGACATTGTGGAGATGGGCAACATAGGGGTCAGAGTGAAGCCAGTGATGCATTGACTGGACACCCCAAATGGGAAACCCTGGCTCCAAGCCCTTTCCATCCTAGTCAGGCTCTGATAGTCTCACCCTAAGAAATGCCCTGATGTATAGTTTCTTCCCTAATAGGTTTCCATCTTGTGCTTTTAGTCTGGGCTCTTCTTTGGCTCTTGCTGAGATTCTTATTTTAAATGCAAGTCACACCCAGCTTGCAACTGCAGGTTAGAAATGGCTTCACAGAAGAGATGCCAGGAACTAGGAAGCTGCAGGAGCTGGTTTCCCAGGGGTGGGTGAATGAAGCTGATGGCAGACACTGTTACTGAATGCTGCTCTTTTTTCCCCTCCCCAGTTGTCCCCAGAAGAAGAAGAGAAAAGGCGAATCCGAAGGGAAAGGAATAAGATGGCTGCAGCCAAATGCCGGAACCGGAGGAGGGAGCTGACTGACACCCTCCAAGCGGTAGGTAGAACCCATGGGTCACTTCTTTTTAAAACTTAAGGGGAAACTTGGAGACCAGAAGTAAGAGATCTGTGTTCTTGAGTCAGACCGTCTCTTATGCTTTCCTTTGCTCTCTCCTTCCAGGAGACAGACCAACTAGAAGATGAGAAGTCGGCTTTGCAGACAGAGATTGCCAATCTGCTGAAGGAGAAGGAAAAACTCGAGTTCATCCTAGCGGCTCACCGACCTGCCTGCAAGATCCCCGATGACCTGGGCTTCCCAGAAGAGATGTCTGTGGCTTCTCTTGATCTGAGTGGGGGCCTGCCTGAGGCTGCCACCCCTGAATCTGAGGAGGCCTTCACCCTGCCACTCCTCAATGACCCTGAGCCCAAGCCCTCAGTGGAGCCCGTCAAGAGCGTCGGCAGCATGGAGCTGAAGGCTGAGCCCTTTGATGACTACATGTTCCCAGCATCATCCAGGCCCAGCGGCTCGGAGACCGCCCGCTCTGTGCCAGACATGGACCTGTCTGGTTCCTTCTATGCAGCAGACTGGGAGCCCCTGCATGGTGGCTCCCTGGGGATGGGGCCTATGGCCACGGAGCTGGAGCCCCTGTGCACCCCGGTGGTCACCTGTACTCCCAGCTGCACTACTTACACGTCTTCCTTCGTCTTCACCTACCCTGAGGCTGACTCCTTCCCCAGCTGTGCGGCTGCCCACCGCAAGGGCAGCAGCAGCAACGAGCCTTCCTCTGACTCGCTCAGCTCACCCACGCTGCTGGCCCTGTGAGCGGGCAGAGAGGGGAGGCAGTGGGCGTGCACGTGGCCACTGCCTGAGTTGGCGCATTACAGAGAGGAGAAACACGTCTTCCCTCGAGGGTTCCCATAGACCTAGGGAGGACCTTATCTGTGCGTGAAACACACCAGGCTGTGGGCCTCAAGGACTTGCAAGCGAGCATCCCCGTGTGGACTCAAGTCCTTACCTCTTCTGGAGATGTAGCAAAACGCATGGAGTGTGTATTGTTCCCAGTGACACATCTGAGAGCTGGTAGTTAGTAGCATGTGGAGCCAGGCCTGGGTCTGCGTCTCTTTTCTCTTTCTCTTTAGTCTTCTCATAGCATTAACTAATCTATTGGGTTCGTTATTGGAATTAACCTGGTGCTGGATATTTTCAAATTGTATCTAGTGCAGCTGATTTTAACAATAACTACTGTGTTCCTGGCAATAGTGTGTTCTGATTAGCAATGACCAATATTAAATTAAGAAAAAATATGACTTTATTTTCTAGTAGATAGAAATAAATAGCTATATCCATGTACTGTAGTTTTTTCTTCAACATCGATGTTCATTGTAACGTTACTGATCATGCATTGTTGAGGTGGTCTGAATGTTCTGACATTAACAGTTTTCCATGAAAACGTTTTATTGTGTTTTTAATTTATTTATTAAGATGGATTCTCAGATATTTATATTTTTATTTTATTTTTTTCTACCTTGAGGTCTTTTGACATGTGGAAAGTGAACTTGAATGAAAAATTTAAGCATTGTTTGCTTATTGTTCAAAGACATTGTCAATAAAAGCATTTAAGTTGAATGCGACCCACCTTGTGCTCTTTTCATTCTGGAAGTTTTCTAAGTTTCTGGAAGGTATTGTCAGAGACCAATTTGTCAAGAAGGGTAGCTCTTGGAGGGGACACACCCCTCTGTTTGATCCCTTATCAAATCAAGAGAAACTGTAGAGCCGACGTTGGAAAATTGTACAAACTCACGTCTTCACCTTGCAGAGCTGCTTCTCTCCCTACAGGTTCTGGGAACGGGAAACTGCTTTGCAATAGCTTTTGTGGGAACACATCTTCCTGCTTCTTTTTCTGTTTTGAAAGTCAAAGGGAGGGATATTTAAATCTGACTGTGCTAATACTAAACTGAACCGTCTAGGTCTTCCAGGAATCCTTTTAGCAAACAATTAAGCTTTGCATGAACCACTTTAATTTTTTATTGCCACCAGATCATGCGAAGGTTCAGTTTAGTTCAGTCGCTCAGTCGTGTCCGACTCTTTGCGACCCCATGAATCGCAGCACGCCAGGCTCCCGCCTTAAAGGAGAACAAACTGAAGAATGGTTAGAATGATGTTTTCTCAATATTCCATGGCTGGGATTAGAATCTTAGCTTCTCACTCATGACCCTATTCATCAGCCTGAACTGCCTTTTAACACTTGTTTTTCTTTTTTAAAAAAAGCTTTCAACTGGTTGGAAAGAAAACAAAACAAAAACCAAACCCACAACTTTTCAGTCCTTCACTCTAACAGACATACATTTAGTTGTATTTTTTATTCTCAGAAAGAAAGCAGGGTTCTCATCCTATCCCTCAGTGTGTGCACGCGCGCGTGCTTGGTTGCTCAGTCATGTTGGACGCTATGACCCTGTGGACAGTAGCCCACCAGGTTCCTCCATCCATGGGATTCTCCAGGCAACAGTACTGGAGTGGGTTGCCATTTCTTCCTCTAGGGGATCTTCCTGACTCTGGGATTGAACTGGAGTCTCTTGTTTCTCCTGCATTGGCAGGCAGATTCTTTACCACTGTGCCACCTGGGAAGCCTATCCTTTAGTAATCAATGCATTATAATTTCTGAAGTTTCTTTAACATATGCCTGACATTCAGTTTACACTGGAGGAAGAAAAGGCTGGCTCTGAGAATTTGAAAGAGATCTCAAACACTGCAAACAATGGTTGATCATTGGGTAAATAAAAAGTTACATAATAGCTCGAGAAGGAGAAGTCAACATGACTGAGCTTTAACTTAGAAACTTTATCATCTTAATGAAGAACATGACCTTTGTCTGGGACACCTCTGGTAATGGGGCGCTTACACGCACAGGTACCAACCACAAAGAAAGGAGGTGGCGCCTTCCTCTTCTGCTCTCTGCTATCAAGTGGGCGGGGACCAAGCCTGGAAGCGAGAGCCCAGGTTTGCACCCATGCGAAGGGGAAGAGAAGCTTCGAAGTCAGCCTTCTACTGCTTTGGTGATAATGAAAATCACTGAGTGGTTATGGGATGTTATACTCAGTCAAGTTGAAGGTTGTAATTTAAAATGACAGTTTCAAAAAATTAAATGACCTTTCTATTGAGAGTGGCGTTCTCACCTATGATCTCCCTGCTATTCACATAATATTTGACATTTGAAAGCAACGTGCTTTAGACTCTTAAGAGCACTGATCTCTCACACATCATTTGCATATTATTTTTGCCTGTCAGACAATGATGAAAATGGCCTTAGACTTCCTGTTTGCTATTCGGGGGTAAACTTTCTGCAATCTTTGTTGTTGTCCAGTTGCTAAGTCTTATCTGACTCTTTGCGACTTCATAGACTGCAGCACCTTGGGCTCCCTTATCTTTCACTATCTTCCAGAGTTTGCTCAAATTCATGTCCATTAAGTCTGAGATGCGATCTAACCATCTCACCCTTCGCCACCCTCTTCTCCTTTTGCCTTCAATCTTTTCCAGTATCGGGTCTTTTCCAATGAGTCTGCTCTTGGCATCTGGTGGCCAATGTACTGGAGCTTCAGTTTCAGCATCAGTCCTTCCAATGAATATTCAGGACTGATTTCCTTTAGGACTGACTGGTTTGATCTTCTTGCAGTCCAAGGGACTCTCAAGAGTCTTACCAAGTACCACAATGAGAAAACATCAGTTCTTCAGTGCTCAGCCATCTTTGTGATCCAACTCACAACTAAATACAGAATTACTGCAACTAAAACCCAGATCTGAAATGACAAGAAGAGATCTGAAGGCAAGCAGCTGGCTCCCCTACATGCACAGTAATAATAACCCATGGAAAGAGACTTCTCAGATGGGAAAGGGAGGCTGAACCTCTAGCCCTGGATACCGAACTCCTGGAGACCTGACTAATGGCCTCTGTCGGCCCCATGCTGATTGGAGAGGGAACTATGCTTTCTGCTTGACAGCACTGGTCTTGGCCTGGAGGCAGACCCTTCCTCTAGTTCACTATAGCCCAACTGAGATCAGGCTATTCCATAAACAAGGTCCAGGAGAGGGCCTTCACATAGAGAATCTCTTTACTGGGCTTCTCAGAGGACCTATAGGTTCTGCCATAAGGTTGACATCCCAGTGAACTCTCTGCTCACCATTCTTATGGGATCAAGAAACAAAAGGAATTCCCTTTTTTTTTTTACCTAAAGGTCTCCTTCCACTTCCTCTTTTCCTGACTCATGATTCAACTCCCATGGAGGATGGACACTGGGAATGTCAACTTTCTTTTAGGAAAGGCTCTGAGCCCACCTGATCCTGACCCATACCATATGGCCTTACACTGGTCTCAACAAAATGACGATTTCAGGGCATCATTGTTTACTGATACACACGAAGCTTGTGTAATAGCAAGGGATGGGAGAAGGAGTCAAGGGGATTGTTTTCTTTCACAAGGAGAATGTCTAATTTGCCCATCAAGGGACCCCAAGACCTGAATCAGTGCTTGGCACAAGTGTGTGCGCTCAGTTGTGTCTGGCTCTTTGTGACTCCACAGACTGTAGCCTGCCAGACTCCTCTGTCCATGGGATTTTCCAGGCAGAAATACTGGAGTGTGTTGCCATTCCCCACTCCAGGGGATCTTCCTGACCCAGAGAATGAACCCAAGTCTCTTGAGTCTCCTCAAGAGATTCAATCTGCATTGGCAGGCAGATTCTTTACCCCTGTGCCACCTGGGAAGCCCACCTGGCACACAGTACAGTGTTAACACATATTTTCTGGGTGGATAAATGAATAAATTGTGCACTGTTTCTACAAGCAGAAATATATTCCATGCATACTCTTTAAATCCTCCTATTCCAGGCCCTGTTACAATATGAAGCAATGGGGATTTCATAACTTTTATGTATGGCTTCAAACAAATACTCCACTTCCATCTTTGGTTCCTGGAATTCCTCCACTGCCCCCATTGGATTATTTCTGCCAATTCAACTTCAAAGAGAATGCACTGCCGTTGTGCTTTCAGCTCCAAATTGATTTGAGATGAAAAAGAGTAGAAGAAAAAAATTATCTTTATGTAATAGTGGATTGTAGATGCTGCATCGTTTTTGCACATCCCTGCACCTTCTGTAATTATCAAAATTAAAGGGTAGCATTTAACAATTTGCTCTAATAACAGTAATTTTGTATCAACAACAACTTCCTACGTGTGAATGAAAGTAAATCAATTATACTATCTTTAATTAGTGGACAAAATAGAGACAGAGGAAAAGTAAAAGCTTTCAGATGATTAAGGAAATCAGCTGAAGTTTTGATGTTTTCCAAGCTTAAAAAAAATTGAAAACAAAAATTCAATCTTTAAACTGTGTGTGAGACTTCTTCCAAACACAGAATAATCAAATTCCTCAAAAAATAAGCGAAGGGCTTCCCGGGTGGCCCAGTGGTTAAAGAATCCACCTCCCAATGCAGGGGACACGGGTTCCCTGGCCCGGGAAGATTCCACGTGCTTCAAGGCAACTAAGGCCATGTGCCCCAACTCCTGAAGCCCACGCCCTAGAGCCTGTGCTCCACAACAAGAGAAGTCCTTGCCATGAGGAGCCCACGCACCACAATTAGAGTGTAGCCTCCACTCTCTGCAAATAGAGAAAGCCCACACACAGCAATGAGGACCCTGTGTAGCCAAAAATATAATAAATAAATAAATAAGATAATACAAATGAGGTTTGGGCATCCCTTGAATGCTGACTATCAGAGCATTTTAAATTGTGCCATTTTGCTATAAACATTAAAAAACTGCTTCTTGACTCCTCTCCAGTGATATTTCCTGTCCTTCTCTGCAGGCACTCGGCTCACTGGCCATTCTTCCATTCCTGACACAGAGCATGCAAGTCCCTGCTGCAGGGCCTTTGCACTTGCTGTCCCTCTGACTGGGATTCTTTCCCCAGGCTGGCTCCTTCCTGTCAGTTAGGACTCAGCTCAAAGAACATCCCCTCCAAGAAGTCTTCCCATGTCGTTGTCCAGAATAACTGCCAGAAGTGCACACTTCCGCCCCGTGACTCTCCTTCCCATTACTCTGCTTTGTTTTTTTTCACAGACCTTATCACTCTCTGCAACACCTTATTTATGTTTTCCCTCCTTTTTAAAAAAAACAAACTTCTATCTTTTACACTGTCTGTAAGTCCCATGTGAGCGGGGACCTTTTCTGTCTTGATCACCTACCTCTCTATCTCCAAGGTCTATTTGGGACTCACTGTTAAATGAATGAATGAAGGCAGATAAAACCTACAAAAAAGTCTAAAGAGAGATACGTAGACTTTAACAGTGATGATGAGCTGTGTTCGTCATAGATTTCTTCCAGAGTAAAAGAGTATGTCTTCTTGTTAAAAAAAAAAAAAAAAATTCTTGGCAAGAGTTCTACAATATTAAGATGAGGAACTAGCTGGCTTGGGAAAGAATTTTAAGTGTACCAAAAAATACAAATATACTGTATAGGTCAGTGACACTTCTAGACTAATTACAAATCGTGAAATCTGCTTCAATAGCTAATGAAGAATAAATGCATATGTGAATGAAAGTATCATCATCTTTAAAGAAACAAAACTATGTATTTCATTCTCATTGATATAAATCCATTTCAGTTCATGGATCCTAGCAGTTGGTGTGCAAAATTACAAAACTTACAATTCAGTCTGCATGAGAATAGAATAATGTTAGCTGCTCTCATGGTCATTACCAACATCATTGTCACAACTATTATTTACAAGAATATGGCTAGATCTGAGCAAAAGCCGTTGGGAATAAAGTGAATTGACTCCTGAGGAATGAGTTCAAAGTCCCTGAAGGGTGCTGACTGGATAGACTTCCCTTTTGCACACAAGTGAAGGCAACAGAAACAAACAGGTTTAGTTCATTTCAATGGCTCCACCCACCCATTGACGGACTAATCTAAACAGCCTTTCCTTTGCTTTTCTTGAGCACTGTTCAGCTGCCCAGGGGGACAAAGAACAGAAAGGACTCTGGCCGTTGTCCCCAAGGAGGCTCCCTGGGCTGATGGTCATCAGCTCTTCTTAACTAGTAAGGTGTTTTAACTTTCAGCTCTCACTGACATGGTGCCGAGGTTTGGTTCAGTCAGTTGATGAAAGTAAGAATCCAGTGGGGTTTGATCATCAGTTACATTAGAAGCAGGCTCATAGGAAGGAGGATCCTGCTAAAGCATATGGAGCGAAAGGCAGCACCTCCATCGTAAGGGTAAACGGCACTGGCCCCAGTTGCTACAGTGTTTACTTTGGGGAGCAATTTGTGGTCAGATCTACAGAAACACTGATTCATTTTCAGGCTTTTGAATCAATCATGACACTACCATTGCAGGTAAACTTATCAAAGCAAAATGATAAGTTCATCTGGATTTGAGGAGTTGAATCCAACATAGCAGAGGGGCGCAGAGCATGGACTCAGCTTTGAATCCTGGCTCCTTGACCTTGGGCAGTCTACCTCTCTTCTCTGCACCTCAGTTTCCTCACCTGTGAAAGGGAGATAATAATTGTATCCACCTCCTCGGGTTGTTGTGTGACTAAATGTATGGAGCTTATTACAGCTCCTGTGCACACAGCAGTATCTTAGCAGGGTGAGTTATTACTTATTATCTTTATAATTTAGGGGGTTGGGGGTCAAGGGAGAAATATATATACCCTCTGGAGCATACTTAGTTCAGTTGTGCATAGGCTGAACCCAGACAGTGGGCTCCCCAGGTAGTGCTAACGGTAAAGAATCTACTTGCCAGTGCAAGAGATACAACAGATTTCTGGTTCGATCCCTGAGTCAGGAAGATCCCCTGGAGAAGGAAATGGCAACCCACTCCAGTATTCTTGCCTGGAAAATCCCATGGATAGAGGAGCCTGCAGGCTACAGTCCATGGGGTCGCAAAGAGTTGGACATGACTGAGCATGCAGGCATGCACACATGCATGCCAGAGCAAGCAATGGGCTTCATATCATTCAATGAAAAAGCTTCTGGGTGTCTATTCTGTATCAGGTGCTGGATTTATATGTGAAGACACAGTCCTGTGCTCATGGAGTTCCTGGTCGAAAGAAAGACACATGAAGGTATTACACACAATGTGACAATGAAAATTCCCAGATGTGCAGGGGTTACGAGCAGGAAGGAATGGTGAACTCTGTCCGGGGGAATCTCCCAGAAAGTGACCTCTGAGTTGGGCCTCAAAGACGAATGGAATTTGCCAGATGAGAAAGTGGCAGGTGAAGGATTCCAGGCGGCAGAAGGATATACACTATAAAGGCACAGACTCAGAAAAAACAGACTATAAGGTGCGGGACTAGGGGAAGAGAGGGTGGGAGATGTAAATTATAGAGGATTGTATAAGTACAGTTGATGTACTTATCAACTGTATTGATGACATCAGTACTGTAGCATCAAACTTGGGCGGAGTTGGGGGGGGAGTTGGAAATAGGTCAAGAAGAGGTAACTGTGGCCAGATCATGAAAAGCCTGGTGTTTACTTAGTTCAGTTGTGTGTAGGCTGAACCCAGGCAGTGGTGGAGGGAATCAGGAGGGAACTAGAGGTAATTAGGGGGTAGGACTATTAGGACTTGGTGATTGAGTGGATGTGGGAGATGAGCGAGAGGGAGGAATCCAAGCTGACTCCCAGGTTCACCAGGTTTGACCTACAAGGAGGTTTGTGAGTCCCCCAATGACTTTGTGACTCTTGGAAGAAAAGCAGGTTTGGGGGATAAGAAGGTAAGTTCTGAGCTAGACATGTTGAGTTCAAGATACCTGTGGAATACTAGGGGGAAGGAATGTGGGTGGTTGGAATTACATGGCAGAGGTTCTTTGATGTCAATTTATGGAGCTTGTCTGGACGCATGTGGCTGGGATAGAACCTAGGATATATGTGTATATATATATCATAGTGAATAAAAAGTATTTATTTTTTGATACTGCTGGGTCTTTGTTGCTGTGTGGGCTTTTCTCTAGTTGCCACGAGTGGGGGCTACCCTCTAGTTGCGGTGCGTGGGGTCTCACTGTGGTGACTTTTCTTGTTGCTGAGCGTGGGCTCTAGGGCACTCAGGCTTCAGTAGTCGTGGCATGAGGGCTCAGTAGTTGTGGTGCATGGACTTGGTTGCTCGGCAGCATTTGGGATCCTTCCGGACCAGGGAAGCCCTAAGATATCATATTAATAATAGCCAACATTTCACATGGGCTTGCTATATGCTAGGCTGTACCACCAGATTTGCTTTGCTAATCATTTTGCCTTTGGCAGCTGGCACACAATGGGCACACAATAATTATTTTGTTCAATGGATGCTCTCATCTAGTCCTCACAAACTTACAAGGCAGGTATGATTAGGACCCTCACTTTATCCATAGGAAGATGATCTAGGAAAAGCTAAGTTAACTGAGGTCACACAACTGCTAAGGAGCAAATCTGAGATTTGAAATCAGCTCTTTGTGATGCCAAGACCAAAGTGCTCAACTGCTTTGCTAGAATCTTAAAGAAGGCTGAGCAGTGAAGAATCGATGCTTTTGAACCGTGGTGCTGGAGAAGACTCTTGACAGTCCCTTGGACAGCAAGGAGATCAAACTAGTCAATCCCAAAGGAAATTAACCATAAATGTTCATTCGAAGGACTGATGCTAAAGCTGAAACTTCAATACTTTGGCCACATGAGACCGAGAGCTGACTCACTGGAAAAGAACCTGATGCTGGGCAAGATTGAGGGCAGGAGAAGGGGCTGACAGAGGATGAGGTGATTGGATGGCATCATTGACTCAATGGACATGAGTTTGAGCAAACTCTGGGAGATAGTGAAGGACAGGGAAGCCTGGGGTGCTGCAGTCCATGGGGTTGCATAGAGTCAGACACAACTGAGTGACTGAACAAGAACAGCAAGAATGTTAAAACTGCCCCCAAATATGTACTTCTAAGACCTGGGGTGAGACTCTCACTCCTCTGAGACTGTTTCCTCTACCAAACCAGGAGTGGGATTCAAAAATCTCAAACCACTCCTTCAGCTTCAAAACACTGATGACATCAGATGATGACTATGGCAATGCAGTGTGAGGCCCACACCACGTCACTTAGGGTGGAAGGCCTGAACAGTGTAGGCAGTGTAAAGTGGGACGCCAGGCAGGTTCTAGGTACAGGCAAAGAGGGTGGATTAGGGTTTAACTTCCATATAACAAGTCACCACACATGGAGCCACTTCAAAACGACATGTATTCATTGCCTCACAGTCTCTGTGGGTCAGGAGTCCTGGCACAGCCTAGTTCAGTCTCACGAGGTTGCAATCAAGGTGTCAGCCAAGCTCATTCTCAGCTGAATGCTTGAATGGGGAAAGGTCAGCTTCTGAACTCATCCGGGTTGTGGGAGGACTTTATTTCCTTGTGACTGTATACCTAGGACCCAGCTTTTGACTGACTGTTGGACAGAAGCCACCCTCAGGTCCTAGAGGTTGCTCATAAGTTCCTTGCATTTGAGCTTCCTCAGTATGGCTGCTCACTTCATCAAGGGCTGCAGAACCTACTTGCTTGTCTAGCAAGATGGAGATACATTGTTATATCAACATAATCTACAGGTGGCTTCCCATTACCTCCACCATACTCTGTTGCTTAGAAACAAGTCTCAGGTTCCACCTCAAGGGGAGAGAATCACACATATTCCCAACATGGGCACCAGGAGGCAGGAATTATTGGAGGTCACACTAGGGTCTGTCATCCATAAGGGGCCACATTACCTGCTGAGAATTTGAAAGGAATTATAAAACCAGTTAAAGTTGGTCTGCTTTTTAGCTAAGACCATGAACTGGCAATTCTAGATATCAATGACAAAATACTCTTTCCTGAAAAAATCTTTTGTTGTTTGAAGTTCTAAACAGTTGCTGGGATTACTGTCAAGTTTTCATGATGCATTCATTTAAGAAATTTCTTATCCTTTAATGCAGTGTATTCTACATGGAAGTAAACTCCCAGTTATACTGACAGCTGGTCTCCAAAACATGGACTTAGCTACAGGCCTTCATTTTAAGATGAAGACTGTAATGGTGCACAATCATTTGAGATGAGATCATTTTGGGTGCACTGTGTGTCTGTGTCTCCAATCCTATGGTAGTACACAATACTGTTTTTAAGCAGCAGATCTGAAATAAACAAAGATAACACCCATGACAGGAAGATCAGAGAAACTGAACTGGAGTTACTTCAGTTCTGTTATTCTATATGACCGCCTAGAGTTTTTGTGTTTAAAATTTTAAAAAGTGAAACAGTGCAAACTGAGAGTTGTTTTTATTTGATAGATGCACATTTCAGTTAACACACGAAATATTTTACTAAATTTTAGTATCAATTTTAAAACAGAAAACCTTTTATTTTAAAACTTAAAAATAAAGCAAGAGAAAACCCAGTACATCAGTAATGTGATTTAGTAGTTGACTAAACTACTAAATTGTGCTGTTTAGGAATAAAAATTAACAGCTAGCACTAATTGGGGCTCACAATGTGCTATACACTGTTACACACACACACGCACACACACACACACATTTATATTAGCTTATGAATACAGGCAAGTCCAGCTATTATCCTTATTTTAAAGATAATGTAGTCCGGGAGCACAGAACATTGTGGTCTGCTCAAGATTAGCCAACTAGAGTGGCAGAGCTGGAATCTCAGTCCGGGTCGGGTGGTTCCAACATCTGAATTCTTAGATTCTAGTAAAGGAAAACAAAAGACAATATCCCAAATAATCTTGCAGGCCGAGGAAGCCCTTCAAAAAGGACAGGAAGGCTTCTTCTCATCCATGACGGCTTCTTTCCACTCCTGACTTGTCCCTGCCGGATCCTGGGCTGAGGGAGGGCCGGCTTCCCAAGGACCTGCCAGACAGAATTCTCTTTCCGGGTCCCCTCTCCACCCTCTGAGCACCCTCGCCGCGCCCCGGCCCTCCTCTGCCAAGCCCAGGTTTCTGCTGGCCCTTCCCAGCTTCCGGCCCTTCGCTCCAGGCCAGGTCGCTGGGTCCAGGCGGTGCCAGGAGCTCTCAAGTCCTCTATTTACTGTTTGGTTTCCATGGTGACACGTAGGCGCCGTCAGCGCCTTCCGTCATCAGCCCCGCAGCGCGGTCCTCCACCCGGCGCCGTGACGTCTGCCCGCCGCTTCCGCTCTGCCCATATTTGGCTCAGCCGCTGCGCTGCCCGCCGGGAGGAGGGAGCGGGAGGAGGCTGGGAACCGGGCTCCGGCCTCCTCCTCTCCCTCCCCCTCCCCGCGCTCTTCGTCTCTGGCCACGCCCCCGTACGGGTGCTGCGGTCCCCTGGGTTCCAACCCCGCGACCCTCGGCGGAGGCAAGGGGTGGGGGCCACAGGGACCGCAAGGGAAGGCGTGGATGATTGACTGACGAGCCCCGGGGTCCCAGACGTATCTTGTCTCGTTGAGACTGCAGCCCAGAGTTGGGCTGTCTCGTTTGTTTTGGGTTGGGTGAGCTGGGATCATGATTTTCTCCCTCTGTGTCCGGAAATCTTGGAAACAGCCATCCTTAGCCTCTGTTTTATATTTTATAGGCTTGAACTTAAAATCCTTATCCCCGGAGCAGTGGAAAGCTTTGAAGACCGAGGTTCTGGGAATCAGTGTTGCCCCTGGGGGGATAAATGACCTTGGGAAGGTCACTTTCTTTTACTTAGCCTGGTAAAATGAGCTTTGCGGGGTGGGGCGCAGCGGCGTCAGGCTTGGGAGGGGAGATCGCCTGCATTACCTTTTAGTTTTACAGTAGTTACGAGCGGGGGGTGGGGGTGGGGGAGAGGTGTTTGGGGAATGGGGAGTGGGGGGAGGCCGGGGGGCAGTGCATGACATAATTGGAATACCGGTGAAGTTCTTTGAGGACCCCCTGCAATTCTGACCCCCGTAGCAACTGGGTTTGTGCGTTTCTTTGCGCCTTGGTCGTATGGGCGCTTAATTAACTGTTGCTCACCGCTTATTGAATGAATCCCAGGCAAATTACTTTCGGATTTCACCTTCATAAATCCAGACCCCCGCAATTCCTCTTACAGGCGGAAGGAGGGATATTGCGGCGATGATTAATATCGCACAGCAGGCTTGCTGATGTAAAGCGACTTGCAGATGTAAAGGGCAATAAACATTCCTGGGAGGAATCCAGCGAGATTCCAGAAATCACGGAGGGAGACGTGGGTGTGTGCCGCCGGGCCAGGAGGGCGGGGGTGGGGCGGGCAGTGCCGCAGTGGCCACTACCCGGGAGCCGACTGCGGGCGTGGGGGCAACTCTTCAAGATACTTGGTCCTGGCTACCGCCCTCCCCCGCCACCCCCCAACCCCCGCCCATTCCTCAGTTCCTCTAACCAAAGGAGTGTGTTTCCGAATTTCAGAGCTAGAACGCACATCAGATACTATTGCTCTAATTCAGCCTTTCAGTTTTACATAAGGGGGACTAAGGTTTAGAAAAGCTGATTCACTCCTCCAAGTTTGCACAGGTAGTTTGAGACAGATAAAAGCCAAGATTTCTGGCTTCACCTCCCACCTCCCCTCTAACCCCCTCTGCTCTTGTGACTTTAGGACCCTGTTGCCTGGCTCAGATGGTGGAACGTACAGTAAAGCTGAATACCGACATCAGAGCTTAAAGGGTGCCAGTGGCATGCCTCTTGTCCCACACAACCCACAGCATGACATCAGGGCCTGGGGTGATGGCCAGGAGGTGTGTTATCCCCAAAGCACAAAGCATTCCTCCTCCTAGTGACTGGAATGGCTACACTTGTCCAGAGACCATAAATTGGTTGCCTTGAAACTAGGCTTAGACTAGCAGTTGGTCATTTTTCATAGTTACCCAAGCCTCGCATTAAGTTTTCTCAGTCAAGACAACAGAAGGCATGGAAACCCCTATTCTGCCTATTGGAAGATCTTTTCATGGTGTTGGAGAAGACTCTTGAGAGTCCCTTGGACTGCAAGGAGATCCAGCCAGTCCATTCTAAAGGAAATCAGTACTGGGTGTTCATTGGAAGGACTGATGTTGAAGCTGAAACTCCAATACTTTGGCCACCTGATGCAGAGAGCTGACTCATGTGAAAAGACCCTGATGCTGGGAGGGATTGGGAGCAGGAGGAGAAGGGGACGACAGAGGATGAGACGGCTGGATGGCATCACCGACTCGATGGACATGAGTTTGAGTGAACTCGGGGAGTTGGTGATGGACAGGGAGGCCTGCGTGCTGTGATTCATGGGGTCGCAAAGAGTCGGACACAACTGAGCGACTAAACTGAGCTGAACTTTCATGGTACATAGAGGTTAGATCCTCTTTAATGTCTCTCTTTCAGTATCACCCGGCTTCCTCTGACATTCTATATTCTACTTCTTCCCTGATTCTAGGCAGCCCAGTCTGAGACGACTGGTGCACACCGCTGGCCTCAGGCCATGCCAACTCTTCGGAGGAAGAGTCTGGGATCTTTCCCCTTTCTCTCTGGTTTGTACTTGGAGCTCTAGCGACAGAAGTAGCAGCTCTGCCTCCTGGTGGACATTTGAGGCAGAGCACCCTTCTCCAATTCTGAAAGTGAAGTGAAAGTGAAGTCGTTCAGTCCTGTCAGACTGAACTGTCAGACCCAATGGACTGTAGCCTACGACTCCTCCGTCCATGGGATTTTCCAGGCAAGAATGTTGGAGTGGATTGCCATTTCCTTCTGCAGGGGATCTTCCCGATCCAGGAATCGAACCCGGGTCTCCCTCATTGCAGGCTGACACTTTACCGTCTGAGCCACCAGGGAAGCCCATGGTTAGGGGAAGAGATTTTTTTTTCTTTGTTCGCTCTGATGTTTCCGAAATAGCAAAACTTGACAGAAAAAAAGAAAAAAAAAAAACAAGTTTTTTTTTTTGTCTCTTTATTTTAGAAGATCAGATTGATTTGGATGTAGAAAATACTCTTGTTTCTCTGGCCTGGACTGCTTTTTTTCCTTCTGCCAAGTCTTGGTATTTCCATCAGAGTGAACAATGTTTCCTTGCCCCTTCTCTCTATTTCAAACTCCACCTCCTTCATAACAACTTTTCTGACTCTTCTCCTATATATTTCATGAATTACAGTTGTGCACAGACCCAGCACACAGAGTGCACACTTGCTTGCTGTCTTTACTGTTGTTTCCTTGAGAGTGGAGGCCAAGTCCTGGGTGTCTTTTATGTTCATAGAATAATGCCCAGCACAGGGCTGGGGATAAAACCTGCTCTTAGGCACTTGCGGATTAATTGATTAATTTCTCAGAAGCAACTCCAAGCCTTTGCTTTGATAAACTTTCCTATCAGTTCTTTGGGGGGTGGGTGGGGAGATCTAGATAATGATCTAATCAAAGATAGCCTTGGACAGGAAGGAGTTTCACAAAGCAGTTTCACAAGAGAACACCACCCCACAGAGAGAGGGATGGGGAAGTGTGAAGTGAACTCTGAAAGATGAGGAAGGTGAGAACACGGGAAGGTCAAAGGATGAAAAATTAGGGGCGGGGGGTGGGGGTGGGGGGCGCTTTGCTTGTGGGATCAGAGAGGCAGCGCAGCTTCTAAAGCCAGCTTGCTGTCCAGACCCCACCACTTGCAGTGTGGCCATAGGCAAGTTTACTCTGTTCTCTGTACCTCCGTTTTCTTATCTGTCAAGAAACTACTCGTCTCCTGGCCTTATTCTGGGGATAAATTGAGCTGATATTTGCAAAGTGCTGGAATAGTACCTGGCACATAGTAAGTGCCATATAACAGTTTGTCAGATTATTTTCCAATGTAGCTGTCTTGTAGATAGGATGGAGGAAGGTTATATGACCTTTTAGTTCCCTTTGCACTGACTTCCTGAGCAGGCCATGAGCTATGTGGTCATACAGGTCTGGGTGGATTCCTGTCCCTGTTCCTAGTTGTTTGACCTTGGGCAGATCATTCTACTTCTTGGAGTCTCAGTTATCTCATCTGTGAAGGGGAAGGGGGGCAGATAATTGTGGTTACCTCAAAAGACTGTTGTATGCATTACACGACTGTAAAAAGCCTGGCATATCAAGAGTTTCATAAACAGAAGATATAGTTGTTATTATCTATGAGAGGAGCCATAGATAAAGGAGAACAGAGTCTCCAAAATCTTTGAGGTTTCCAGAAACATTGAACGTAGTGAACAGCAGTGAGATCAGCTCAGTTCCTGGAGCTTAGGGGTGGGAGGCTAGGCCCTGGATCTGGGCCATGACTGGATATCAACATCTGAAGAAACCAGGAATGGTTGGGCTTGTGGATCTGTTCTAGGAACGTTTTCTGCCTGAGGGCCGTACTGAGGGTGTGGACTCAGTCAGGCCAGGTGCCAGCAGTGGGAGGCCCCTTCTTCCCAGAAGGGGGGCCTTTAGTAAGAGAGGGCGTGGGCAGGATGGGCCTTGGAAAACTGTTGTTGAGTGTGTATGTGCGTGACTGTGTGTATGACTCTGTGTGTGTGTGTGTGTGAATGGCCCAGAGACCTCCTGCCCCAGGAGCTGGCCTCCTAGGCCTGGCATGGCCATCCGCATGGCTGAACCTGCCTGCACAGCTCCTCAAAGCTGCCCTTCCCAGCCCTGACCTGGGACATCCCAGAGTGATTGCCGGCAGCTATCCGAGGGGTGGTGGGAAGGAGGGTTGTGATAGTCTTACAGTCAAATTACCCTTCATTCCCTTCGGCTGCATTTATGGAAAAGTACTAAATGGAATACTCAAAGCTGTGAGGCAGTCCTTCGGGTTCTTTTCGAAGGGGGAAGGAGGATTGCAAAATCCAGCGATGCTAGAGTGTTGCAATCAAAAACATGTTGGGAATCACTTTTACAGTCCCCTGTGACCCAGGAAGAATTGCGGGCCCTGGCAGGCCAGAGTCTACGCAAAGTAAGTTGTCATTCTGGGATCCCAGACAATCTTAGGAGCTGTTTGGGGAGTGCGGATGGATCTGTAAGCCTCATTTCAAACTCAGGTTTCCAGTCATGGCAAGGGAGGGGTGGGCCCCAGTGACTAGTACCTGGAGCAGAACTCAAACGTGGCTTGTGAAGTCACGAAGGTGCTAATATTGGTTGTCTCTGGGGAGGAAGGAATGTGGTTTTCATTTTCTCCTTTTTGCTTGTTTGTACTCTCTGATTTTTGTTTTTGGCAAGCCCACATACTACTTTTGTAATAAAAATGTTTTTTAAATGTTCCCAGCAGAACAGTATGTTTGGTTTTTTTATGGGTAACAATAATAAATGAAAAGACTCAGAACTCAAAACACCTCTTGATTTTTTCCCTTCTCCCCTCCTTTCCAGAAGAAATAGATGCTCCTGATGAAACCTTTGGAAATTCAGATAGTCAAAGTAAAAAATCACCTATAATCACATCGCAGAGGTTTTTGCCAACCATTTAAATTCTCCCTCCCTTTCCTATATTGGAAACTTTAGTTTTATACTTTTAAATGTATACATTGTAGTTTTCATGAAAATAAGACAAGGCTAGAATACTGTTTTATAATCTTGTTTTTCTACATCATACATCATGAATACAGACAATTTTTTTCTACCTGATCTCTTTAATAGCTAGTCAGACAGGATTCTAAACATCCAGCAATCAATCCTGTATTGTTGGATCTTTGGGTTGTTTCTAAGTGATTTTCTATTCTAGACAAGGATGCAAGAAGCTCCGTGGCTAAATTTTTGTGCACATCTGAGGTTATTTCGTTCGAGGTGGGCCGAGGGCATGCTCCTTTGTAAGGCTTGTGAAACATAGCTGTGCAGTCAGTACAGTGTCAGAGAGGACGGTGTGCAGCCCCTGTTACAAATGGGAAGGGAGTATTGGCTCAACCAATTTCTAGCTATGCAATCCTGAGGAAATGACTTACCCTCTCTGCGCTTCAATTTCCTCAAATGATAATAGCTTATGGAACGAGACTGTTGTGGGGACTGGATGAAAAAGATGTGTCAAGTGGCACAGCACATCATGAGCCCTCGGTGAATGGTGATTGTTTCTGACTCACGGACGGTCTTTTCTTCAGGGCAAGAAGTTGTCTTTGAAACTGAGGTCTGGTTGCCTGGGAAAGTTGGGAGCAAGAACTGGAGTGGGTTTAAATGGTGAAGGGGGAAGACACTGAGATGTGGGTGTCTCAGGCACAGTGGACAGGAATCCATCTGCCAATGCAGGGGACACAGTTTGATCCCTGGTCCGGGAACATCCCATGTGCCATGGAGCAACTAAGCCCACGTGCTACAACGACTGAGTCCACGCTCTAGAGCCTGCATGCCGCAACCACTGACGCTCATGCGCCTACAGCCTCTGCTGTGCAACGAGAAGCCACCACAGTGAGGAGCGCACGCACCGCAATGAAGAGTAGCCTCTGCTTGCTGCAACTAGAGAAAGCCTGTGCACAGCAAGAAGACCCAGTACAATTAAAAAAAAAGTGGACAAGTGACCAAGAAGGGGCTGATGAGGGGGTTGTTGTCTAGTCACGAAGTCGTGTCTGACTCTGCGACCCCAGAGACTGCAGCACGCTAGGCTTCCCTGTGCTTCATTATCTCCTGGAGTTTGCTCAGACTCATGTCCATTGAGGCGGTGTAGGCTGAGGAAAAGTTAGCAGGGGAGAGCGTGTCCTTGAGGGAGATGGAGAACCCAGTGGACAGGGGTGAAATGTCCACATGGTACAATCTGGAGCTTGGAAACCGAGCCAGGTGCCAGTCAGTCCCTGTGCCGCCTAGGAGCCACCTCTGTGAGATCCCAGATGGAGCCTGTGTCCTGTGGTCCCCAGTCCCGTGAGGCTGCTTTCTGCCTTTCTGCTCTCATTCTCATACTGCATCACTCCAGGCCAGGGTTCTTTCTGTTCCTTGAGTGCACCATGTTCCTGCCTGTTGGGTGGCCTTGTATGTTCTTTTTCCCCCTGCCAGTAATGTCCAGTCTTCCTGGCGAATTCCCAGGCACCCTTCAGATCTCAAGCTTAAAACTCACTTCCTCAAGGCGGCCTTGCCCAACCATTTGGTTTCAACTGGCCGCCTTCCTCCTGTTTACTTTCTCTGGGCCTCTGTACCTACATAGCAATGTCAGAGTTTGCAGTTATTGTGTGTTTGTGATTTTTTACCCTTGGTGTTCTCACTGGGCTGAAAGCTCCATGAAAGCAGGAACAGGTTCTTTTTTCTTTTTTTTAACTCACTCTGTACCCCTGATGCCCAGCACTTAGTCGACACTTAACAAACAGTTACTGAAACAGAAGAAGAATAAGCCAGTTCATTTGTGACCTGTAAAATACCTTGATGTTCCCTTCTGTGGCTTCAAACCCATCCTAACTGATGCTGGCTTGTTGGCTGAAGGAACAGGAAATTTGGGGGCTGTGAGGACTGCTTTAGCCAGTTCCTCTCTTGTCCTCTCCCTTGAGGAAGTAGGTTTCCCCTTCTAAGACTAGAAACTTTTAAGCCAGCGCTTCTCAAGCTTGTTGTTGTTCAATCTCTAAGTCATGTCTGACTCTTTGAGACCCCATAGGCTGACTGTAGCACGCCAGGTTTCCCTGTCCTTCACCATCTCCCAGAGTTTGCTTAAACTCATGTCCATTGAGTCAGTGATACCATCCAGCCATCTTGTTCTCTGTTGCCCCCTTCTCCTCCCGCCCACAATCTTTCCCAGCATCAGGGTCTTTTCCAATGTTCTCAAACTTAAATGTGTGTATAAATTACCTGGGGATCTCCTCAACATGCTAATTCTGATTCTGTGGGTCTAGGATCCTCCTTAGGGACAGGTATCTTTAACAAGCTCCCGGGTCAAACCCATGTTGCTGGTCCCAGGACCACTCTGAGCAACAAGTCTTTGAGTTTACAGCTTCCTTCTGTTTTACCTGCCAATCATTCCCACGTCTCCCTGGAGAAGGGAAAGGCTACCCACTCCAGTATTCTGGCCTGGAGAATTCCATGGACTGTATGGTTCATGGGGTTGCAAAGACAGGACTGAGTGACTTTCACTTTTCTATTCCCATGCCTAAGATTGAGTCGCTGCTCCCTCTGCTGGCCACGCAAGGGCATGACAGTCATTGACTAAGTAGATAAACAGCATGTCAGTATGGTGATTCAGTGGCTAAGACTGTGCTCTCAATGCAGGGGGCCCAGGTTTGATACCTGGTCGGGGAACTAGATCCCACATGCCGCAACTAAAGATCAGCTAAAGATCCTGCGTGCCACAGCTGAGGCCCCGTGCAGCCAAGTAAATAAATAAAAATAATAAATGTTAAAAAAGACAGCATGCCAGAAATAGAAAACTTACACAAAATTCTTGGGGAACAAGATCTGCTAAAAGTAAATGAGCACACAAATGTTAATAGCACTAGAAAAATGTGCTCTTAAGAATATACTCTGTAAAGGATCCCAGCTATGCTGAGGCAAAGAAATTCCTGGAGCCAAAGGATGTTAAGACTGGGAGGAACCCTTCCATTCATCTCTTCATTGATTTTGTTCTTTTGCTGCTGTTGGCTTTTCCCACATTTTTTTTTCTTAATCATGGCTGCATTATGAATTTCATGGGCCCTGGGAAATTTGGTCTTTGAAGGTCCCTTTCTCTATAAAAATTAATTTAAAATTTCTTTTTATGACTACATTGTTATAATGATTAATAGTCTGAGGAAGTTTGAATCAATTGTCCTTTTTGGAAAGAAAAGTTAATTTTTTTCTTCTGATTTTTAAACGAAATTAAAATATTTTTGTGGGTTCCTAAAAAATATCATGGGCCCCAGCGCCATCCTCCTGTGTCAGTCCTGTTCTCCACGAGGTGGCAGAGAGCATAGTCTTGATGCTGTTTGAATCTGCCTACCCATCTGCTTTTAGTGGAAGATCTTGGTCCCTGAGAATTTTGTCTGAGTTTTAAAATTCTTGTGTGTTGTCTCTCTCTGTATGCCCAGGAGTGTACTAGATGCCTTGAGGGCCATTGCGCTGTGCCAGCAGGTGACCAGACTGACCATGTTAAATGACTTAGACATATACTGTGCCTGGAGTGTTCACTATGTGCCAAATGCCTTAAACCTATCACCTAAGTTTCAGAGCAGCTAATACCCATGCTGTGCCCTGGAGAACACCAGAGCTGAGAAGGCAACCTCATTTGCTCACCTCCCAGGAGAATAGTTAGCAGATCTGGGATTTGAGCCCCAGGCTTGTCTGATCCTCTCCGCAGGCAGTGACAGGACATACGATGAGATCCCTGCCTAGATACATGTTTCCAAATATATGTTACACTATCAGAGCTACCGGGGCAAGACGTCAGGGAGAGCTGGAGGGTCTGAGCGAGGAGAGAGACTGAAGGCTGGCTTTGGAGCAACAGTCATTGCAGAGAGATGAAATGGCAGGGAAATGCCCTTGAGGCCACAGAGATGTGGGGGGTGGGGGTAGGGTCTGCTGGTTCAGGGGACCGTGAGGAGACGTCCCAAGTGGGGAGGAACTCAAGGTTCGGAAGCAGAGGGTGATGAGGCAGAGTATGGATGGCTATAGGGAGTGAGGGACTTGGGTCCAGTCTGATGTTCAGTGAGAGTTTCTTTGTTTCCTTCCTAAAATAGTCCTGAATCATTAATAACTTAGTCAAGTTTTCTCCATCCTCCTGCCTCAGTTCCTCATCTATCAAATGGGAGTGATGAAGTTTGCCCTGTCTTCTCAGAGATGTCAGGAAGCTCAAATGACTGTCAGTCTCACAGGGATGGGGAGCCTGTGCCTGATTCAGGCTGTAACCCGGGGGCCTGGGCGCTCAGCACACGTTTGGTGAAGGCACGGGCGGCACACCCACAAATCCCTTGAAAAGTCGCGACAGAAAACAGCGTGGCTGGAGAAAGAGCCCTGAGCCAGAAGAGGGCGCTCTTCAGTGGAACAAAGTTTGATGTAAGAAACCCCCAGGATCTTTCTGCAGGATTGGGGATTGAGAATCTGCATCCCTAGGCTTTGCATTTGGCTTTACGATTTAGGAGGTCAAGTCATTCTATTCTAAATTCTTATATCTAAACCTACCTTCACTCTAGTATCCTAACTAGGAAAAGAAGCTAAAATGTAGTTTCTCTACTTCACATTCTCTTAATGCTTTAGGCACTTAGTAGAGATGTCATTATTTTTATTTGGAAAGGCAGAGCTTAACAGAGCAACTACCTATTAGATCTCATGATTTTGTGGGTCAGGAATTAAGACAGGAATTGGCTGGGAAATTCTACTGCTCAGTATGGCAAAGACAGATGTCCTCCGTGGTACTCAGCTGGGGGATGGGCTGGCCTGGAGGGTCTGAGATGGCTTTACTCATATGACACAGATGTTATTTAACATTTTATGTGGTTAATATCTGTCTCCTGCACTAGTCCAGAAGCTACCAAAGGACCGGAACTGTGTTTGTTTTTCATCTATCATTTTATCCTTAGTGGCCGGCACAGTGCCTGGCCAACTTAGACTTAGTAGATAGCATTCGTTAAATGAATCAATGAGGTAATTCTTTTTTTTAAAAATTAATTTTTGGTTGCACTGGGTCTTTGTTGCTGTACGTGGACTTTATTCTCTAGTTGCCGCAAGCGGGAGCTACTCTGTTGCGGTGCTGGGGCTTCTCATTATGCTGGCTTCTCTTGTGGAGCACAAGCCAGGCTCTGGGTGCCTGGGCTTCAGCAGTTGCGATGCACAGGCTCTAGAGCTTGGGCTCAGTAGTTGTGGCAAACCAGCTCAGTTGCTCCAAGGCATGTGTCATCTTCCCGGATCAGGTATCAAACCAGTGTCCCCTGCATTGGCAAGCAGATTTTATCCACTGTACCACCAAGAAAGTCCATGTAATTCTTCTTCTTCTTCTTTTTTTTTTCCACAGGCTTGTGGGATCTTTGTTCTCTGGCCAGGGATGGAATCCAGGGCCCTGGAAGTGAAATTGCTGAATAGCAGTGAAATCCTAACCACTGGGACTATCAGGAAATTCCCAGTGATGTTATGCTTATAAAAAAGGGTCAGGATCCTCGAGAAAAAGGCACAGGTCGGAGAAGGCAATGGCAACCCACTCCAGTACTCTTGCCTGGAAAATCCCATGGACAGAGGAGCCTGGTGGGCTGCCGTCTATGGGGTCACACAGAGTCGGACACGACTAAAGCGACTTAGCAGCAGCAGCAGCAGCAGCAGTTAATGATGATGGTGATAGTAGCTCAGTAAGTGCCAGGACTGAGCTAAATACTGTTCAACCTGCCTGGTTGGCATTATTTACCCCCATTTTACAGATGAGGAGCTGACATGCCTTCAAAGGCTGAAACAAGAGATAGGTTTTATGTCACAAATGAGAGGACCCAGGGTAAACTCAGGTGCCCTGGAGGTCAAGCAAATTATTAAAAGGAGTCATTTGAGAGATAAAGACCAGGGGATGAAACACCCAAAGGCTATCCGGTATGTTTTCAAATTAGTTCAAACAATGTTCCAGATCCCTGCTTCTACATTATCCAAATAATAGAGGCAAAGCCATTCCCGGTGATGAGGCGAAGATTCACTTGGGTGTCTATCATCACATTCACTTAAACTGTTCCTCAAAATCCACATGATTGTTTCTTCTTCATCCTGGATTTATTCATTTGTGTTGTTTCTGCACAGTTAGAATGTTCTGCCAACGTGTTGTAACACTTCCTTCATTTGATCAAAGAACAGGTTGGCCTGTCATCATGAGCCTAGCATCACAAAGCAACGTGGGTTAGTAACAGTGCCCTTGATTGAAATTGCCTGTGGGGTCAGAGTATTAGTGGATTATCTGAGGCCCAGGCTTATTGTGGGCTCTGTATTGCAGGAAGGCCTCTTGTAGATCTTGCTACTATGACGGGGGAATACCTTAGGTTGCCAGGAAATTCCTGTCAGGGCAGGCTACTGACTTCCCTGCACCCCAGGGATTCTAAGCCCAGCCTCCTGAAGCCAAATCAGCAAAAGAGCTGCCTCAAACTGACAAGCAAAATGAAGCCCAACAAAAGCAGCTGGAACCCAAACAGACTTGGGTGAGGCTGGGAGGGGAGTCAGGTCTGGCGTCATCCAGGCTCTGGGCCAGCCCATTGTCATGGTGACAGCCAGCCGGTTTACCAGCAGGCAGCAGAGCCAGTTCTCTGCAGGGGGAAGCCTGAGTAGGGGGCTCCCCCCGGGGGTGCTATGCTTCTCCAAGTAATAGGAACCTGCAGAAAAGGCACGGTCACTTCCAGAGAGAGGCTTCTAGCAGCAGCCAGGCAGTCTGCCTGGGGTTGTGGGAGGCCGGTGGTGGCAGTGGGCTCAGAGAGGTTGCCCAGCCTCAAAGGGAGGGAGGTGGTCATTGAATCAGCAAAGAGGCCTCTGGAAAGGCTGGAAGGCTTTCCGGGCAGAAAGGATTTACAGCTGTGTTAGCTTTCTGGGCAAAACGTGAATTGAAGTAGATCACAGAGTTCTTTAAAACAAAACAAAAAAACCCCACAAAGACAAAAACAATACATACACAAGAGTGGTCAGTGGAGAAGAGAAAGGCTTTTGGGAGGCTCAGAGATGGCACATGAAAATGTTTTATGTCCTTCTCTGGGAGCTTTTTATTATTTTCTTTTTCTTCAGTTCTGATGATCACAATTTAAGTCATTATCTGGGGGAATGAACAGCTTTCAGTGAAAACAGAACATAAGAAAACCTCTGTTGTGTCGGGCAGGGCTGAAAAGATGTTCACGTCCATGAGAGTGAATTACTTCAGGGTACAGAAGAGACTCCCTTTCTGGCTAAAGTGTGACGTCAGCTAAAATAAATGCAATGGAGGAAAGAATCTTGGTACCTTCCTCCAGACATCTTGCTGCAAAAGTGTCTGTCATACGAAATACTGTATGATTCCTTTCACGTGAAGTGTTTAGAGCAATCACTTCATAGAGACAGAGAGTAGAAGGGTGGTCGTCAGGGGCTGGCGGCGGGGAGATTGGGAGTTAATGGTTTCATGAGGATGGAGCTGCAGTTTGAGAAGATGAAAAGAGCTCCGGAGATGGGTGGTGATGGCATTTGGCCAAGGAGGTACTGAAGGCCATTGAATTGTACACTTAAAAATGGTCAAAATGGTAAGTTCTATGCTATGTGTGTGTGTGTGTTAGTCGCTTAGTTGTGTCCAACTCTTTGTGACCCCATGGACTGTATAGCCCGCCAGGATCCTCTGTCCACGGGGATTCTCCAGGCAAGAATACTGGAGTGGGTTTCCATTTCCTTCTTCGATGTTATGCATATTTGTCCATATACATATATACATTTTAAACTGTCAAAGACTGTCTCCTTGATGTACCCGGCAGTGGCATTCGCTTGGAGGCTGACCCCCAGGGCTTGTTGGCTCAGCTCTCTGAGCCTTTGCTGTGTCATCCATTAAGGCGACATATCTATCTTCAGCCAAAAGGGAAGAATGGACATGAAGGCATTTAGCAAACAGAAATCCACCACAAGGGCGTGAAATGTGATTAAGATATTATTTCAAAATTCATTTTTAATGTATCCAAATGCCAATGGACAAGTTGAAAGGAGAAAGGGGGAGCCTTGAGGAAACTAAGGAAAGAATTATATTTGGCAGTTAGAGGAATTGGAAAAAAGCCCAATATTTTAGGAGAGGAGAAGAGAATTTTGGGCTCATTCTCAGAGGCCAGAAGGTATGACCAACTTGGACGGTCACAGCAATTTAAAATACTTCTCCCTTTTGCTCTGCTTAAATTGAGAAACCAGTTAAGCCCACCCTTCAGGAGGAAATGAAATTAAACAGTGTCAAAACATCACCTCTCAAATTTCATGAAGGGAAATGGTGCAGTTACAACACAATGCTGGGTGGGAGTTTGTGGGATCTCGAACCCAAACACGTGGTGGAACTCAAGTCACAGAGAGTCCCAGGAACTGTCAACAACTTACTCAAAGCAACTTTTTTTTTTTTTCCATTTAAAGAAATACACTTTTCACCACCATTACCATTTATCGAATATATGTGCTATTAGCATAAATTAGCATATTTCAGGCACTAATGTGAACACGGTACATACCTTTTCTTTTCATCCGTTGTAAGAACCCGGCAAAGCAAATCTTTTTTTTTATAGATAACAACCTAAAGCTTATGTCTGGAATTTGTTCTCTCTGGTTCTTTATTTCCTCATCTATAAAGTGAGAATACTGTTATAGCTAGAGAAGCATAGCGGCTTGCCTCAAACCACACAGCCAGGAGGTCGTGATGTCAGGATTTGAGCTCCCGTTCATTTGACCCCAAAGCTCTGCACTGGAATACACTGAAAAGTCACGATTACTGAGAAGCTTCTGAAACAAAATGGGTAACGAACATCTTGCTCTGAGAGCAACTAGAACAAGGAATTGGTAAATTGGGAGGAAGAGCCATGAGCATTGTGGGTTAGCAGGGATGTGGCTCTAATGTTGGATGAAACCACCGAGGACAGAATATGAAACGATGCTTGGCTGTGTGACGTGTGTGTGTGTCACGTGTCTTGCATGTTTCATTTCATGTATATTGTATGGTGCATGGGTTATGGATGTATTGTGTCTTCAGTCATTTGTCTTGTCTGTGTGTGTATGTGATGAGTGTATTATGTGTAAGTGAGGGAGACTTGCATGATAACCAGCTTCTTTAACACTGAAGACAAGACATTCCAACCGCCAGCACGAACTTGGTGCTCACTCTGAGCCAGGCGCTCTTCTTATTGCTGTGTGTATAATAACTTGTTCATCCTCACAACAGTCCTGTGCAGTAGCTGGTAACATATCCTCATTTTTTGCAGGAGGATCGGAGGCATAGAAAGATCAATCAAGTTGCCCCAGACCACCTGGAGAGTAAGAAGTGGAGCTGGGATTTGAACTCAGGGAGACTGGCTTCAAATTCTGTGGTTTTCTATTCTTTCCTTAATTGGTACCCCCAGATCACCACACAAGAATGGATAGATTCTCTGGATAGAGAGCCTGTGGACAACGTGAACACACGTGTCCAAGATAATCCTCCTAAATCAAATGTTAGCCAAGGTGAACCTACTATTGCTGGCCTTGTTGTGTTATGTGTGATTCCCATCAATTTAATAATTATTAAGAATTGAAATTAAAAGATGCTTGCTCCTTGGAAGAAAAGCTACGACAAACCTAGACAGCATATTAAAAAGCAGAGACATTACTTTGCCAACAGAGGTCCATCTAGTCAAAGTTATGGTTTTTCCAGTAGTCATGTATGGATGTGAGAGTTGGACCATAAAGAAAGCTGAACGCTGAAGAATTGGTGCTTTTGAACTGTGGTGTCGGAGAAGACTCTTGAGAGTCCCTTGCACTGCAAGGAGATCCAACAGTCAATTCTAAAGGAAATCAACCCTGAATATTCATTGGAAAGACTGATAACTGAAGCTGAAGCACCAATACTTGGGCCACCTGATGTGAAGAGCTGACTCATTTAAAAAGACCCTGATGCTGGGAAAGATTGAAGGCAGGAGGAGAAGGGAACAACAGAGAATGAGATGGTTGGGTGTCATCATGGACTCAATGGACATGAGTTTGAGCAAGCTCTGGGAACTGGTGATGGACAGGGAATCCTGGCATGCTGCAGTCCATGGGGTCACAGAGTCGGACATGACTGAGCAACTGAACTGAACTGAACTGAAGAATTGAAAAGTTGGCTGAAAAAAATCTTATAGACAAAATGGTTTCATTGATTTGTTCCCTCAAAACTGGGGGCCACCTGGAGATGATCAGTATCTATGGATAAGATGTTCTCTAGGGCATGAAAATAGTCTGATTTCTTTGAGATAGGATGGCATTTCTCCTTTTGCCTTTCTCCAACTGTCTTCCTGGGGCCTGTCACTTTCAAGTTGAGGATAGCAGAAAGAGGTCTTTGGTAATGCCCATCAAGGTGGAGAAGGAGTCTGAGCCTGTTACTATAGCAACATAAAGGAGATGATTAAACATCCATCCATCTAGCCATTAATCCATCCAGCAAACTCTCAGTGATGAATGAGATAAAAGTAGTTCTTTTTGTGGAGGATCTATTCCAGTGGAGAAAAGAGACTTCAAACAAATGACTAAACAACAACAACAACAAAAAATACAAGTCCAGATGGAGATAAGGCTATGAAAAAAATAAAGCAGGAAAAGAGGAGAGTGACGAGAGTGGAAGTGTAGGCATATTTTAGATAGTGTGGCCATAGACCATTATCTGAGGCTCTGCAAAGAGATTAATCCAATTGCACAAAGAATCTGATTATCTTATACATCTGCCTCCCAAGCCCAGACCCCACTCTCAGTGGGGCTGCTTTCTTCTTGCTCACCTTTTCCCACAGGATCTAATGGCTACCTATTTCCCTAAACCTTTAGCAGTGGAATGGAGGTAGGTCATGGACATTTTAGGAAGGAGAGAAGGACAAGGTGAAGCCAGATCCTGGGGAAGGAACAAAAATTTCAAGGACTTGGAGATCCCTGGGATGAAGAATGTACTGAATGTTCATTGGTTACCTACTCAATATCCATTCCTCTTCTCCCCGCTTCCAAAAAGCATCCAGATTCTCCTTCTGGGTTTGGGTGGGATGTCAAGAGGGTTTCTGATTGTTTGAAGCCAATCTGGAGACTATCAATCCTTTTGCCTCCATGATTGGTTCAGATGGAAGGGTGAAGTGTGACACTTGAGTCTTCTGATGGATGTGGCAGTGAAACTCTCCTCTCCTGGTATAGACACAGATACAGGTAGCTGTATGTCCATCTTGTGACCTTGATGGAAGCCATCTGAGGACAAGGCTACCACATGGGCAGAGAGCATAAAACCCATAGCACTGGTTTTTCCCTATGTGAATCAGTTTGTTGTGAACTCCAACACTTTGGCCACCTGATGTGAAGAACTGACTCATTTGAAAAGATCCTGATGCTGGGAAAGATTGAAGGCAGGAGGAGAAGGGGACGACAGAAGATGAGATGGCTGGATGGCATCACTGACTCAATGGACATGAGTTTGAGCGAGCTCTAGGAGTTGGTGATGGACAGGGAGGCCTGGCGTGCTGCAGTCCATGGGGTCGCAAAGAGTTGGACACGACTGAGCGACTGAACTGAACCAACTTATTCAACACATTATGTATGCTTGTTGTTTGCTAAGCACTCTTTTACATGCTTAGGGAAATTTTCTGTCCAATTTTTGCTGGCTTTTCTTTGACTAGCATGGGAGGAGTGGTGGGCAGATGATCATCAGAGTCAGATTGCTTGGGTTTAAATCCTGGTTCCACCACTCCCTGGCTGTGTGACATCAGGCAAGTTATTTAACCTCTCTGTGCAACAGTTAACACATGCAAAAGGAGATCATTGACGTGTCTACCTCAAAAAATTGTTGTGAGGATTAAATGGGTTAAGGTGAAGGGTGTAAGATGGTACCTGGTGTGTGATGTGCCACTTGACCATGGTTTCAGTACAGAGGACTTATCCGTCCAGCTACTGGGGGTGCTCAGTTGCCAGTCCTTTATGAGGATTGCCCCTGTTGAAGGTGATCGTGTCACTCAAGCCCATGGTCTCTTTAGGGGACCATTTTGCATCCAAGGACTGACCTATGAGATCTATGAAGACTGGATCCCTTGCCTCTACTCAGGACAACTCTAAAAGGACACCCCAGCTCTAGAGCTCTGGAAGGTTGATGAAGGCCTTTGTTGACTTTCCATCTCAGCTCTGTTTCTCCCTCCGTCCAGTCCTGCTTCATTTCCTTCTCTTTCTGCAGATGTGGATCCAAACAGCACATCCTGTGTGTGGTCTCAGAGTTTGCTTCCTGGAAACCAACCTACAACTTGATCAGTGTTAACTGGCATCATCATCACCCAAAAGCAGCCTAAGGGAGAGAGAAAACAACAGAAAGAGTGCAAAGGGGAGAGGTTTCCCTTCTAACTGGGAGAGGCTGGCCATATATAGGGTGAAGTGTAGAATGGCTAGAACAAAGACCTTCTTTTTAATTGAAAAGAAGGTTGGTACACAATGTTCTGTTAGTATCAGATGTACAGCAAAGTGATTCATTTATACATATATATCTGTATATATTTCCTTTTTCAGATTGTTTTCCATTATAGGTTATTATGACCTTGTACTTTTTTGAGGAGCTAGAGAAGTAGTTCAATACAGTTCAAGAAGTGGGGGTCCTTCCTAAATCTCCATCTCCATGACTTCTGTGTGCATTGGGGTTGATGACTTGAACCTGAAGTAAAGCTCTGTGTATGAACTCGATTGGCCAGCATTGAGATTTTTATTTCTTAATGGACTGTATCACCCCCTCTCCTCTGATATTAAGGGAGTAGTAAACTCTTGAGAGTCCCTTGATGCTAAAGCTGAAACTCCAATACTTTGGCCACCTCATGCGAAGAGTTGACTCATTGGAAAAGACTCTGATGCTGGGAGGGATTGGGGGCAGGAGGAGAAGGGGCCGACAGAGGATGAGATGGCTGGATGGCATCACCGACTCGATGGACATGAGCTTGAGTGAACTCCGGGAGTTGGTGATAGACAGGGAGGCCTGGCGTGCTACGATTCATGGGGTCGCAAAGAATCGGACACGACTGAGCGACTGAACTGAACTGAACTGAACAGGATTACACTCTTACCTTGCCATTCAGTTTCCTGCCATGGCTCTTCTGGAAATTTGGCAAGCGCTCTTCATATATAAGGCTTCCCTGGTGGCTCAGATGGCAAAGAATCTGCCTGCAATGTGGGAGGCCTGAGTTTGATCCTTGGGTCAGGAAGATCTCCTGGAGAAGGGAATGGCAACCCACTCCAGTATTCTTGCCTGGAGAACCCCCACGGACAGAGGAGCCTGGCACACGGGGTCGCAAAGAGTCAGACATGACTGAGTGACTTTCCCTTTCCTCACATATAAAAGCTCAGTTTAGTGCTGTGATGGGGGACCAGCTGAAAAGGGACAGAGGCTTCTGGTTTTAAAGCTGCATGGGGGCAGGATACTGCTTTCTTAAATCTGGAGAGACATCAGGATCCTGGTGTTCATAGTCTGAATCTGGCAAATAGAAGCTGGGATTTAGCCCTAAATCCAGTCCAGAGATTTGCTGGAGGAGGAAGCCTCTGCCTGTCCTCCGGCTTTTTAAGTCAAGTGATGGTGACGCAGGAAAGCAGACTGGCTGTGCTCTTTTTTTAAATGTTAATAGATTCGATTGAAATGCACAATCATCATTCAGAGGACCCACCATGGGCAAGCACTGCGTTCATGCCAGCGCATGTGAAAGGGAGACAGAGAGAGAGAGAGAGAGATGGTAGGAAATACAGAGACAAGAATACAGGCTCCCTACCATTTGTAGGGGAGATAAGCCGTGTTCCCAAATAACACGTCGCATGGCACAATGGTGGGTGCATTTAGAACCAGACAGACCATGTTCAGATCCTGAAGCCCAATTCTGTTACTGAAGAATGTAGTTTCGTATTAGGAGTGATACAAACAACAATGGGAACCAATGGGTAGGAGGTGGTAATTCTGAAAAAAGGAACTGTCTTGTCTGCTGTGTAATTTAAGAATATTCAACTCTGCTACAGAAAACTAGAGACATTATGTATAGTAGTAAGTCGCTTATGAGTTATCTTAGACACAGAGAGAATAAACAGAATGTATATGTGTTGAATATAGGTAAAATAATGAAAGAAATGAGAATGTTACTTATCAACAGAGGAATGAAAAGGTGGAGTGGGTTGCCACCTCCTTCTCCAGGGGATCTTTACAACCCAGGGATCGAAACTGCATCTCTTGCATCTCCTGCACTGGCAGGTGGATTCTTGACCACTGGACCACCTGGGAAACCCACCAATGAAAAGACCAACTAAACCTTAAATATTTACAAGGCTTGGCTCATGTCTTCTCTAGGTGGAAGCAGTGTTACTCTTGAGATGGCTGTCCAACTGTGATGCTCATTATGTCCAAGAAACATAGATAAAATCCCTAACTGCTCAGCAGATTAACTGGGGTGCTGTGGTGTAACCGGGGTACCTGCCCCTGCATCTTCCCGACAGAGGTAGTTTGTGCCTTGGTTCCACATGCCATCCTCCAGATGATCCCCTTGGCTTGGCCTTACCTCTGAACGCTTAGCTGCACCACGAGTGGGGAAGGCTGCTATGGCAGAGAAAGGACGAGATATGTGAATGTGAGTTATCCAGGATTCAGGTAGGTGATCCTTCTACCTGCTGGCACTTATCCCAAGTGTGTTTCCCTGTCCCTTGCTTCTCACCGGGTTTTATATATTTATTTATTTTGGCTGCGCTGGGTCTTCGTTGCAGCGTACGGGCTCCTCATTGTGACATTCGGGCTTCTTTAGCTGTGTGAACTTAGCTGCCACACAGCATGTGGGATTGTAGTTCCCCGACCAGGGATCGAACTTGCATCCCCTGCACTGGAAGGCGGATTCTTAATCCCTAGACCACCAGGGAAGTCCGCTTACTATGTTTTAAATTGATTAAATAAATAATGTGATTCAAGCATCTTAATTTGGTCTGCAAACCTTCCTGCTCTGTGACCTCTGGGGTTGCCTGCCTGGAGGTAAAATTGGTGGCTACCCTCGCCTCAAGATGACAGGGGAGCCTCAGGTGAGGCTTTCTGGGAGCAAAGCCCGATCAAGGGATTCTTGTGGGGATGATTTTCGAGGGGGTTCTGTCTAGAGAAATGTCTCTGAGAAAGTGAAGAAAACAGGATAGGTGAGGGGCAGAGAGGCCAGGCAAAGATGAGGTTCTGCTGAGGCATAACAGGAGCTCCGGAGTGGGGCTGGCACTGCAGGTTTTCCCTCCCTGGAGACAAGAGGGCCAGTCTTTTGTGCCTTGTACCAGGGGATGGGGTGCCAGCCTAGAAACGGGGGTCTGGGTAGGGCACCAGCAGCATCTGCTACAGGTGATCAGCCCAGGTGAGTCACAGGGCGAGGGAGGAGAGAACATAGTTGGTTGGGAAAGTAGGGGGAGAAGGGATTAGAAAGACAAAGTGCAGTGTGACTCGGAGGGTCTGAAAGCCAGAGCAAGAAGTTAAGACCTGATTCCACCGGCAGGGAATCAGGAGCCACGTGCATGCTCTTGAGCACATGTGTGGAGCAGAGCTTTGGAAGAGTCATGTGGCAGTGGCATGTGTTGGGAGGAAGCTGACGGCAGAGCGAGCAGCTGGGCCTGGCTGGGCAGTCGTATAGGTAACTTGGACCCTCTTTCTTTCTCCTCTGTGGCCTTTGGATAGCTCTATATACTCAGAAGGCTACATCCCAGGGTCTAATCTTGCAATCATCTCCCTGGCCTCAATTTTACAGAGTCTCTTAAGAATCAGCCTTGCCTGGAAGGAAAAGGAACTGGTACCAAAAGCCCCAAGAGGTTGAGCCTTCCTAAGCCAGGTGGGTAAGGAGGGGAGAGCCACATTGCTGAAGGCAATGCCTAGAGAAGGACATCGCATAGAAAGCTCTACCAGGCTGGCTGCAGAGGGCTGCTAATCCTGGACTTGTACAAACCGGGCTGGCTCCAAGTGGGGTGACTTGATCTCTAAGTAATACAGGGCTTTTAAGCTTTTGGCTTTTATCCAAGGCACTGCAGCCACCTAGGTCAGTGGCAGGCCAAAGATTCTTGGCCTCAGACCAAAAGTCACCCTCCATTCAGTGATCCTTCCTCCCTGCAGAGGTTTGGACTATCCATCAAAGCCTTAAGGATAGTGGTTCTTAAACTCCAGCATGAGAAATACTACCTGGAGTGCTTTCTAAAAGCACAGATGTCTGGACCCCACCCGTAGAAATTCGGATTCAGTAGGTCTGGGGCAGGGGTGAGAGATTTGCATTTTAAACAAGTATTCTGCTGACTGGGAACAGGTGGTCCAAGGATCATAACGGGGGATAGGGAAAACCCAGCATTCGTTTGCTCAGGAAACACAACAGCTTGTGAAGTAGGTAAAATTATTTTCATTATTTTCTGTTTATAGATGGATAAACTTAGGTTCAAAGGGTTTTACTAAACCGTTCAAGGACTCAGAACTAGTAAATGACAAAGATCAGGATTCTGATCTATGTGAACTCTTGAAAAAGAGTGATAGGAGATCGAGCTGACTGCACACATATGCAGGCCTGCACCCTGATACCTCCCCATATAAGCCCACTGTAGCCAGGCCAATGATATCAGTTAGGAACAGGCTGGGGGTTGCTGCAGTAAGTGAGCCAGCAAGTTCATTTCTTGCTCACATTACATGGCCATTCAGACCAGCAGGGGGCTCTGTTCAATTCAGTCCCTTAGGGACACAGGCTGATGAAAGCTCGGGCTTGACATGCGCTTCCACTAATACAGAGGCGAGGAGAGAGGACACTGGCTCTTGAGCCACGCATTTCTGTCTGGAAGTGACATGGGTGTCACGGCTGCTCAAATTTCATTGACCAGGCAAGTCCCACAGCCATGTCTGAGGTCATCAGGGTGTAGAAATGTAAGCAAGTATGTAGTTCACCAGGCCAGCCTGCTCATCAGACCCTGACATACCTTCTTTCTCATGTCTATGCTCTTGTATCTCTCTGAATTGTCTTGGCTCTACTTCTTGGCCAGGCTAACTGGACTCAAGGGTCTAATTCTACACTCACCTGCCACCAGCTCTGGGCAGCCTTTCCCAGCCTACCCAGGTTGGTTTATGTGCCCCAGTGTCCAGGTCCCCAGAGGGCTAAGAAATGGAATATTTCCTGCTGTATCAGTAAACAAAGATGTCATAGGCATCAGTGACTGCAGCCCTTTAATGTGAGCCTGTGAGCCCTAAGGGAACTCAGGAAGGAGGTGAATACCTGCGATCTGTTGTTGCTGTTGTTCAGTGGCTACGGCCGTGTCTTACCCTTTGGACTGCAGGGTTTGCAGCACACCAGGCTCCTCTGTCCTGCACTGTCTCTCAGAGTTTGCTCAAATTCTTGTCTGCTGAGTCAGTGATGCTGTCTAACCATCTCATCCTCTGCTGCCCCCTTCTCCTTTTGCTTTCAATCTCTCTCAACGTCACGGTCTTTTGTAAGATGTTGGCGCTTCACATCAGGTGGCCAAATAATTGGAACTTTAGCAACAGACCTTCCAATGAGTATTCAGGATGGAGAAGGGAATGGCAATCCACTCCAGTATTCTTGCCTGGAGAATTCCATGGATAGAGAAGCCTGGCGGGCTACAGTCCGTGGGGTCGCAAAGAGTTGGACACGACTGAGCGACTAATACACACACAACCTTCTTTAAGAACAAACTGTCGCATTCCACATGACTGCTGGAAAAACCATAGCTTTGACTATATTGACCTTTGTTGGTAAAGTGATATCTCTGCTTTTTAATATGCAGGTTTGTCTTAGCTTTTCTTCCAAGGAGCAAGCGTCTTTTAATTTCTTGGCTGCAGACACCAGCTGCAGTGATTTGGGGGCTCAAGAAAATAAAATCTGTCACTGTTTCCACTTTCCCCCATCTATTTGCCATGAAGTGATGTGACCAGATGACATGATCTTAGTTTTTTCAGTGTTGAGTTTCAGGTCATCTTTTTCACTCTTCTCTTTCATTCTCATCAAGAGGCTCTTTAGTTCCTCTTCATTTTCTGCCATTAGAGTGGTATCATCTGTATATTTAAGGTTGTTGGTATTTCTCCCGACAATCTTCATTCCAGCTTGTGATTCATCCTTCCCAGCATTTTGTACGATGTACTCTGCACATAAGTTAAATAAGCAAGGCGACAATATACAGCCTTGTCATACTCCTTTCCCAATTTTGAATCAGTCAGTTGTTCCGTGTGCAGTTCTATTAATAACTGTTGCTTCTTGATCCGCATACATACGGTTTCTCAAGAGGTGAGTAAAGTGGTCTGGTATTCCCATGTCTTTAAGAATTTTCCGCACTTTGTTGTGATCCACACAGTCAAAGGGGCTTCCCTCATAGCTCAGTTGGTAAAGAATCTGCCTGCAATGCAGGAGACCCCGGTTCAATTCCTGGGTTGCAAAGATCCCCTGGAGAAGGGAAAGGCTACCCACTCTGGTGTTCTTGGGCTTCCCTCGTGGCTCAGCTGGTAAAGAATCCGCCTGCAATGCGGGAGACCTGGGTTCCATCCCTGGGTTGGGAAGATCGCCTGGAGAAAGCAAAGGCTACCCACCTCCAGTATTCTAGCTGGAGAATTCCATGGATTGTATAGTCCCTGGGGTCGCAAAGAGTCAGACATGACTGAGGGGCTTTCACTACATACAGCCAAAAGTTTTAGCATAGTCAGTGAGCAGAAGTAGATGTTTTTCTGGAACTCCCTTGCTTTCTTTGTGATCCAATGAATATTGACAATTTGATCTCTGGTTCTTCTTCCTTTTCTAAACCCACATTGTACATCTGGAAGTTCTAGGTTAACAAACTGCTGAAGCCTAGCTTGAAGGATTTGAGCATAACCATGTTAGCATGTGAAAGGAGCGCAAATGTATAGTAGTTTGAACATTCTTGGCATTGCCCTTCTTGGGGATTGGAATGAAGCTGACCTTTTCCAGTCCTATGGTCACTGCTGAGTTCTCCAAATTTGATGACATATTGAGTGCACCAGCACTTTGACAGCATCATCTTTTATGATTTTAAACAGTTCAGCTGAGATTCCATCACCTCTGCTAGCTTTGTTCATAGTGATGCTTCCTAAGGTCCGCTTGACTTCACTCTCCAGGATGTCCGGCTCCAGATGAGTGATCACGCCATTGTGGTTATCTGGGTCATGAAGCCCTTTTTGTATAGCTCTTCTGTGTATTCTTGCCACTTCTTCTTAATCTCTTCTGCTCCTGTTAGGTCCTTATTGTCTTTAGTTGTGCTCATCCTTGCATCGTCGGAGCTCTGCTTTCAGTTGGGTGTTGGGTATATGTTTCCCTTTCTCCCTTGCCTTTTGCTTCTCTTCTTTCCTCAGCTATCTGTAAAACCTCCTCTGATAACTACTTTGCCTTCTTGTGTTTCTTTTTCTTTGGGATGGTTTTGGCCACTGCCTCCTGTACAATGTTACGAATCTCCACCCATAGTTCTTCAGGCACTCCGTTTATCAGAGCTAATCCTCTGAATCTATTTGTCACCTCCATTGTATAATCATAAGGAATTTGATTTAGATCATACCTGAATGGCTTAGTGGTTTTCCCTACTTCAATATAAGCCTGAATTTTGCAATAATGAACTCATGATCTGAGTCACAGTCAGCTCCCTGTCTTGTTTTTGCTGACTGTATAGAGCTTCTCTATCACTGGCTGCAAAGAACATCATCAATTTGATATAGATATTGACCATCTGGGGATGTCCATGTGTAGAGTCATCTTTTGGGTTGCTGGAAAAGGGTGTTTCCGATGACCAATGTGTTCCCTTGACAAAACTCTGTTAACCTTTGCCCTGCTTCATTTCTCACTCCAGGGCCAAACTTGCCTGTTACTCCAGGTATCTCTTGACTTCATACTTTTGCATTCCAATTTCCTATGATGAAAAGGACATCTTTTTTGTTGTTAGTTCTAGAAGGTGTTGTAGGTCTTCATAGAACTGTTCAACTTCAGCTTCTTCGGCATTAGTGGTTGGGGCATAGACTTGGATTACTGTGATGTTGAATGGTTTGTCTTGAAAATGAACTGAGATTATTGTCTTTTTTGAGATTGCACCCAAGTACTGCATTTCAGACTCTTTTGTTGACCATGAGGGCTACTCCATTTCTTCTAAGAAATTCTTGCCCACAGCAGTAGATATAATGGTCATCTGCTATCTAGCAGCCATCAGATCACAATCACTCCCTATGGTGAGCCCTGAGGAGAGGAAGCTCAGGATGTAAAAACACAGGGTACTGGCCCCAGATAGCTGAGGTGCATATGAAAGGAATGGTATCAGTGAGCCCAGACTCTTGTACCTTCCTACATGTAGTAAAGCACTAAATTCCTTAACTTGGGATATCTGGTTTTCCTTAATGATAATCTTTTGATGTTCAGACTCCCTGCCCTTTGTTGCAAAACTTCTATATAATTTGGCTCCCCTCCCCGTGTCTCCTTGGGGCAGTTTTTTTTCAGGGTTACTTCAGATGCTGTCTTCTGGGCTTAAGTCCTAAACATTTCTGCTGAACAAAACGTAACTCTTCACTTTCAATTAGGTTGAGAATATTTTTTAAGTCCGCAGGGCCCTGGGCTGATCCCCATTAGGGTGTATGTCATATTGCATTGTAATTGTTTCCTGTCTGTCCCCCAGCCGACCAGGTGAAGGGCTCCAGAGAGATGGGGAGAGTAGCAGTGACAGGCCTGGGTGCTACAGCCCCTGGAAGGCAGGAGGCCTGAGGGAGCTCAAGGGCGGAAGATTGGAGTGATGAAGAGTTGGGTTCTGGCTGGCAAGAGCTACCCTCCATTCCCCACAGGAACAGGATTTCAAGGGGCTTTAGAAAATGGGGAAGAGGAAGGCACAAAATCCATGACTGCAGGATGAGCCAACCACAGATGGGGAGGAAAACCCCCTGCAGAGGGAGTGGGCTTTTGCCAAGGATTCACTGCCCATTATGGAAAGACTCGCCTCAAACCCAGGTTAGTCACTGCCCAGAGCTGGCCACGTCACCACAGGGTGAACTTCAAGTCCAAGGGGAGGGCAGGTGGCCGCTGGGGGAAAATCCTTGCTGTCCTGCCTCCGGGGCCCCTGATGCCCATGAAAGGGCATTGCTAGCAGAGAGCCAGGTGTCCTCGGGTCTCTGGGGCCTGGGGAAGGCTGGGTGGCAGGGACATCAACCCAACTCTGAGGTGGGACTCTGCAAGGTCCAGGTCACTGAGCTCACACCCGGAGTAATCACAGAAAAGAGGTAAAGAGGCTGGGACTGTACCTGGGAGTGAAGCACATGGCCTTGAACTGTATGAGGCAGGGGCCCCGCTGCCCTCCTGCCCGCAGGGGCCTCCTTCCTCCCCCTTCCCACCTCAGGCTTTGGGCTCTGGGGGAATGAACCATTTTTAGTTCTCAGGGTACCTCACTCTCTCTCACTTCTGAGCCCATGTGTGCTTTAACCCCAATACGAATCTCGGCCTCTTCATTTATTTTTCCATAAGAAACTAAGCTCTTCAATGTTTTGTCTCTATGCCATATGGCTTTCCCTGAAACTTGAGGGAGGCGAGTATTCTAGGGCAGGTCCCCAGCACTCAGCTTGCCCCTTCCTTTCTCTCCCCCCACCTCCCTACCTGGATTCCTTGGGAACCCCCAATCTCCCTCCACCCCTCGTGCAGAGTAACTCTCCCTTCTCCAGGGCACCCTGGACTCAGAGGTGCACCTTGACCGGACCAGCGAGCCTGTCTTCCTTGCCTTGCTTTTCTCCCCACCCCCGCCCCTCCCGGGTTCACACACTTGGTATTTTCTGCCTTTTCCCCCTGAATTGTAAATGCGATGAGTGCAGCACTCTTTCTGTTCTGTTCCTAGCTCGAAACTCAGGACCCAGGACAGTGTAAGTGGATGCACAGTCATCGCTTGAGGAAGGCCTGTCGATTGACTTACAGCCTGAAAGAATAAAGGCCCTGTTGTCGGAAGGAACTGGCACCACACGTCCCAAGGTGAGAAGCAGCGCTGCGTGAGCTCAGCTCTCCGGCCTGCCACTCCTTCAACATTTGCTTTGATGCTGCCCGAGACAGAGCACACGCAGCGCGTGGTAGCTTTCCTCTACTAGCTGTGAGGTTCGAGCAAGGCTCTCAGCTTGCCTGAGACCCCTCCATCTGCAAGATGCAGTTCCTCATTGCCCCGCTCCCCACCCCCTGAGTCTGGGGTGGGAGTTGGGTAAGAAAGTCTTGGGAATCTCCCACGTGCCGCTCTTCTACTTCCACTTCCTCTCCCCTCCCCAACCTTCCCAGACCCGACTGCTTCCATCTATGGAAGCCGCTCCTTAAGGGGCCCCGGTGGGTCCCTGCTTGGCCACTGGATCTGCCTTCCTAGCTTGGGTGGGCTGGGGGAAGCACTCCCTGCACCTGCATCAGTCTCTAGCTGGGAAGGATGTGTATATCATGGAGAAGAGTGACTGGGCTGCAGGAGGGCTGGGTTTGGCCTCAGAACAGCTAAAAATGAGATTTGAAAAGCAGCCATCTGCCCCCCTCAGGTGACCACCAGATGTGTGCTGGCCTCTGAGGTCTTTCTAATCCTGAGGTCCTTGTTCGAGAAGCAGGGGTGACAGCCACTGCCGGTGAAGTCAGCAGGGTTTGCTCAGCTTTGCTGAGAAATAGCTACTTCTTCCCTCCTGGGGCAATTAAGCTAGTGTACCTTTTACAAGGTTTTAAGCTTTTATTGCTTTCTTGAAATAAAGTATTCCTCCCATTTCAGAATGAATTGTGCTTCCAATGGATTTCTCCCAATTTTCTTTGTTTGGATTACAAAAGTAATCCGTTGACTTACAGAAAACTTTGGGAAATGTGCAAAGACACAGAATGAAATGAAAACCTCTCCTAATCACTTGTTAATATTTTGGTTTATGCCATTCCAGAATTTTTTTCTTTGTATTCCCAATCATATATATGTATGACCATATTTGTGTTTTCCACATGTACATATTGGGTCTTATTTTACATCCTATTTTATAATACACTGCATAAGTCCTGGCAGGTAGTAGGCAATAAATATCACCAAGGCTAATAAGCATCACTTAGTGAGTGCTTACAATATGCCAGGAAAGATGTTAGGTGTTTTGTAAGCCTTATCCTATTTGGTCCTAATAATGATCCTATGAGGCAGGGCCTGACCCATGTTTTAGAGATGGGAAACCCAGAGAGGCCCAGAGAGGTTGTCGCTTGTTAAAAATGTAGTCAATGAGTTGGACAAACACCGAGTCTTGTATTTTTGGTAGGAACAAAATACACACTCGCTGGTTTAAAGTGTTTTCAACAATGATTTAAGCAATGCCTTACTGCCTCGTTAGGTGAGAATTTTTACTGAGAAAGAGATGAAAACATGTTCTGGTCTTGGAGGCAGGGAGTCTGGCTCTGCAACTGAGTTGGTTGTATGCCTTGGAGCAAGGAACTTCACCTCCTTGACCCTCAGTTGCCTGGTCTACAAAATGGGATTTGTGTGGGGAGAAGGGTTAGTGCTGTGACTCACAGAGAGGAATGTTTGCTATGATTGACAGATGTTGATGGCAGTTGGAAAGACATCAAGAAATCAAAGGCACATAACATGAAGCTTGCTTTACAAGGCTCACTTGTGACATTTCAGGGCAAGATCAGCCAGGGTGGGGCTGACAGAAATTGTGATATTGGATGGTGGTGAGTGTCTCCCTGACTGTTGACCCAAGGCCAGGTTCACTTTCTAGGAAGGACTCATGGGCTGTAGCAGTGAGACCATTTATCAGTTTGTCTTTCAGAAAAAGGTAATGTCTCAGTATGCCCAACTCCTAAAATAGCACATTTGCAGCTCTAAAATTTTTGTGGTTTAAATAAAAATCAATGGCCAGGGAGAATAGAAAGCACAGGACACCAGAATTTGAATAAATTTGAATTGTCTTGCAATTAGGGGCCTCCCAGGTTCCCTCCTTCCTTGTGGCTCATTAACTTCTCTGGGCCTCAGTTTTTCCAAGTGTCAGTACCTCCCTCTTCAAGACAATGTGGGGGCAGATAACAATACGTGTGAAGGTTTTAGCTCAGGGTCTTGATCATAATAAATAGTACCCTTTGTGAGCCTGGATATATGAGGTGGACAAGAACACAGGCTTTGGGGTGTTCTGCCCTGGTTCTGCCTGTCACCAGCTCTGTCATCCTGGGCAAGTTACTTTTCCTCCCTGAGCCTACCTCATGGGGTTTAGTAGAGCTAATGTACACTGATGTATGTAACAGCTGATCCGGAGCAGACGCCCAACATCAAGCACTACGGTGAGGTCCTTGCTGTCTCCTGGCCCCATCACTTGGCCTTTTGATCCTTGTAAAGCCTTAATTAGATGCTGCCTTGCATTGTCGTCTTGTTTTTTTTTTCCTCCGGCACTTAACTCTGGCTCGTTTCACGAGGCTCAGACCTTTGAAGGCACCATCTGGGACACAGACTTCTTTAGTATTCCTTCCAGGGACTCATATATGTGCAGGCTCAATAAATCTTTGCTGCCTTGAACTGCATCTGATTGATGGCTCTTTCCCTGTTGATTTCTCAAGGTTTCTCCCAGATTGAGCTACAACCCTTGGGGAAAATTGCAGCAGCCTGCCCGAGTCCCCTGTGACCTGAGCTCTTGGCTCTGCTGAAAATGACAAATGGAGAAACTGAAGGGCCTGAGTGTCACCGCAGGCATCTGACAGCTCAGGAGACGGGCTACTCAGCCCTGCTCCCTGGGCCTCCCAGCCACCTGACTCAACAGCAGTGCCTGTGGCTTTGCAGGACAGCTGTGGCCTTAAATGGCACCAGAGCTTAAGATGTGTCCCCTATTTACATAACTGCTGCTTTAATGACTAGAGCAGGTCCTTCTGTGGTCCCAGTAGGTTACGGGGAGAAAAAGTTAAACAAACATAAGAAGTGAGGGAGGAGGAGAGTAAGGACTTAACTGTAGATTTGTATTTTGTTTCCCCAACTGAGTGTAAGTCATTACAATGGGGAACTACTCACTCTCCCAAACCCTGAATTATTTCTGATAGCTTACCACTACAAGAGGGAATTGTGCCTTGTGCTGGCATGCTCAGCCATGTCAGTCAGACATGGCATGCTCATGTCTGACTCTTTGCAACCCTATGGACTGTAGCCCACCAGGCTCCTCTGTCCGTGGGATTTTCCTGGCAAGATTACTGGAGTGGGTTGCTGTTTCCTTCTCTAGGGGATCTTCCCAACCCAGCGATAGAACCCACGTCTCCTGCATTGACAAGTGAATTCTTTGCCACTGAGCCACCTGGGAAGCCCCAGAAGAGGCACTAAAGACTAACTAAAGTGAAATATTTGACATTTGGAGTCAGGGCAGAGCTGAGGGGGTTGATATGCTAATTTGTGTATCTAAAACTGCTTGTGAATGTAGTTCCATAATTCAAGGCTGTTTAGGAATATTGGGCTCCTTTGTAAAACCCAAACCTTTTTTTTTCTTTGCTTGTCTGATTTTAGGGATTGTAAAGTCATTCATTCATTGAACAAACATGTATTGATCTAGGGGCTATGCTGTGTGCTTAGTTACTCAGTCGTGTCTGACTCTGTGCAACCCCATGGACTGTAGCCCACCAGGTTCCTCTGCCCATGGAGATTCTTCAGGCAAGAATACTGGAGTGGGTTGCCATTCCCTCCTCCAAGGGATCTTCCAACTCAGGGATTGAACCCAGGTATCCCTCATTGCAGGTGGATTCTTTACCATCTGAGCCACCAGGGAAGCCCTAGATTTCGTGAATACAAGGTTTATTCATTGGGCAAATATTTGCTAAAACCCTACGTGCAGGCCCTCTGTTAGGTGCTGAGGACAAAGCTATGAACAAGACAGACACGCACGCTAGCTTTGTAGGCCTAGTGGAGAATAAGAGGCAGACGAATGGCCAGTCTAATATACAGTACAAAATGCTAAGAGGGATTTCACAGGGTGCTAAGAAAGTTCTCAGTAAGAATCCCAGACCTGGACTTAGGGATTCAGAAGAAAGTGACAGCCAAGCTAAGCCTGATAGGAAAATAGGAGTCAGCCAGGTGTGGAGGTGTGTGTAGAGAGGCGGGAGGGAAAATCATTGCAGGCACAGGAGGGACCTAGTACAAAAGAATGGCAGAAGATAATCCAGGTTATGCTTCCACAAATGAAACAAAACCCTTCAACCTCTAAGTGGCTTGACACAAGAAAACTTCTCACTCAAGAGAAGCCTGATGTGAGATCAGGGCAACTGCTTTCATGGGATGACTGAGGGATCCAGGATGCTTCCGTCTCAAGACTCCACCATTTCAACATATGGCTGAGTAAGAAGAAAGAGAGAGAAAAGGAGGGGAAGGGGCAGGACGAAGGAGAGGACAAGGAAGGCAGAGGGAGGGAGTACGTTGGAGATCCAAGTGCTTTAGCCTAGGAGTATCCACATGACTTCTGCTCATATCTCATTGGCCAGAACTAGTCACATTGCTTCATTTAACTGCTACAGGACAAGGAATATAGGCAAGCATATGTAATATTTGGTGGGTGACACTGTGCCATACAGACAGTGAAGACAGCACATTGGGAAAAGCTAGTCTTTCCAAATAGCTGGAACTTATCTTGTGTGTGTGCGTGCATGTGTGCGTGTGCATGTGTGTCTTGGGGATTGGTGGGCAGGGTTGTGGAAAGAAATTGTAAACAGTGAAATAAGCTGAGGCCAGCCACAAAGGGCCTTGTAGTCCATTTTAATATTGAGGAATTTGGACTTTATGGAGACATGGAAGAATTTCATTAAGGATCATAGTGGCATTCCACAAAGATCATCTTAGAAAGATCAGGCTTTCTTATAGAGACTGAGAAGGAGAGGGCAAGATTGGGGAACAGTTAAGAAGGTTTTGCAGTTGATCAGGTAAGAGATGATGGTGCTTCAACAAGAAGGGGGCTGTGAAGATGAGAGAGGTGGGTGCATTCTCAAGAATGATGTAGGATGTGGAATCAACAGGTGGGAGGCAGGAGAGGGCGTAAAGGGTGAAGCTCAGGTGTGTGGGTTGAGCAACTGGATGGAGAGTGATCCTGCTCACCTGCTCGGAAGGGCAGGGGAGTACATTTAGGGAAAGACAATGCGTTCAGTTTGGGAGTCTCTGGATTTTAGGGGTCTGTAGAACATCAAAGGGGAGAAGTTCAGAGGAATTCGGATCTGGATCTATGGCTCCAGTGCTTAGGAGAGTCTGGTTGGTGGTGTTAACAGGAGAGTCATGAAGATAGAGATGGTATTCGAAGTCACGACTATGGAAAGTTGAATTAAAAAAAAAAAATCCCTGCTCTTGAGTAGCTAAAAGTCTAGTGTGGGGTGGGGGCTAGACATAAAAAGTAATGTTAGAATTGCAAGTGAATGGTATAACACTGAAGAATTATAAGGTTCTGTGGTGGCACAAAGCCTGGAGAATCGGCAAAAGCTTGACAGCAGAGGGCAAGACTGAGCGAGAGGTAGGAGAGTCAGGGAAGGGCAGTCCATGTGGAAGGAAGAGAAGGTGCAAAGGCATGGAGATGTAAATGCAGCCTTGCCCAGCAAGTCTCGGTTTTGGAGCACTCCAGTGTGCCCTTCTAAGAGGAGAGGCGGCAGCTGCATCAGAGGCCTTGAGGAAACACCTGTCCTCAGCATCTCAGCTGTGCGCTCTAAGTAGGAGACAGTCTTTATGTGGTTGAAGGGTTCAGGATAAGATTGTTGTTGTTCAGTCGCTCAGTCATGTTTGACTCTTTGCAACCCAATGGACTGTAGCACCCCAGGCTTCCCTGTCCTTTACTATCTCCTGGAGTTTGCTCAAACTCATGTCCATGGAGTCAGTGATGCCATCCAACCATCTCATCTTCTGCTGTCCCCTTCTCCTGCCTTCAGTCTTTCCCAGCATCAGGGTTTTTTCCAGTGGGTCAGCTCTTCACATCAGGTGGCCAAAGTATTAGAGCTTCAGCTTCAGCATCAGTCTTTCCAATGACTATTCAGGGTTGATTTCCTTTAGGATTGACTGATTTGATCTCCTTGCTGTCCAGGGGACTCTCAAGGATCTTCTCCAGCACCACAGTTCGAAAGCGTCAGTTCTTTGGCGCTCAGCCTTCTTTATGGTCCAACCCTCATATCTGTACACGACTACTGGAAAAACCATGGCTTTGACTATATGGACCTTTGTCAGCTTTTGAATGTGATGTGTCTGCTTTCTAATACGCTGTCTAGGTTTGTCAGGATAAGATGACATCTTTAAAATACGTGAAACTTTTTTTTAATCATGGAAGTTTTCAAACATATAAAAAAGAAGAGAAAATAATGCAGTGAACTCACATGTATTTATCATCCAGTTTCAGTAATTATTAACATTCTGTCAATCTTTGTTCATTAACTCATTTCTCTCTCTTTTGATTGTTGTTGTGTAGTTGCTAAGTTGTGTCTGACTCTTTGCAACCCCATAGACTATAGCCCGCCAGACTCCTCTGTTCATGGGATTCTCCAGGCAAGAATATTGAAGTGGGTTGCTATTTCCTTCTCCAGGGGATCTTTCTGACCCAGTGATCAAATCCACGTCTCCGACACTGGCAGAGAGATTCTTTACTGAGCCACCAGGGAAGCCCTCTTTTCTGATTACTAGAGTACTGTAAATTTTCTACTATGGAGAAAGACTGTGGAGAATGTGATGAACCCTCACATACCCATTACCTAATCCCAGGAAACATCAACCCAAGGTTATCCTCTGATCTGATTACTCCCCTACAGTCACATCATTTCATCTGTAAATACTTAAATGAATATATCTCGGATAAAGACTTAAAAATATAACTGCAATATCATTATCATAAAATGAAACCTTATAAGCAAAACAAAATTAAAACTTTTAGGTAGCATTTAACAAGCTTTGGAGAGGTTTTGGTAAAGCTGGAAAATCCTATGACTATGCACAAATGTGCTTCAGGCAGCAATCTGGGATGTTCTGGTTGGGATAAATCTGATCCCTTCAACCAGACAGAGCACACCGGACAAGCTGGAATTGGAGGTGTGGGTGTGCGTTGGGGAGAAGGAGTCAGAGTGAATTTAGGGAAACGTCAGGGTTACCGGCAGGAGGTGGTTTCAGAGGTTAGCAGCCTGTGGGGCCAGGAGAAGCTCTGGTGGGGAGGGGAGCCCCCTCAGTCCTACCAGTGTTCTTGGCAGGCAGGAGGCATCCGTGCAAAGGAGAGAAACTGGGAGAAGAAGGGATGGAGAGGAAACCAAGATAAGGGGGTGGGAGGAGAGAGAGGGTCTGACATTGAGCAAGAAAAAGAGGAAGGGGGGAGCAAAACTAAACAGTGGCTGAACACCCACAGCATGCCGGGTGTGGGGGTGCTGCCTCTGCCCTTCCAGGCTTCCGGGAGGGACTCCCCCAGACCTCTCTGGTCTCTTGCTCATCCTTTCAGTGAGTTACTCTGTCGGTGGAGGGAGGTTCCCGGCAGGTATGAATGTCTCTACAAGGGAAGCAGGCCCAGTGTGTTTGGCAGCGGGGCTCCACCAGCGCCCGGGGTGTGTGGGGGTAGGGTGGGGTGGGGGCCTGGCACCAGGGCCTTGGCAGAGCGGAGGAAGTGCTGTCTGCAGGATGGTATCTGCCAAAGCAGGGAAAAAGAAGGCTGCACAAATGAAGGGGTTGATCCTCCCCTCGGAGGGGGGCCGTGAGGCAGCAGTCTCCCCAGTCTTGGTGGGCCCGGGGTTCAAGGGGCGGGGGATGCGTTGAAAGCCCGTTCCCGCGCGGGGCAGAAAATGGAGAGCGACCTCCTTGGTTTTGACCTTGAGTGCCCCTTTTAGGAGGGCAGGAGGTGTGCGGGGTGTGGGGAGGGTGACCTGGGTAAACAAGAGAGCCTCGGGTTTGGGTGAGTCCGCATTAGAGTATCCTGAATCTCCCCGGCTAAATCCCCACCACCCGTGAGGGCGCGGGGACAGGGGGTGGCCCTGGGCGAGGCTGCGGAGGGTGCGGTCTCCTCTGACCTCCTCCCAGCTGGAGACGCTGCGGGTGATGCCACTGGGAGAGAGAGGAATTTCGAGGCCAGAGTGTGCCTTCCTCGAGCTTCCTGGGGGAAAGGGTGATGCTTTACAATTCTGTCTCAGCCAGGTGCTCATCTTGCAAACCCGGTGGAAGTCCCCCCAGGAGCACAGAGACAGGGATTCCTCAATGGCCAGTCGGCAGTAGACACCACCCAGAGCGCACTTTGCAGAGTGCTTCCTTCTGGTACATCCGGGATGGACTTCCAGAGGCCTTGGTACTTGAAGGGGCTGACGCTGGGAAATCTCTTTCTGCCCTTTCTCACTGGATAAGGTACAGGCTGGGTGAGAGCTACGTGGATCAGAATCCGCACAACTCGGCTGGTGGCCACGTGAGGCCCAGGAGATGAAGTCAACAACAGTGTGGCTTCCAGGAGTGATGCTGGTGAACACGTAGCAAAAGGCAGTAGACTGAATCAATCCAATCCAGGGACTTGCCTTCCTCTGCCAGTAGTGATAATTAACACACTGAGTTCTTCTTGGGTGCTGGACGCTGTTCTGCTAAGCATTTTTCTAATGTATCTCTTGTATGTTCTGAACACGCATTATCTCATTTCATAACATTATTCCTGATTTTACAGATAAGGAATCTGAGCCACTAAGAGATGACATCACTTGGCCAAGGTCACAGAGCTTCTGGGGCCAGCTCTCTGTTTTGCCTTTGTGAAGAACAGGGAACATGCCTTGCACTTCTCTGAAGGAAAAACAAGCTGATGTCAGGGATTCTTTCAAGAAAGCGAAATTTCAGGGCCATTGCTGAGATCACCACCCATTCAGCAAATGTCCCAAACGCTGAATGCTCTTCTGTGTCAAAGCACTTGGCATAACTGCTGTTCCCCATAATGACCTGCAACCACCCAGGAAAGGTTATGTTCTCCAACTCTGTTTAATAAGGTGGGGGAGCAAGTAACAAGCTTTGAAAAGGTTTCCATCAAACCCAAATGACCAAAGTTAAACACTTAAAGGAATTAACCCCGCTCTTTGAAAAGCTTGGCTATTCTTTCTAGAGGATGCTTCATTTTAAATGTTGTCCCCTCTGGAAGGTCTCTGCTCTGCTGTCACCAGTGTTGCCGTTGCATTTGTGGAACAGGAGTGAACAGTGTCTCTTCACTATTTCCCCATCAGTGACTCCCGGAAGATGGCGGGGACCACGTGGTGAAGTTCTCTTTCTTCCACCCATCTTAGTCTGAAATTCCCCTGAAGCTTGGGGCCCTGCAATGCAGCCGGTAGTTTCCCCAGCAGTTGCCCTGGCATCTTGCCCCCTGTACACAAAGCAATCACTGTTGCAGAAAATGAGGGTCCTGTGACCATTTGGCACCGTCTCTTGCCTGGCATTTGCGTGGGAGAAGGAACTTTTTCTCCCTGACAATAGATTCTGATCACAAACCAGGTCCCTTTCAGAGAAACAGCTTCCAGAGAATGGCTTTGCCTAGAGGTAAGAACTAAGTGGTAGCACAGAAGTGACTTCCTATGGAAGCCTGTTCATCTCACTGAGACATGAGTGAAGGCTGGGAAGGCCCCATACAGCTTTCTACCTTCCATCCTGATTGCTCTCAGCTCTCACCCAAGCTGCTCTCTCTTAACCTTGAAACCTTTTTTTCAAACCGTGGCATAATCTGGTCCCTGGTCTCTGTGAGGTGCACCCTGTGGGTGGTTAGTGGTCTAGAATTCCAGCCTTACCTCTAAATGCAGATGTAATGATCCTTCCTTACAGATAGCGTTTCCCTGTGTTGCTTTACTAAGAAATTAACATTAGTATAATGCCATTAACTAAACTACAGATTATCTTTGGATTTTCCCAGTTTTCCTACTAGTGTCTTTTTTTTCCTTCTGTTCCAAGATACCATATTACATTTAGTTGTCAAGTCTCTTCTGGTCTGTGAACATATCTCAGTTGTTCTTTTATTTTTCATGACCTTGACACTTCCAGGTGTTCTACTGAATGTGTCTCAAATTGGGTTTGTCTGAGGTTTTCTCATGATTAGATCCGGGTTGTGGGTTTTCTAGAACACCACAGAGGTGAAGTGCCCTTGCTTTTCACACCATATCAGGAGGTACATGACACCAGTATGATTAATCAGTGGTGAGGCTAACTTTGATCATATGGATAAGGTGACTTTACCAGTTTTCTCCACTGTAAAGTTACTATTTTTTTCCTTTCTAGATTCTACTTAATGGGAGTGAATCACCATGTCCAGCCCACATTCAAAGGGAAGGAAATGAAGCGCTATTCCCTTGAGGAGGGAGAATCCACATGTATATTTTGGAATTCTTCAATAAAGAAGATTTGTCTCTTTTCCATAACTTGTTTATTCATGGCATGAACTCATGGATATTTATTTTATTCTTTGAATGATAACCCAATACTTTCTCAAACCATTGCAGTTTTGGTCATTGAGAACTTCCAGTTTGACTCCTGTGTCCTTTCATATGTTCCCCATTTTCTCCCCTTTTCTTTACTTTCTGGTACGATATGATGCTTCAGGCTTACTATGTATTTTCCCTGCTCTAGCCCAAGAATCAGTTCTTCCTCTGAAGCACCATGGTTACTTTTATTTAGAATGGTATTTAGAAACCAAGTTCTGAACTCCTGGTGTGCTTTTTGCTACAGGGGTATCATTTGCTTCTATACCTTCTTGGTAGACAGAGTTAGGAAATATATATACATATATATACACTTACGCATGCATATGCACATATCTTCATTTATTTTTGTGTCTATAAGTATGCATACCTATATTACGTATATACATGCATACACATTTACCTATGCACGTGTACATATCTGAATTTATTTCTGTATCTATCTGCATGTATACTTAAGTAAAAATGAGTTCATACTGATATCTCCAGCTCTGATCCAGCACTGCAAGATTCATTCTAGCATCCCCTCTCTCTTCATCATCACTTCTTTCTCTGACAGTAAGAAACCTGGCTCACATTGTCTGTAAATTATATGCTTATTTGATCAACCCTATTATACACGTAGTTTCAGAATTGCTAATCCATATCCCTATGAAAAACAAAATTTTGACTAGAATGTTGTATCTTTATACTGTTTTTTTCTTTTGTCTTTAGCCTTATGGACTCCAGTCAAAACATCATTTCCCAAAGTTATTGAGGTCAGCTCTTTTTTTCCCTTCTTGATCCCATCTTAATATTTTCAAAGTGTTTCCACATCTGGCTTCACCTTTGATTACATCATTACTGCTGTATAAGGGAAGAAGAAGCCATGACATGTGGAGTTTGCATTGGTTTCTTCTGGTCATGTGATCAGTCAGATTCATGATTAGAACTTGGTACTTCAGGCTTTGCTATACTTTCTGTGGAGCTGCTTTTGCAGAATGGGCCTGGGCTGCAAAGATAGCTGTAACATGGCATGTCTAGTAGAAGGAGAAGTATGACTGAACAGCTTGTCTCTTCGTTGGTCTAGCAGAGCTATCGGGTGTCAGGGGAAAGGAAGCTTAGAGATTTCTTGGCTCTAAATAAATCCCTGCCAGATGGGGAAACTGAGGCCTAGAGGGATGATGTGACTTGTTCAAGATGAACTCACTGGTGAGAGACATAATGGGGACAGGAGTCAGGGCTCTACATTCCCATGTCTGTGCTTTTCTCTCCACTCTGTGAGAAGAGGTCTGCAGAAAGAAGCCCTGTGAAATTATTTAAACAGGGTTGGGAGAATTTGCCACTGTTTCCTGAACAGAGAAGTAGATCCAGGAAGATTCCTTCATACGCGGTGCATCTTGAAATGGGGGGAGAGTTGATTAACAAATGACTGGAGGGTCTGGAAATTTGGTCCCTACCGGTCACACGGTAGTGACTGCATCCAAGAGTGGCCACTTGAGGGATCTTGTACGTTCCAGAGCTACCGTCTTTTATTAGTGTCATCTCCTCTCTTAATCGTCATCCCTCTTCTAATTAAAATGCTGAGGAGCATAGCGTCTGTCCTGACCAGGTCATGGGGTTCTTTTAAGACTCCCTACCTAACTGGAAGGAAGGAATCAAACCTTTTTCTTTACTGATTGCTGTTTTCCTATTCTCCAGCACACTGCATGGAGCACAATAAGAATTCAGTAAGTATTTATTGAATGAATGAAGGATCATACGAGATGCTTCAGGTAGAAGTACTTTGTTATCTCTGATGCACTGTATAGACATGAGGAAACTTTAATGGCATTTACTAATGCTCTGACCTTGGGCAAGTGGCTCAACCTCTCTGGACATCAGGGACCCCACTTGCAATATGAGAAGCTCCAGGCTGGGGCTTCCCTGGTGGTGCAGTGGTTAAGAATCCACCTGCCACTGCAGGGGACACAGGTTCCATTCCTAGTCCGGGAAGATCCCACATGCCTGGGGGCAACTAAGCCTGTGTGCCATAACTACTGAGCCTGCCTTCTAGAGCCCACAAGCAGCAACTGCTGAAGCCTGTGTGATCTAGACCCCAGGCTTCACAAGAGAAGCCACAGCGTTGAGAAGCCCCATGCACAGCAACTAGAGACAGACTGTGTGCAGCAACAAAGACCCAGTGCAGAAAAAATAAAATAACAAATAAATAAAAAAGATGCTCCAGGCTCATCTTGTATTTGAATTAAGCCAGATGATCTCTATGGTCCCTTTCATATCTGTACTTCTGTAATTTCTGTGTTTACTGTCATTATAAACAGCCTTGTGAGATTTCCAGATTGCTTTGGGATAATAGAATATCATATCCTGTCACGGGCAAGAGCAAAGCTGACAAGTTGATTTCTTTCTCTGTGTGAATTGGTAGTGGCTGCCTGGAATGCAATGCAAGAAAGACTCTGAAGGTCCATGGTATAGCATTATAATAATTGATTAGTGATGTCTGTCATGGGCACAGAATACAAAGCAGTAGCAAGCATGCCAAATATCTGCTATCTCCAATCTAAAGTTCAAAACAGCAGCTGCCCTGAAATTTCTGGGAACAATGTTATTTTTCTTTGATTTTTGCATGATAATGGGGAGACCACTTGGGTAAGGCCAGGGCTTCCTGGAGGTAAACCCAGAGCTCTACAGACTTGTAGTAAATCACCTTTCTGCCTTTCGTTGCTTTTTCTTTTTATTTATTAGGCAAATAAAGAAAGTTAATGTGATTGACTAATTCATTGTTAAGAAATAAAAATCCAGACTCAGTCTTTACCATTCTGATACTCAGACAGCTGCACAGAGTCTGCTCTCAAGGAAAATAAGAATATCAAATGACATAAAAATTCTACACATGAACATAAAACCATCCATCCAATAAGTATACGAACACTTATAGTGTGCCAAGAAGGCCCAGGTAATGCATTATGCGGAAAACAGAGATGATCTCTTCGGGAATATGGCCCTTTCCCCTTCTCTTATTTGCTTAAGAGTGGTGGCCAAATCACTGATTGGTCACTATGTGTGCATCCTTGAGTTTTCTGAGTGTAACTCTTATTACCGTACTGATAAGGAAATAAGTTTTGGGTCTGACTCCCAGAATTCCTGAAGAAAATATACAAATAAGGCTCCTTAATTCTCTCATTGCACATAGGAGGCCCTGCCAGCCACAGAAGAACCTTCACAGTCCTCAGGTACTATTCCTGTTGTTCAGTGTACTTTAAAAAAATAGACTAATTTATTTTCCGCTGCCCTGAGTCTTCGTTGCTGAACAAAGGCCACTTTCTAGTTGTGGTGTGTGGGCTTCTCACTGTGGTGGCTTCTCTTATTGCGGAGCACAGGCTCTAGAGGGTGGGCTCAGTAGTTGTGGTGCTCGGGCTTAGTTGCCCTGTGGTATGTGGAATCTCCCCGGACGAGGGATCAAACCCATGTCCTCTGCATTGGCAGGCAGGTTCTATACCACTGGATCACCAGGGAAGTCCCTCACTGTGCTTTTGGAACACAAGGATGCTGTGAAGATAAGGATGTTCCCATTCTTCCTTGTCTACCTGGAAGTGTAGAGAGAACTCTGCATCTTGGTTTGGGGGTCACGTGTACTGATCCCCACCTGTCGTCATTTCATGGCTGTGAAGAAATGTGTCACAGTGGAGGAGTGCCATGCCAGTCTCCTGCCCCTCTTCTCCCTCTAGGGTGGTCCTCATGGGCTGTGGGAATATCAGCTTCTAGTTCCCCTCCCTCAAGTTTGGGCTTTCTCCATTGTCCAGGAAGTTCCTGAAAAGGCTGCATAAACCAAATGAGTGATTACTTCAAGACTTGAAATAGCTTTTTTCCTGTCCCAGATATGACACAGTCACTTCCCCAATAGAGCCATCACTCCAAGAGGAACAGGATGTCCTTGTCACCAAGCCAAGAGGGTCACATGATCAGACAGTCAGGGGCCTCTTGGGACCTCGTTTCTCTTTAAGCTGTTGGCCAGGACTTGTCCACAAAAGCCTCTCTGTGACAGACCCTGGCAAGCTATTCGGAACCTATCCTCTTATAGAGTTTCAGGCCTGAGTATTTCTCTAGGGAATAAAATAAGTGTTTGATGAATGAACACTAGAAGGATAACAGGGGAGAATTTCTGAGGAGGATCTGTGGTGACCACATGGAAATAAAGCCGGCGTGCTTGTGTTTCTGCAGTAGAAGAATTGGGGACTCCCCATAAACCAGCATTCTTGTTCCCTGCGGTACCCTTCAAGGAGACCATAAAGTTTGGACAGAAGGCCGAACTTCCTCACTGGGGAGTTCTTGGTCTGGTCTGGAGCCGGCTGGAGTGGAGTGTGGGGAACAGAGTGAGGAAAGGGTTGTCTTAAAATTCAGGATCAGGCAGAAGAGAAAAGGCATTTATGAAGCTTGGCCTCCAACCCTAACCTCAGCTCCAGACCCCCAAACCTCACAGACACATGGTCAAGTTAATTGGGAAGTCACCAGGCACTCCAGGGGAAACTATGATTTAGGCAGCTGTGTAAGAACAGGGGTGAGGGAGCTGAAAAAGGTCTTCCAGAGGCCCCAGAAGGGGAAAATGAGCTGAGTCAGAAGCCAACAAGAGGAACCCGAGCTAGAGGAACTTGGTCTGTAGATTCAGAGGCAGCCTCACACTGGGGGAAAGATTTGAGTTTTTGCTTTTATTTTTTTAAATCTTGAGATTCTGGTGCCATAAAAAATATTTGAGAGAGGCAAAAGTGATTTTACCTTTATTTAGCGAAAGCTTCCAATCAACTAAAAGTCACCTTTGGGGTGAATGAGAGACTCTCCAATCAGACCAGGATAAACATACAGAACCCAAGCCATTTTTCCCCAAGGCCACCTGGTCTTGCTGGTCAACCTGCCTCCTCCCTCCAAGAGCGGAATAGTAGATAATCCCAACAGTTCCAGGGCTTTTTGACCTCTAGAAGAATTGGGGCTGGCCATCAGCCAGGAGAGGTCACGTAACTTCGATTATTGCCTGGAAACTGGGAAAGTCACTGGGCCACGCCCATCAGAGTGCACAGTTGCAGAACACAGAGTTCACTCTAGCTGGTCTAAGCAGGAAGGAGTTTATCTGGGGACAGCGGGAAGCTGGTGGAATCGTCAGAAGGGCTGGAGGAGTAGGTTCTCAGCTGAGCCTCTGGGAACGCTCCTGGATTGCAGTTTACAGGGTTGGGTTTGCAGAGAGAAGCTGCCACTGCCAGCCAGGCTTGTCTCTGCTGCAGGCAGGGCGTGGCCATGCGCCTCCACTCCCAGAAACTTGCCACCATGTGGGCCTCCAAAATATACATCTGCACTCCTCCTGTGTCCTCAGCTGATTTCCAAACCAAAGTCTCTTGCAGGTGCATCTAAGTGACAAAATCTAAGCCAAATATCTATACCCAGGAGGGTGAGAAATGTCTGCACACACACACACACACATACACACACACACTCAACATGAATATCCTTAAATGTGGCTCTATCATGCAAAGCCTTTTGAGAAGTCAGGAAAGGCAGATATCTGCTAACTGGGGTCTGTGAGCTGTCACTTGGGGTGCTCAGGAAATGGTCGTGCCTTGCTGTGTGGGTGAAGGGACAGATTCCCTGGTGGGCCTTCTTCGGCAGCATTCTGCTCTGTTGGTCTCAGGCAAAACAGAGAAGTAAGAAGTACTTGCCTTCTGGGCTCTTCATACGACCAACCCAAACTGTCATCATCATTTATTTAGTTTTAAGACACTTTCAAAAAGAGATTTGAGTCAACCTGGGTGTTGTTTTGCATACTGCAGTACTAGTCCATTCTGGGCATTGTGAAAGACACAGTTACACACAAGGCTTCTGGTCTTGATGGGGAGCCAGGAAAACGTACTCGCACCATCGTTATGGAAATAACCACGTTATGAAAACCACCACCTGAATGAGGCAGAGCTGTAGTTTGGGCTGGTCAGTACAGCTTTTTGGAGGAGATGGGAGTGGAGCTGGTCCTGGAACAGTGGGTAGGGTTTAAATAGGCAATCCTGGAGGATGGGAGTGAGGTGAGTGATGCTCAGAGGGGATGGGGTATACGTATATGAAGGAAATCTAGGGATTTCCTTGACTCTCCAGTGGTTACGATTCTGAGCTTCCGCTACAGGGGGCTTGGGTTTGATCCCTGACCAGGGAACTAAGATCCTGCATGCCTCATGGTGTGGCCAAAAAGTTAAAAAATTCATAAGATCCAGTCAGTTACAAGTCTGGAGGCAGTGCAGGACGTGAGTAGAAGAATTGCAGGAAGTACCAATAGATACTTGAATTGGGCCATGTTTTAGAGAATCTTGATTACCCCATGCATTAGTCAGGACTATTTTAGTTTTAAGTGATAGAAATACAACTCGAGGTAGCTTAAGATAAAAGGGAATGTATTGTTCCATCTAATTAAAAAGCCCAAGGACATGAGTTTGAGACATGGCTAGATCCGAATATTTAGACGACCTCATCAGGACTCCATTTCGTAGCTCTGGGCTCGTCTGTATTGCTTTCATTCTCCAGCAGGCTTTCTCCTTTGGGTGGTCCCTGGCAACCCCAGGCTTACATCATCTCAGTTTAGAAATCTCTTGCCCAATATTTCTAGCAGAATTCTCAGGGATGAGGTTTGTTGACTGGCTCTGCCCAGGTCATGAGCAATGCCTCCCCATCCCTACTAGAACTATAAACTTGATCAAAGGAAGCTGGGATCTCTCACTGACCAGATCTAGGCCATGGCATGAGAGGGCAAATTCCCCTCCCCCCCAACCACATGGAAGGATGGTCACCTACAGCAGATGCTGTGGGTTCCTCGTCCTTATCTCCTCGGTCCTTTCCCATTTCAGTGGATGCTGGCTCAATTTCCAATTGTTAACCCCTGCATCTCTTTACCTGAAGTTTTCTCTGACCACCAGAAACCACTTGTCCACTTTCAAGACAGGCCAGAGCTCCAGGGAATTAATATCCCCTCAGAGCAGTCCTCAACCAATCGCTGATGGAATTGGTGCATAAATGCCACATTTACATTTAAATTATATTTCAAATGTACATAGTAGTAGAGGCATGCTAATTTTAAGGAGGAAGAAACCTGTAGGGGCTCTAACTGACATCTTCTGAGGTCCAGTTCAGCAGGAAAGGGAGAACCACTCCCCGCTCCACAAGTCCAGGTCTCATGCTCATTGGTTTATATGGGGCCCCATGTGCTCCTGGTCCAGTGGCCGTGGTGAAGAGAATGGAGCGTGCGGATGGGTTAAGAACCCAGATCCTGTGCTCCACCCTGGAGCCAGGAGAGGCCTCCCTCTGAGATGCTGACACTGAGAGCTGGGGAGCAGGTTCTCCAGGGGAAATCAAGGTACCATTCTTGAAAACAGCATGAACAGAAGCTAGGTGGCAGACACAGCAGGTGTTTCCCCAGAGTCGGTGCTTTCAGAAGGCTGACGGTGTCTGTTAGGCTCCCCAGTTCCTGTTCCTCTAGTACAGGAATATACCATCAATTGTCTTTGGTTCTTAGGTCCTTGAGTAGGAGTGCAGTCACCTCGGCACCAGAGAGGTGAAAAGGTCAAGAGTCTGCTACACACTGAGATAAGGGATGCAGTCTGGGATCTGTAGCAAACATTTTTGAGGCGACTGTGTGTACCAGGCTCTGTGCTAAGTGCTTTCCCAGATTGTCACATTTTATCAGCCTCATGGCTACTGCAAGGTAGGTGCCATGACTAATTTCCCTGTGGCAGAGGAGGAAACCGAGGCTCATGGAGGCTGCGAAACTTTCCCACTCAGGGACACATGGCAGTAAGTGCCAGACCAAGACCTTGATCTGAATGGTTTGGTTTTTAAGACTTCCAAAGGCTTATCCTCCTGCGGAAACTGAGGCAGCATCTGGGTGACCCTGGCTGTTGGGGCAGGAACACCAGTCGTCCCCTCCTCCAACTTGAAGGGGACTTGATGCTGGTCGGAAGCGCTGGAGATAGTTTTTAACAGACAGTGCTTCAGGACAATGACTCCTCTGCAGAAGGTGAGGGAGAGGCTTCCGGAAAGTTCATTCAAACAACATCAAACTCTCTTTAAGGTAGAAGGATGGTTAATGATAGCCTCCCTCCTGCCCCCCTCCCAACCACCTCCTTCTCTGCATTAAGGCACAGCCCCGCGGCAGTGAACATACTGTTCCAGCCTCAGCGGCCTCACCTCTGGGAGTGCTGGAAGCTCTTGTTCTGTGGCCTCCCTACCCGGGGGCACTCCAGTCTGGATGGAAGCCTCCCACCCGCTCACCCTACTTTGTTTTTTTTGTAGCACATGATATACTGTTAACGTATCAGCTGCCTCCCTCTATGGGGTGAGCTTCCCTAGTGGCTCAGACGATAAAGAATCTACCTACAATGCAGGAGACCCGGGTTCGATCCCTGGGTCAGGAAGATCCCTTGGAGAAAGGAATGGCTTCCCGCTCCAGTGTTCTTGCCTGGAGAATTCCATGGACAGAGGAGCCTGGTGGGATGCAGTCCATGGGGTCACAGAGAATTGGACAGGACTGAGCGACTAACGATCAGTGGAATGGAAGCTCCAGAGGAACAGGATTTCATTTGTTCAGAGCTGTCTCCCTAGTGCCTAGAACAGTACTTGGCACCGAGACACTATGAATAAATATTTGTGGAATGCATGCCTGTTTCCCTGGCACTGTGCCTACTTCTGCCCACGCGTTATCTCATAGAATCCTCAAAAGCCTATGGGTTTGCCCACACTGGGCCCTAGAACCAATGTCAGCAGATAAAGAAGTAGCTCCGTGCCCCTACACCACCCCCACCTGCTCTTCTACCAGGACCTGGGTGTCAGGAGCCCTCAGGACAGGTCAACCAGACTTCACAGGCTGTGAAATTCCCAAGGCCGGGTGTCTGGGGCTTCCACCCTGGCTGCTGTTAATGGCAGCACCTGATGCCAGCACCTTCACGCCTCCTTTAGTGTGAAAGTCTTTGGGGGTACAGGGCAATCACAGCTCCCAGAACCTTCTTTTCAGAAATTAGCAACAAAACAAAGAGGAAAGAGCTAGCTAGCCAAGTCAAAGCTGGAGGGACTTTGCTGCCTGTTGACCCTGGGGAGGACCATCTCAAGACAGTGGGGGTGGGAAGCAGGCTTAGAGTCGGGGAAAAAAAGAGGCTATCTTGGCCTCCTTTCTCCTCTGCTCTTACTGCTATCTCCCACCACCGCGGATCAGCAGGAATGAGGGCTTTGGCCTGGTCAGCATTATCCCATGGATGGCCCAGTGGGCCTCTTGAGACAAACAGCAAATTTCTCCATGTCATACCCCCAGAGCTAATAGCCTCCCCTCCATATGTAATGTACTTAAAGCTTGGGAGTCAGGACTTCCCTGGTGGTCCAGTGGCTAAGACTCTGAGCTCCCAATGCAGGGGGCCTGGGTTCGATCCTGGGGTCAGGGAAGCAGACTCACATGCCCCAACTAAAGATCTCTCACGCCATAATGAAGCTGGAAAGATACTACATGCCACAACCAAGACCTGGAGCAGCCAAATAAATAATTAAAAAAAAACAACACCAAAAGCTTCGGAGGCAAACAGTAGCCTAGGGTGGCTCACGGGATTTCTGGGTACATGTTCATGGTTCTGGAAAGGCTAGAGCACTGTCCTGTCCTGCAGAGTGACCCCCCTTTCCACATTTTGACTGTGGTCGCCTTTCCTCTGGCTTGATCCCTCCATTCACTGTCCGTTTAAAATAAGCTTCCTCTCATTCAAAGGCTACCTACCTTTTGGTTCATTGACAGGCGCACAACAAATGCTTATTGAAGACTTCCTAGATGCGAAGTCAGACCCACAACAGTGGGCAAGACAGACAAAACCCCAGCCTTCTTAGGTCTTCCAATCCAGTGGCAGAACCATTCATTCAGCGCACAATGCAGGCCTAGTTTTGGGTTCTTAGCTACCCTGGTTTAGCCTCTAGATGCGTTTGGCAGAAAGGCATCCATAACTTGTTAGCATGATAACAATGTAACTCAACCCTCCGGAGGATCACTGCCATGCACGGCACCTCACTCAGCTCTCCTCTCTTCCCCTTTAATCCCAGAGGCTGCATTTCTGGGCTAGAAACATCAGGATTTAGGAGGGGCTTTTTTGACTGTTGTGCAGCCAAGACTGCAGCCGGTGAACATTCCCAGGGTCTGCCCAGCGCCCGTGGCTCCAGGAGGTTGGAGGAAGCCAGAGGAAGGATTCCTCCTTACCCTGGCCCCACTTGCTGTCTCTGGGCCTGCAGGGGTCAGTGCTGGCAGGTGAGAACACCCCCAGCCCCTCCCACGGTGGGTGAGCATCACGCCGTGAATTTGCTGTGTGGTTTGGAGCCGCTTGCCGAGTTTTCTGCCTTTTGTTATGATACCATCAGCTGTTCCCTCATAGTTTCAGGGTATGCACAGCGCTCTGTTTATACTCGGCAGCACGAAGTTCTGTGAGTTTGTGTACACAGGAGGCCACCAAATGTCTGGAGAGAGAGGGGGGAGGCGAGAGTGTGCAGACGTTCGTCTGAGTACAGTGGATTCAGTTCTTACCTGGGACCTCTCAGAGGTCCCCAGCTTCCGCACTGGTGCTCCAGGACCTGTGTGGGCTGGATGACAGTCTGAAGCGAACTGCGGCTGGTCAAAGAGGGGACGTCACGGACATTCAGCATGGAAGGACTCTTCGATGTGACTCTGGTCTGACCCTGCCCTGTCACAGCGTAGCAGCCTGAGGTTCATACGTGTGAGATAACTTCCCCAAGGTCACCCGGTCAGTAGAAGGGTTGGTCTGGAACTGAGGATGCCTGCCTTTTAATTCACTGCTCTTTCACCCTCCATTTTATCCTAAATCCATCAATAGTAATTTAATTTCATACAGTCTACATTTTCATGAGCAAAAGTATGAGCAACATTTTTTTGGTAAGAGGTTTAAATATTCCCAGGAGCCTGCAAAGAAAAGAATACAACTCGTCTCAATGTCTGGGTCATTTGCCTAGAGAGACAGTGCAAGCCCAAGCTCCCAAGTACAAGTCCTAATGCAACAAACCTGAACCCGTGGTCACTGGCAGTGTCTCCACGCCTGACCCAACCCTTCGTGGGGGTGTATGTGTATACCTGTGTGGATGTGTGGACATGTGTGCACACTGTCAAGGGATTTTTGTTGCAATGGTTTTTGTCATACTGATATCTCAAATAAATTTCTGGAACAATTCATCACTTCCAGAAGTGATCATTTCTGGAATAATCTGCCCTTCTTCATATGCTCAGGCATGATTCATTGCTAGTGGTGGTCAGTGATCCTGATTCATGCGTTTCGTACATGTAGGTGACACTGAATAGGAAGTACCTGACTTTCTATACCAGAAGTTCAATTATATAGTGGTTATGGGAACTGGGAGTACATTTTCTTATAAAAACAATATTATATATGGCTATGTGGTTTAGTTAATCCTTGAAACTTGTTTAACTTCATATATATTTGAAATCCTGCCCATATGGAATTAATGCAAGTATGAAACACTACTTTTTCACCCTCCGCGCTTTTAAATAGAAGAACTATAAAACCAAATAAGAATTCATTTTTAATTTTCATGAATGTTGGTGGTAAGGGTGAACAATTTTATTAGAAGTATAGGTAGACTCTGTGAGAATTATAGGTGGTAAGGGTTTGGGGTGTTGGGGTGTTGATGATGGTCCTGGTTTTTGAGTGTGGTTAATTTGACTTTCTCTTCTTTCTGTACGGAGAAGGCAGTGGCACCCCACTCCAGTACTCTTGCCTGGAAAATCCCATGGACAGAGGAGCCTGGTGCTGAGGTCCCTGGGGTCACTGCGAATCGGACACGACTGAGCGGCTTCACTTTCACTTTTCACTTTCATCATTGGAGAAGGAAATGGCAACCCACTCCAGTGTTCTTGCCTGGAGAATCCCAGGGACAGTGGAGCCTGGTGGGCTGCGGTCCACGGGGTCACACAGAGTCGGACACGACTGAAGTGACTTAGCAGCAGCAGCTTCTTTCTGTAAGGCATTATTGTTGTTGCTGTTTAGTTGCTGAGTAGTGTTTGACTCTCTGTGGTCCCACGAACTGTAGCCTGCCAGCCTCCTCCGTTCATGGGATTTCCCAGGTAAGAATACTGGAGTGGGTTGCCATTTCCTTCTCCAGGGGATTTTCCCGACCCAGGAATCTAAATGAGTCTCCTCCATTGGCAGGCAGATTCTTTACCACTGAGCCACAAAGGAAGCCCCAAAGCATTATTAGCTACACTGTTTAAGATGATCAGACATGGATTTTGAGCTTTTGCTGACAAATGGAATAAAGTGAAGACAAAAAGAGGGGAAACATTGTTTCTCTTCAGATCACTAGGTAGGAGTTGGAAGAAACTGGACAAATAAACTGCCTTGCTATGTGAGCAGTGACATCCCGCTGTGTGTGGGTCCTCTGGCACTTTTTTTTGGTGAGGTAGGTGGGGTGAGGTGAAAGGAGCAGGAGAAAGGTGATGCTCAGCCTACTGACACAGCCCCAACGTAATGGTCAGTGGTGATGCCTAATAGCCCACAGCCCTGAACTCTCCCTGTGTGTGATGTGAGTGAGTCACCCTGAATCAGCATGACAGCACCGTTCTGGAAGCCCAGTCCCACGAAAAACATACCCTGCTAGCCAGCACTGATGTCCTTCCCAACCTGGACCTGGCCAGAACTCCAGGACAGCTCCAGAGACGTGAATTCTGGAACCCCTAAGGATAGCTGATCAACCCATATGTCTGGAGGCGTGAGAAGAAGATAGCGTGGGCAGAGGGACTGACCTTGTGCATAGTTGCTTAGTCGTGTCCGACTCTTTGTGATGCCATGGACTGTAGCCCGCCAGTCTCCTCTGTCCATGGGGATTCTCCAGGCAAGCATGCTGGAGTGGGTTGCCACGCTCTCTGCCAGGGGATCTTCCCAACTCAGGGGTTGAACCTGGGTGTCCCACATTGCAGGTGGATTCTTTACCGTCTGAGCCACCAGGGAAGCCCCAAGAGGGACTGGAGAACACCTCAAAGAGAAGATGTGGGATCTGGGGCAAAAGAGAGGATCAAGACCTCTACTTGTCTAAAAGCAGTACTGCATGAGAAAGTTGTTCTGAGAACGGCCCAACTAGACCTTGAATGGACGGTAAAGGGGGCAAAGGAGAGAATTTGACATTGTACGTCTTCCCTGTAAGAGAAGACAAAGGAAGACAAGGATGAGGTGTGGTCGCTTCCCTGCACTTTCCACCAGGGATCTTGACCCTACTCCTGACGTGGCTCAAGTTAAAGCAAATAGAGTGACGTTTAACTAGCATCACAAGTGCTGGTTAGAAGGAAAGGATCTGTAAACTCATCGTGCTTACAATGCTTACAAATGCTTGGTTTAGAGAAATAAAACTTGATGAGGATGGTCTGAAGTTTTCACAGTCTATGTATTCTCCCAGTTCTTAAAATCTCTCCTTGAACCACACAGGCTGTGGATCTGAACCATGAGCTTTTGGTCTCCAGAAATGATTTTTAATAAACTCAGATTTCTTAAGAAGTCATCAGCCTACACAGAAATGTTTTAAGAGAAAAATTTATGGAGTTCCTTGTCATATCTATGGTAAGAAGGCTGCTTTCTTTATGAGGATCAATGGAAGACATTTTTGGTGGGTCTTCGTTCCAGAAATAATTGTTTTTCCCCTAAACACCTGCTTTTATTCTATGGATGCTCTAGATCATATACCTGACCATGTCTCCCTGCTTTCTGTTTATATTCAAATATGAAGCAGTCTTGAGCCAGTGTACAGACCTTCACAACCCGCAAAACTTAAATTTTACCCTTAGCATCTTCATCTTCTGTTTTTGTTCCCTTAATTTTTTTTCGTATATACCTACTGTTTTGCTTTCATTATATTGCATGCAATTTTTAAAAGTCATCTTAAATTATCCTGAGAGCAAGGTGGTTAAATAAACACAAAGGTGGTGAAGGGGTGCTAGCTCGTGCGAGTCCATTTGCTGACTGTGGTTGGGTGGCTTGAACAACAGGCTATTCATAAGGACAGGAAATTTGCAAGACTGATGTTAGAAACTGGAAGTACCTGCACTATTTATAGTTGCATTTTTAAACAAATTCTTGAATCTGAGCAGTGAATATGTGCTATTCTAACTGGAAAGGTAATTATCAAATTCCTTAGTAGTCACTTGGCCATGGTATAGAAGTAACTTGACGCTCCACTCAGGAGAGCAGGAGGCTGGTGATTTCTTTCATCTAAGCAGCACTGTTTTCTTTTTAAGGTTAATTCCATTCAAAGATCAAAGTCCAAATGCTTAATCAAAACCACTGATATTTCAAATCCACAGCCAATCTTGGACTAGATTTGCAACCACCAAATACTGAAGAAAACAAAGCGAAATGAAACCAGGCCGTTACAAAATACGCAGTGTATCAAACATTTTTCCCCCCTAGTTAGCATTCGACATTGAACCCTGTTGCTCTTCAAATTCTCTTTTTTTCCCCCAGGAATTAAGAAAGACCTTGGTGCCCCATCCTTTAAGTTACAGCTATTAGGATAATGGAGAGAGGGGTCAGAGTAGAAATAGGGTGTAGAATTAGGAGGGGTTTGATGGCGGCAAGTCAGTCCACTTAGTTTTTGTACTGGGTGAGCTCATTGCCAGTTTCATTGAGAAGATACGTGCAGGGACTTCTCTGGTGGTCCAGTGGCTAAGACTCCATGGTCCCACTGCAGGGGGCCCAGGTTCAATCCCTGATCAGGGAACTAGGTCTTACATGCCACAAGTCAAGATCCTGCAAGCCACAATTAAGGTCTGGCATAGACAAATAAAGAAATAAGTATATTAAAAAATATTCATCCAGGTTTAAAAAAAAAGTGAAGACGTGCAGATGAGGGCTTTTGTTATTGAGAAAGGGTCACGGTTGGCAGAGGTCTTTACGGTAACCCTTCTTCTGTCTACAGTCCTGGGAATGTGGGTGCTAGAGCCACGGTTGGTCATGCTGGCTGAAAAGTCATAGACAGTGGAGGCTTCAGGGAGTCCAGTTAGGTGCCAGGCATTGTTCAGGTCCCCCTTGGGATCGTAGGCTCAGCTGCATGTACCGTTTGCTCAGTTTCTCAATGGCCTCCTCAAGGTGCTTCAGATCATTCTCTCTCATGGCCTTGGTGCTGAAGTTGGTGTGGCACCCGGCACCATTCCAGGTCCCAGGAATGGGCTTTAGGATCAAAGCTTGCTGTCATTCCAAAGTCTTCATATAAATGGTGTGAGATGAAATGGTCCACCCAGAGATGATGTCTGATGTCCATTCCTTCACAGGGTCTTATCTGAAATTCCCATGGGGCGGCCACGACCTTGGCACTCTGTCCTCAAAATCTTGACACCTGGTGGTGAGCCCATACGATATCCCTGCCATAATCTTTGCTCCCTCACCACAGTTGTATGGACCTTGGGGTCCAACGAAGCAGTTGGAAGGCCACCCCAAGGGGTGCTCATCTGTGCCCATGAGAATATATTCCTGCTTTGGTCCAAACGGGGGTGCTGGTTGCTCACCACATCTGTGTTCTGTTTATAGGGATGCCTTCCATGGGTCTCTGCAGCCTTTCGGTTGTGCTTGAAGACTTCACAGAACCCCAGGTGGTAGTCCTTGCATAATAGGTCCTGGAACCTCCCAACAGGGATGAGATACATGTCCCTGTTGTCGCTTCAGACTGAAAAGTAATAGAGCCATCAACATGCCACTCGGGCAACTCATCTGGCGCTGTTGATCCAGATATGCATAGCTTGGGCTTTCTCACCCTGAGAAAGGTGGACATGCCCACTTGATGGGTGCCTTTGTTTCAGTGGGAGCTTGCTGAGGTGGCCATGGCGGGAGGTGTCCTGGATGGAGGGCAGGCAGGCAGGGAGAAGGAAGTGCAGGGGGACAGGCCAGGAGACCGGGGGGTGCTGCACACACACTGCTCTTCTCCCATCCTCAGCTCTGCCAAAATCATCCCTTCCTTCTTGACTGGGCAAAGAAACAAACTGAGGCTAGAAATGGTTTGAATGGGGCAAAGGGAGGGTGTTTATTTCCTAAGTCTCTCTCAGTCTAAGTGTTCCTTCCGTTTCTCCCTGTGTCATCTGGTCTTGGGAGGAAATGATGACGAGCCTACCTGCTTCCAGATGGCACAAGTACTGGGTACCATCTGGACCCAATGGTACATGGCATCCTCTGTACCATGGTGATAATGGCTCAGCCTCAAGGGGCAGGAGAGACAGAGTACAGGTGTGATTTATGGATGTGATTCAGTCTTCTTGGGCCAGCTTCCCTACAGGACTAACCGGAGGCCAAATTGGGAAGAAGGAAAAGATTCATCCTGGTTCCTTTGGCCTCTTTTCCACTGGGAGTGATTCTGACTCTCACCTGCTTAGAACTGAGGATGCCAAGGAGTTTTCTGGTACAAATAGTAACAGTGCGGAAAATTGGCCTAGAGTATAAAGAGGAGTTTGAAAAGGAAAGAATCGAGCCCATTGTATTCTCAAAGAAAAGACTTTGAAAAAAATCACAACCTGTAGATTTCAAAAGGCCAACTTCTTTCCAGTTTTCCCTTTAGAAAATATGGATATAATAAATATGCATTTGTACACACTTGCCTTGTGTTTTTTTCTTGTTTGGATCTATGGTTCAGTTTCCTCACAATGACTGTTAACGACAGTATTGTTGGATGCTAAGTAAAAGTCAGGTTCTAAAGTCAGTATATAAAGAAAAAGATCCTGTCTCTTAAAATTACCCCTTAAAGATAACTTCCCTACTAAAATGGGATATATGTGACTTTGTGTATCATGAAGTAGTTACCTTAAATTTAGGGCTCAAGATATATGAAAAGATATACATTTTCATATATCAGAATCCGCTCAAGCTGCTGAAAAGGTGCTAAGCATTGTGGGAGCCAAAACCAGCTGCAGAGGGTGTATCTGCCATCTTGTTCTTCATTCTGTGGAGCCTCTACTCACTGAGTGGAATGGCCTGAGGTAACATCTTCACTCTTCCGATTGCTCTCTCTCTGTCTCTCTCACTACATCTTTCTCTCTCCTCCCAGGAGGTGGTATGGGGCTTGTCTTTTTTTTTGAGGGGGGAGGGAGTGCTTGTGTTAGAGCTTGGTTTGCAAAGCAAGCCATTATATTCTTTATATTCATTATAAATACATTCACTGTATATGTATTATATTTATTCTAGCTCAATAAAATTGGCATTTTATTCTAAGGTGAATTAATTAATTAGTTTAACTGAATTTATTAAATTCTAAGGTGAATTTGTTCCTACTTCACATGAAATTAAGGAAGATTTATGTATGATATGGGGTGTTTGTAAGGGGGTGGGTGGGTCTAAAAGCAGGGTCTTTGAGGGAGCCAGGAGGGGCTTGCTCACCTTTGCTTGGAAACTCAGCCTAGAAACTCTTGGCAGCCACAGCATCTTGTTAGTAAGGACAGCTCTTAACTACGGAGGGTCATGTTCCTGTTTGGGGTCCTGCTCTGGTTAGGGTGGGGTGGTGGGCAGGAGGAGAGACCAGTTGGAGGGATTCATTTTTATAGGTCACTCTCCCTCACTCTCTCATCCACAAATACAGACAGATCCCTGCCAAGACCTGTGTGCTTCTGGGAGATGTCTGGGGTCCCTGGCAGAGGGAACATTCACCCAACACCTACTTCCTGATCTCCTGTTATATGTGAGGCACTGGGATTGAGTCTTCTTGGGGGCCACCTGTATGCCCTCTTTCCTCCCCATCATGGGGGCAGAAGAAAGTGACAGAGAAGACACAATCACAGCTGTTTCCTGCCCTCTCATTCAGTGACTTATCCAGCCCTGCATATCACGTGGAGCAGGACAATGGAGTTAAAACCTGGGTTTGGGAATCAGACAGAGCTGGGTTCAAATCCTACTTCTGGCACTTGTAAATTACATGACCTTGGGCAATTTATTTGGCTAGTCTAAGTCTCAAGCAAGTGAAGTCATTAGGTCTGTATAGTCAAGGCTATGTTTTTTCCAGTAGTCATATATGGATGCGAGGGTTGGACCATAAAGAGGCTGAGCACAGAAGAGTTGATGCTTTTGAATTGTGGTGTTGGAGAAGACTCTTGAGAGTCCCTTGGACAGCAAGGAGATCCAACCAGTCAATCCTAAAGGAAATCAACCCTGAATATGCATTGGAAGGACTGATGCTGAAGTTGACGCTCTAATACTTTGGCCACCTGAAGTGAAGAGCTGACTCATTAGAAAAGACCTTGATGCTGGGAAAGATTGAAGGCAGGAGAAAAAGGGGATGACAGAGGATGAGATGGTTGGATGGCATCACCGACTCAATGGACATGAGTTTGAGCAAGCTCCGGGAGATGGTGATGGACAGGGAAGCCTGGAGTGCTATAGTCCATGGGGTCAGAAAGAGTTGGACGTGACTGAGCGACTGAAGAACAACAACAACAAATGGGAAGTATACTTATTGAGCACCTACTACGTACAAGGTACTGGGTTCTCTGCCCAAGAACCTTACAGTCTATGGGAAAGATTAACAATTGTATATTTGTAAGCACAGACTGTGATAAGTTCTCCAAAGGGAAAGGAAGAGTCTTTAGACCTGGATAGCTGAGATCCTCATCGGGGTCATTTTCAGAGAGATCTCAGAAAAGTGCTCTTCGTGGAGTAAAGTCAAGAACTGAGGGAGGAGAAGGTGTCAGAATCAGTGTGGGAGAGTGCATTCCAGCAGAGAGCAAAGCATCTGTCCCCCTCCAGCAGATGAAACACCACCCCCCATCCCCAGTCCCCTTAGAGCAGAGGAAACCCTTCTGAGCTAAAAATAAACTTGCTGAGCCTCAGAAAATCCTGTCACTGCCCAGAGGCCCCCCCGCCCCCCACCCTGAGAGACGACTCCGTGGCTCAAACCCTCTGGGCCGTGCCCCACACAGGATGTGTGGGGCTGGTGGTCCTCAGACTGAAGCCCCCGACTTCCCTGGCTAATTTTGCCTCCCTGAGAGCGTGTCTCCAGCAAGGCTGGGCTCCCAAGCTGGGCGCCCGCCAGTCAGTCTGGCCAGGGAAGGAACTATTTTGGGAATTTTTATGATGGAACAATATTTTTTCGGTAAACAAATGGAGAGCTGTTAAACAGGGATGGTCACCCCCTAGCTTTTGGTTCACGGTTCTCCATGCAGAGCTGTCACAGAGGCGGCCCTGTCCAGCGGGGAGAATGTCCCCAGGGCTGCCGAGCTTCAGTGCCCGCCTCGTCATTTCTCTTGGATTAATCAGCTTTGGAAATTGGGAACACTGCTCCCTCCTCAAGCCCTACCTCGGATTCTTTGAAACAAAAGCCCTTGGTGTGGTCTGGGTAGTAGAGGTGGGGCCCACCCTGATTAACCCCTTAAGGCTTGAGGATGGCCTGGACTCCAAAGTTAAGTTTGGAAGGGATCTCAGAGAACATCTGCCATTCCCCCATCCCACCACCCTCAACAGGTGAAGGAACCAAGGCCCAGAGAGGGGAGACTGCTTCCTCAAGGTCACAGAGCTCATGAGCTGCAAATGAGGTGGGAGCCCCAGATCCCAGACTCTAGGTCCTTATTCTCTTCCTTCAGGAACAATAAGACAGAACAGTGGTCAAGAAAAGGAAAGGGTAGATTCCAAATTTGGTATTTTGCAGAGAGCCTACAAACTAATACATGCACAGCAAGTCATAAATGTACAAAGTTTCTAAGCACTGACCCCCACCCTCAATATCTCCTGGGAGAGGACTCTGCTTATTCCTGAGGACCAGCCCTTTATTCCAACCCAGACCTCACCTGGGCTGGCCTCTTCAGGCACTCACCTCTGATGGGCTGCTTGGTGACTTCATCACTGAGGACCCTCTCCTTGATGCTGAGAGACTATCCCTGCCCAAGTGTCATTCCCCCAGCAGCCCCATCATCTCTTGTTCTGCCCCAGTGGCTCCCAAGCATCCATAGCTGCCTGGGTCCCATTTTCTCAGACTGGGCTATGGCCATTTTATTGTTATGGCTTTAATAGCTGTCTCTTATTTAGCCAGGCCCTGAGATGACTCTTGAGAGTCTCCTTGGACTGAAAGGAGATCAAACCAGTCAATCCTAAAAGAAATCAACCCTGAATATTCATTCGAAGGATGGATGCTAAAGCTGAAGCTCCAATATTTTAGTCACTAGATGCGAAGAGATGACTCTTTGGAAAAGACCCTGATGCTAGGAAAGATTGAGGGCAGGAGGAGAAGAGGGCAACAGAAGATGAAATAACTAGATAGCATCACCGACTCAATGGATATAAACTTGAGCAGACTCCAGGAGATGGTGAAGGACAGGGAAGCCTGGTGTGCTGTAGTCCATGGGGTTGCAAAGAGGCAGATGTGTCTGTTAGAAAATGAGCAACAACAACATTTCATACAACAGCCATGCATAGTATGGATTATTTGTCCCACATTACAGAGGAAAATGCTGAGGTCGAGATAAACCCAAGATCACATGAATGATGAGTAAATAATGCAGCCAGGATTCACCCTAGCTCTTTCTGACTCTAATCCTTCAGCTTTCCCCACCAGACTGCCTCCAGGTGTGAGACAAAGAGAATCTGGCCAGGACAGTGGCAAAACCACATAGCAGAAAGGACTCTGTTTACAAGCTCTAGTAGATCAAATGTTGGAATAGAAGAAAAAAGGACAAATAGAACACATCACCTAAGTTTTGAGTCTTGAGTTTGTCAAAAGTCTTCCCCTTTTGAGTGATAGAAACTCAACTCAATCAGCTTATATAAAAGAGAGCTTACCTTCATTTGTGTGCCTAGCAAGTCTAGGGTTACTTCTGGCTTTAAGAACAGCTTGCTTCAGCATAGTCTTTTTCTGCTTGGCTTATTCTTCAGATGAGCTTTAATGGTATCAGTGGTTGCTGGAGCTCCAGAATCAGGTAATCTCAGCAGATAGGGACCATTTCTTTCATAGCTTTGGGAAGAAAATCCCAGAAGGATTCCTACTGGCTGGCTTGGGTCACATGCCCATTCTCTGAGCCAATCACTGTAGCCAGGGAGATGGAGAAAGAATGTGCTCTCAATAGGAAAACCAGTTGAGCTTTGGTCTGTCAAAGGGGAGAAAAGGTTTGCAGAGACAGAAACAATAGGTAACCTTAGGCTAGGGAATGGGGAGAATGTTGACACTACTTACAGTCAGTGGGAAAAATCAGGAGGAAGGATTACTTAGGAGTAACAATACTAATTGCCACGACAGTAATAAGCAACATTTATTATAGCTTAAGGCTTCCCTGGTGGCTCAGTGGTAAAGAATTCACCTGTAGTGCAGGAGCTGCAGGGGACATGGGGTGGATCCCTGGTCAGGAAGATCCCCTGGAAGAGGGCATAGTAACCCACTCCAGTATTCTTGCCTGGAGAATCCCCATGGACAGAGGAGCCTGGTGGGCTACAGTTCATGGGGTTGCAAAGAGTCAGACATGACTAAAGTGACTTAGCACAGATGCATGCACGCCTTACAGCTTACAAAGCCCTTTCACATACCTTATTTAGTCCTCCTCTAACCCTGAAATGAAGGCAGAACAGCTGTTGTTCTTGAGCTCATTTCACAAATGAGGGGACAGGTATGGAGAGGATAAAGGATGTGCTCAAGGCTGGCAGGAGGTAGGTCTGGGTCCAATGGTGGACTCATGCTCATGTTATCTGAATCTCAGTTCAGGAGGGGATACAGGCTGAGTGTGAAGTGCTTGGTGTCCTGAAGACAGATGCTACTCTCAAGGTGACAGGTACACCTGACTGTGTCACTTTGGGATCATTTAGCTTAGCTGATCCCCTGCTAGGTGCTGTGTGTCGTGTGGGCAGGGACCTTATCTGTCTAATTCACTGCGCTACCTTAGTGCCAAGCACTGTGCTTGGTACTCAAGATGCACTGAAGACAAAATGATCCAGTAGCAGCCCTGTTGATAATCTGAGTCTCCCTGGAAATGGAGGATGGGGACCAGAGCTGCTGGTTAAGGACTGAGACTTGGGGAGTCAGTGAGGGGAGAAAAAAGGAGTGGAAGCCTAAAGTATAGCATGTTTGGCCCCAGTTCCAGACAACCTTAGCCAAATGCATCATAAGCCTCCATCTGCTCGGCAGACCAAGCTGGACATAAGGGACTTACAGACTCTGAAAATCCCGTTGGTGCAGCTGGACTGAATTGGGAACCGTGCGTTGTGCCTTCTGGGGGATGTCTTTGCTGCACCTGATAGCATTCCTCTTTAATTAAGTTCTAGTTAAGTCAGTCAACTCCATGTATTGAGCACCAACTAAATGTCAGGCATTGTGCATATATTGTGCACCAGGTATATGGTGGAAAATGACACAATTTAAAAAGTCATTTTAATCAAGTAATTAATTTTTCATTTATAGGCTGTGCCATGCAGCATGTGGGATCTTAGTTCCCCAACCAGGATTTGAATCCGTGCCCCCTACATTGGAAAGCAGAGTCAATCGCTGGATCACCAGGGAAGTCTCAAGGGCTATTGTAAGGGCCACTCATTCATTTAGCATCCATTATTTCCCAGGTACTATGTTAAGCACTGGGTACACAAGATGTGGTGAGATTTTTATTCTAGACAGGGTAGAGTGACACATTTATGCCCAACTGATCACAATACAAACATGTAATGGAAGGTGGGAAGGAGGCAAAGTTTGCGGACCAGTTCAGGGATCTCCATCTTATCCTTAGATGCCCTGGTCCCTTGGCAGGAAATCCTCGCCTGGTGTGTGTCTATGTTTTGCCATCCAGTCATCTATTGGTTTCATGCTTTGTCCTCTGGTCAGCATGTCCTGTTTATGTTTGTTGCCTCTTAAAATGTGAGCTCCTAGAGGGCAAGGCCAGTTTCCGTGCGTTTGCTGTGTGTGTGTGTGCTGAGCCCGTAGCTCCAGGATAATCAGAGCTGCTGAAACTTAGCCCTCCCTGAGCTTCCCTCATCTGCCGTCTTTAGGGTTGCCCATGACATACGCACTGGAGTGTACTGGTTGGCAACTGGTATCTGACCCCCTTTGTTCATTATTAGAGTGTGAACCGGGCACATGCTACCCTTGCTGCTTGGTGTGTCCCTTAAACTCATGGCCGTAAAAGGAATGCATGACCCTAGAAGGATTCATGACCACTCCCCTGCCCTTCTACCTTCCCTCACCGGGGGGTGAGGATACCGGAGAAGCCATCGTGGACTTGGACACAGCAATGGAAGCTGTGTGTTGAGGATGGCAGGATCACCTAAATGGCCTGGACCACCTGTCTGTGTGCTGGGACAGTTTGAAGCATCTTTATAGCAGCTTGTTTTTTGTTGTTCAGTTGCTAAGTCGCGTCCAACTCTTTGTGACCGCATGAACTGCAGCACACCAGGCTTCCCTGTCCTTCACTATCTCCTGGAGCTTGCTCAAACTCATGTCCATTGAGTCAGTGATGCCATCCAACCATCTCATCCTCTGTTGCCCTCTTCTCCTCTTGCCCTCAATCTTTCCCAGCATCAGGGTCTTTTCTGATGAGTCAGCACTTCGCATCAGGTGGCTGAAGTATCGGAGCTTCAGCTTTAGAATCAGTCCTTCCAATGAATATTTAGGATTGATTTCCTTTAGGATAGCAGCTTAGTCTGTACCTAAGTACATTTAGTAGAAGGAACCTTGCACAACTAGTTTTCTTTGTTTTGTGGTCATGCATAAGTCACCTTATCTTTCTAGGCCTCAGTTGCCACACTTGTCAGATGGGAACATTAAGAACCCTTTCTTTGCTCCATGGCAGGCATCTAAGAGCCACAGATGTGGTTGTGATTTGAGAAGTGAAGGAGCAAGGCAAAGGTGGGCGGGGAGCATCCTCGGGGCAAGTGAGCGATCATGGTATATCACTCAGTCATTTCCTCTTCAGGAGTTTTTGAGAAGCTCAGTTAAACTGCTTATCCAACTACACAGAGCTGAGGAAGGCCCTGTGGGTGTTCATCATCTGCCCAGAATAATTCTCCCCAAACTTTAAAGTGCTCAGAAAACACAAAGTTTGTCTTGGCTGAAATGGGCCAGACCTAAGGAAGTGATCTGGGTCGAAAAGCTTTTACACAATTGTAAGTCATAGGACATGCTGAACCCAGTTGAACCTCATTAAAATGCCATGGCGGGTTGAGTGTTTATGTTTCATGCTCATGATGTTTGAATGTTTAAACTCACATGAAGAAAGTAAGCACCGAGATGAAATAACTGGCAGGGCCTGGGCCACTATTTCAGGACGAGGGGTGCTTGATGGTGACAGCAGTGTTGACAGAACCCACTGCCCCTGAAGACATGGGGGCCCCGGCTCAGACGGGACCATGCTCCCCACTCCGCTAACCCAGCTATTAACACGCTTTGCTTTTTCTCATGTAACACACTGCTGGGCACCGCTGCTTGCTCCGCAAAGGCTGGCTGATTTATGATAAACGAAGGACAGAGTCTGTGTGATTTGGGATTGGCAGGCAAAGAGCAGAGTGTAGAGGTTGGTTGGGGAAATTGATTGAAAAAGGAAGGCTGTTCAGGAGAGAAATAAGACAGTGTGTTTGAAAAACTGGAATTCCTTCAGTATCAGCTCCTCACGGTAAGAGAATAGTATTAGGTTGGCTAAAAAGTTCTTTTGGGGTCGTAAAACAGATTATGGCCTGATCATGCATTCTGTTCCTGAAAAAAGAGTATGAATTGTCTACTATGCATCGGGATCCTGTGTTATTAGATTCTGGGATAAAATCCCTGGCCTTATCTTATGCAGATATTTAAAATGATAGCTATGGGGACTTCTCTGGTGGTCCAGTGGTTAAGAATAAGCCTTGTAATGAAAACAGAAAAAAAAAAAAAGAGAGAGAGAGAGAGAGAATCTGCCTTGTAATTCAGGGGATGTAGTTTCCATCTCTGGTTGGGGAACTAAGATTCTCACATGTCGTGGGGCCGCTAAGCCCGCGCCTCACAACTGGAGAGAAGCCTGCGTGTCAGAGCGAAGAGCCCATGTGCCGCGACTAAGACCCAATGCAGCCAAAAGAAATAAAGACACATAAATAAATATTAAAGAATAAAATAATAGCTATACAGCTTAGGTAACAACAGGGAGAATGCTTATGATGTAAATTTAGCAAAAAATGCAAGCATCCAAATTTATGTACAATGGGATGACCACTAGATTTTTTTTTAAAAAGGTAGCTATAGAAAAGAATGAAGTGAGAGGAAATATTGCAAGGAAGTAATGACTGCATTGGAGGGCGGGGTGGTGGAGTTATGGCCAACCTGTCTTTATTTTCCTAACTTCCTATACAGTAGTCGTATTCCATTCACAAATTTTTTAAAGTTTTTTTTTTTTTTTTTCTAAATAAGAAGGGACATCCTCAGACCGAGTCATCCTCCCGCAGTAACCACAGGTCCAGCCAGCCTTAAGGAATACTTCCCACCATATCTACTTGACTGCTGACCTTCTCCAGGTGTCAGACACTGCTCCTCGGAGTCTGAATCATAGATGTGAAAGTTTGGGAAGAGTCTGGATATACAAAAGGGCACCCCTCTTCTCAGTGATGGCAATTTCAGCAGCTCTCCAGTGGAAACAGAGAGGCCCCCAATCCAACACCACACGGGGGCTGGTCCTGGGCACCCGTCCACTCAGGGCACGAGATGAAGGACTTGGCCAGCTTCCCGCCTTGGGAATGATGGGCCAGGCACCACCTGCCAAGTCACAGCCAGGCACTTACAGCCAGGCACTCACAGCTGTGCCTACCTCCCCGGAGAAAGCAAAGGTTCCCTGTGCCCACTCCAAATAGGCCTGCCTGGGGCATGACTCCGGGATGTAGCGTGGAGTCAGACAACCCCAAATTTAGAAGAAAATTTACAAATATTTAATCCATGAACTATATGCACATGGTTAGAAAAAGGAAATGGCACAGAGGGCTTCTAGTTAACAGCAGATCTCCATTCCACTGTGCCTTGGAGTTGGTCTTGTCCCTCGGAGGCGATGGCTTTTAACTGTTGTGGTTCTTGGTTCTGTCAGTTGCCTCTATCTCTAAGTAATAGAATATGCCAACCCTGCTGTGTCCTCGTGGTTCTTGAGGGGACTTCACCTCTTGTCTCCCTGCTCAGATTAAGCAGGATTTAGCTCATCCATATGCTTGGGTGGATGCAGAGACAGGTCATCCAGATGCTGTATGATCCCTACAAAAACCAACTTGTAGGGACTTCGCTGGTGGTCCAGTGGTTAAGACTCTGTGCTCCCAATGCAGGGGGCATGGGTTTGAATCCTGATGGGGGAACTAAGATCCCACAGGCCACATGGCCAATAAATAAATAAAAAATCACCCCCCCCACACACAAGAACCACTTGCAGCCCAGCCACATGAATAGTGGTCTGCCAGCTGCCAGCTCCTTTAGGATCAGCTCCAGAGGCGCACAGCTGCCTTGCCCAGGCCACACTTTTCTGCAGCAGCCTGTATCCAGCGCATCACACGAGAGAATAAGGCCAGGCCACTTCTGGTCCATGGACTCGAACGGTGAATGCTCACTTCAGTGCTCTGGGTTGGTGGGAGGAGGCTTTGTAGGATCTGCATTGCAGTTTGACTCATCCCTCTGCCCAACCTGCTTCCCTCCCACCTGGTTAGCTGACATTCGGTCCATGCCAAAAGGTCCTTGATATTCGATCCTGTCAAAAACCCTATGACATGGACCAAATATGTTCATGGATGGTTTGGTTAGGACCACATTCCAAGGACCTTTTGGCATGGACCAAATGTCTGTGGATCAAACGTCCTATGGACATTCTGGAGAAGGCCAAACGTCCTGGACGAGCCCACTCTTTTCACAGGTGTCCATTGTAATAAGCATCATGTGTCTCTAATTATCTCAGTGTCTATTTCCAGGGACCTCATCCTGTGACAATTGTCCTTGTCCCTCTCTCGGATTTTCAGAGTATGTCAATTTGTATGTACAGTGTTAACTTAGTAGGAACTCTTATATTGTTTCTCCCAATTCCCTACCCATCAAGGTTCCAAATTAGGATTAGTCATGCAGGACATTTGCGGAAAATTTTGGAAGGTGGAAGTGAGGCAACAGCCACTTTTACTCTCTGCAGGCTGGCACAGGGCTGGGTGCCATTGCAGCTCCCGCCCGTCGCTGACAAGCGCCTTACCTCGCTGGCCTGCGGTCTGAGGCTCCTCCCGCTCCTTCCGGGTCTCCTCCAGCTCTCCTATGACCTGGGCTGGATGCAAGTGCAGCTCCATGGCTGCGGCATCCGCTTATCCAGAAAGTCACCCGTATCATGGCGATGGGAGGTAGAGACAGAAACAGGCTCCAGGTTGTCCTTCTTCTTTACACCCATCTTTTCCTCTCTACTGCTAGTCCTGCTGACCTCAGGTCCAGCACCGGACACAGAGGCAACAGGTTTACACAGACTGTTTAGTCAGGTCCCATGACTGTGTTATCCCCATAATAGTTCCTTTTTTCCTTGAATTTTAACTCATGCAGTCACTAATTCTAGCTCCCCTGTTGATACCTTTGTTTCACTAGTTCTCAGTTGTATTGGACACATTACCCTACAAGGTAGGATACTGGCATTACCATCCTAGTCTTCCCCTCTCACCTCTTCTATCAGCGAGTTTTAAATTTCTACATTTGTCAAGTGTGGTAACATTATGTCCTGTCCCCAAACCGTAGTGGTCCTTTCCCTTTTTTTTTGTTCATGGTCCACTGAAGACCAATAAACAGCGACTGGAATAGCATATTTTGTGTGGGTAAATGGGCCCAGGGCCTGGTGATGGTAATGATCACATTTCTTTTCCTGTATATCCAAGGGCAGACCCCTGTGCCACTCCAAGGACAATATTCTTAGCCCCGAGATCACATAGACTTTCCTATATTATGTGCCATTTGCTCAAATGCGTCTTAGCTCTTATGTTGCTTCATTTTTGGAGCATGACTTTCTTGGTTAGTGGTTTGTTTTTCACCAAACTTTTGATTGCTTCCCTTTTTTTTCTTTGGGTAAAGAAAGCTAGGTTTTTGCCATCTTGTTCCAATTTTATCATCTAGATTTTTACTAATTTTATGTGTTTCTTGGATCCATTATATTCTTCTAGAAATTTTTCTCCTTGGGACTCCCTGACATTTTATTGAACACCGATTTCTTTTGAGTATTGCTAAACAGCTGACTTCTGGGATCATTCCACCATTTCTGTATTCTCACACTATCCTTTTATTGTCCTGATGTTCACTTCACTTTTCCTGGAGAACATTCTCATTTAGTTTTTCTGTAAGGTGCACAAGAAGGAAACATCAGGTATGACTGACCCTTGAACAATGTTGGGAATAGGGGCCCCAACCTTCTCTGAGGTTGAAAATCCACATATAATTTTACCATCAGCCCCCTGCATCCACAGATTCAACCAGTGATTGTGTAGTACTATAGAACGTATTTGGTGAAAGAAATCTGCATTTTAGTGGACCTGCAGAGTTCAAGCCCGTGTTGTTCAAGGGTCAACGGTACCCATGTGAGGATTTAACTGTGTGACTTGGACAAATTTCTAACCTCTTTGTACTTCAATTTCCTCAACTGCAACATGGGGATTATGTCACCTACCTCATGGGATCACTGTGGGATTATATGCGATAACATTGGGAAAGTGCCTGATCCTTGGTGCTGAGCAAATTTTGGTTTATTTCCCTAATTAAGCCACTTTTTGGCTAAGATCTTAAAAGGCTCCCATTGCCTTTGGAATACCGTCCAAATTTTTTAGCGTGGCCCAAGGCCCACCCTCCATAATTGGATCCCAATTGACCTTTTCAAATTTATTTCTTATTACTCCCTTCATGTACCTTCCACCCTGCCAAACTCTCCGCCTAGCACCTGTGTCTTCCAGCCATGGAACCTTGACCCTCTGTGCTCCCTGTGTCCAGAAAGCCTTTCCCATAAGGTCTGTGTGTCCAGGCCTATTTCTCTTTTCAACCACCGCTGCCACCATACATCTTCCCCTGATCTCCAGCTACAAGCAATCCAACACTCTCCCCTGGCTTTTATCCTTTTCTACTGGATATTAGAGCTGTATGGCCACACACTTGGCTGGCTGCCCATGGACAGACCAAAACCTTTCAATACTTCTCTGCAGCTGGGGCTGCCACAGTGGTGAATGACCCTCTTTTTGCAGGCTGGGCAGAATCCAGGATGCCTCTAGGCAAATTTTTGGAGAGCCAAAAAACTACTGCTTCCTTCCTCTCTCCTGCCAGTGCAGCTTTCCTCCCCCATAAACAGCCTCTCCCCACCTTCATCCCATGGAAGGGCCAACTTTCCGTTAGGGAGACCACCTATTTGGTGACATCTTACAGCCACCGGGAAGGTACTCTGCCCTTGGGATTTAACTCCACCAACTAGGTGGTTTCCCTAAAGTAAAAGGCTTGGGCATAAGAGGATCCACAGAGTAGGAGTGGGTACCTGAGACAGATTTTTCTCTGTTTCACAGCTTAGCTCTTACGTGTGATGGGGCTTCCCTGGTGGCTCAGCAATAAAGAATTCTCCTGCAATGTAGGAGACCCTGGTTTGATCCCTGGGTCGGGAAGATTCCGCAGAGAAGGAAATGGCAATGGACTCCAGTATTCTTGCCTGGGAAATGCCATGGACAGGGGAGCCTGGAGGGCTACAGTCCATGGGCTCGTGAAAAAGTCAGACACGACTTAGCGACTCAACAACAGTGGTGGAGCCCAGCTGGTCACTGAGAGAAGTAGCAGGCTGGGGAGACTGTGGAAGGGAAGGTGACACAGGCTCTGAATTAGGGTTCTACCCATCCCATTTATGTACCATACTCCCTCCTGACCCAGATAAGACCCGGGACAGCTCCTTGCAATATTACCTTTGAGGGAACCACAGAGAAAGGGAAATCCTTGAACTCACCCTGCCATTTCTGCTGAGTGCAACCCCCAGCCATTTTTGTCCATTTTCAGAATGGACATGGAAAGTATGAGAAGAGAAGCGTGGCCCAAGCTGGTGTGCAGCCCAGGCCCTTCTCTTCAGAGCCACGCCAGACCCCGCCTTGTGACCCAGATTGATGTGGAGGGCATCCAGCCCTGGAGGTGCAGAATCTTGGAGTTGTATGTTTCTGAGCAGACATTGTAGCCTATTAAAGTCTGAATTCCATCTGGTGGTCACATCCTGGACTGGCTTCCCCATGGCAGACAAAGCTCCTTTTGTAGCCAGTGGGACCACGGGAAGGGGGATGCTGAGTTCTTAATGTGGCCAACCAACTTCCAGCTTATACCAATAAATTTCTCCTTGGACCTTTCTGAGACAGAGCTTTGCTAATGTAGAATTGTGGGGCTGTGGGAGCTGGCTGAAACCTGGTAATGTCCACAGCCCCAGGTTCTCCTTGCCCTTGGTCAGATCCAGCTCTGGGGCAAACTAGGGCTCGGGCAGCAGAGTCTTGGGATCCCAGCCTTCTAATTAGGCTTCTGTGCTATGTGCCTCATCTTGAAGGAAGGCTGTCCAGGGAGCCCATCCACACTTGAATCACTGACCACAGTTTCTTGTAGCAGGAAATGTCCTCAGAGATGGCAAGTCTAACCCTTTTATTTCACAGAGGATGAGCTGTGTGGATACTGGATCTCTGTTGTCTATAGAGACAGTGAGTGGGCTGGTGCCAGACTCCAGTTCTCCCTACCCCATATTGAGACCTTTTTGCTTACACCATACAAGACTTTTCTTCTGGAAAAGCACATGCTTCAACAAAAGGACAAGAGGAACAGGGCAATGAGCTTTAAAGAGCCAACTGATGATGGTGGGAGCTAACACAAAGTGATTGGTCTTTGGGGCAGGGCTGTCCTGGTCCTCCCCAAATCACGCTATGGATCACACACTGGAGACCCAAGGGAACTGTCCAGTTGGTTCAATCACTTAGCTGTTTCTGACTCTTTGTGACCCCATGGACTGCAGCACACTAGGCTTCCCTGTCCATTACCAACTCCTGGAGTTTACTCAAATTCATATCCATCCTGTCGATGCCATCCAACCATCTCATCCTCTGTCATCCCCTTCTCCTCCTGCCCTCAATCTTTCCCAGCATCAGGGTCTTTTCTAATGAGTTAGTTCTTTGCATCAGGTGGCCAAAGTATTTGAGCTTCAACTTCAGCATCAGTCCTTCCAATGCATATTCAGGACTGATCTTCTTTAGGATGGACTGGTTGGATCTCCTTGTAGTCCAAGGGACTCTCAAGAGTCTTCTCCAACACCACAGTTCAAAAGCATCAATGCTTTTGTGCTCAGCTTTCTTTATAGTCCAACTCTCACATCCATACATGACTACTGGAAAAACCATAGCCTTGACTAGATGGACCTTTGTCGACCAAGTAATGTTTCTGCTTTTTAATATGGTGTCTAGGTTTGTCATAGCTTTTCTTCCAAGGAGCAAGCGTCTTTTAATTTCATGGCTGCAGTCACCATCTGCAGTGATTTTGGAGCCCAAGAAGATATTCTGTCACTGTTTCCATTATTTCCCCATCTATTTGCCACGAAGTGATGGGACCAGATGCCATGATCTTAGTTTTTTGAATGTTGAGTTTTAAGCCAGCTTTTCTACTCTCCTCTTTCACTTTCATCAAGAGGCTCTTTAGTTCCTCTTAACTTTCTGCCATAAGTGTGGCGTCATCTGCGTATTTGAGGTTATTGGTGTATCTCCCGGCAATCTTGATTCCAGCTTGTGCTTCATCCAGTCTGGCACGTCTCATGATGTACTCTGTATATAAGTTAAATAAGCAGGGTGACAATATACAACCTTGACATACTCCTTTTCAAATTTGGAACCAGTCCACTGTTTCAAGTCTGGTTCTAACTATTGCTTCTTGGCCTGCATACAGATTTCTCAGGAGGCAGGTCAGGTGGTCTGGTATTCCCATCTCTTTAAGAATTTTCCACTGTTTGTTGTGATCCACACAGTCAAAGGCTTTAGCATAGTCAATGAAGCAGAAGTAAGTGGAAACTCTGGTGTATTATAACTCCAGTAGGAGTCCAAAGGCCTGAGAACCAGGGGAGCCGATGTTGTTAATCCCAGTCCAAGGGCAGGAAAAGACCAACCACATCAAGAGGTATGTACCTGCTCAAACAGGCAGGTGAGAAGGAAAAGGGGCAAATTCCTCTTTCCTCCACCTGTTCTAGTCAAGCCTTCAGTGATAGAGTGAGGCCCACCCACACTGGGGAGAGGAATCCACTTTATCAGAGTTCACTGATTCAAATGCTAATCTCATGTGGACACACCTTCCAGACACACCCAGAAATAATGGTTAACCAGCTCCCTGGGAGCCTCCTGGCCCTGCCAAGTTGATACATAGAATTAACCATCACAGTGTTCTTGCTTTTCACTCATGTCATAAGTTTGCGTTTCCTTCTTTCTTTCTTTTTAAAGAAACCTAGGTCTCAGAATTTGAAAAGGAGTCCCTGTCTCCTTTGTACCTTCCATAAATGCCTAGGCCTTCCCAGTGATGCAAAGACTGTTTGACTGGGAGCAAAACCATAGAGCTCATTTATGATGCAATTACAGACTTCTGAAAAGTTAAACCCCAGGTCGTTGTTCTGTTGCTATGACAGCCAACGACTAAACTGATAAATCATTTCAGGGACTTATGCACACTGGGGGAGGCGATATGGACAAGTCATTTAGAAGATAGGGGAGCCAGATATAGACCTGGGTTCACATCTCAGCTCTGCCATGACTTGCTGGTTCTGTGACCTGTGTACAGTTACTTAACAAACTTGTGCATTATTTTCCCCATATGTCAAATGGGGATAATATTAGGAGTGTTTAGGAGGGTTGTGTGAATTCATCCGTGTGAAGTAACCAAAACAGTGTCTGGTACCTAAGAAGTGTTCCATATTTGTTCACTATTACTATTAATGGAGGAGTGAGTAAAAATCATAAGCATTTGTTGAGTGTTTGGGTGAGGTATTGTGGATACCAGGAGCTTTGGGAGATACGAGGAATATTAGAAGAATAAGATGTAGGCTCAGCTCTTGAGGTTCTCTCAGTCATCAAGAAAGACATTAACATGTCAAACAGAAGGAATGCCATGAAAGTGAGATCACTAGTAACAACTGAGTTTTAAGGAAGGGGACGGGATTTCAGAAGGGGAAGAACAGAAATCAGTCCAGAACCTGAACATTCTGAGATCTTAGAGATGGGAAAATTACCTTAAGTAATTTGGGGCAGTTGGAAATTGAAGGCTTTTTTTGGGTTAGAGGCCTGGTGTATGTGTGTGTATACACCCACTCACAAAAAGAAAGGCCTCTTTTTTTTTTTTTTTTAAGAAAAGAGAGAAAGGAACACTTCCAACACCTCCTTGTAACCTCATTCCACTAGGCAGCTTCAAGAATTCATTAGCACATTGGCTATGGCACAGTTGTTTCAGCCATCCCAGCTCCCAGGATACCTGGGTTTTTTTTGAGAGGCTAGCTGGATCCGTTAGAGGAAAAAGGAGCCAAGAAGAGATTTCCAGGTCAGAGAAGAGTTGGACAGTGCTCCCTAAGGGAGTGGACGGGGGACCCGTCCTGACCTAGGAGGAATACTGTCCAGGGGCCATTCACATGGAGTCTGATTTATGTATAAATATCGATAGTATGGTTGTTTTCTTAAATGATAACTAAGGAAAGGAAAGAAGGACTTCAACCTGATTTAGAATCTCTTTACTCGGTTACTTTGAGCCTTATAACCTCAGCTATTTGGAACTCCAAAAGGGATAAGTTAGTTATTCTAAAGGGTTAAAATTTGGGTGCCCAAACTTAAATCATTTTGGTGGTCTTTAAAAATGTATGCATGCTTCTTTTCTTTGCTTAGTAGAGTATTTGGAACATGATTTAGCCTTTTCTTGATGGTTTAGTATGCCTACCAGAGTACTCTGTTGCCCTTATGATGTTGTGTATTGGATAACTTGATCCACACTAAGTAGACCCAGATTACTATATATTTTGAACTTTATATAGTTTTATTAAAAAAAAAAAAAAAAAAAAAAGACCCAACAGACTTTTAGAATCAGCTCTGGCATGTAAAAAGCTTAGAAGTTGTCATTCCTGTCTTAACAACAAGAAGAAGCCATACAAATTGAAAGTCAATGACTTTCCTTGAATTTATCAGAATTGGGGTTTCAGGGCAAATCACCACCCTGAAATTTGTAAAGAGATGTGAATGCAGAGGAACACAGCTGGGATCAGCTTAAACCGGAACAGGTGTTTCTTGAGTCATAAACTTGTGGGAACACTTAAGTGATAATTAGATGAACTACTGCAGATTGAATGTGGACTATCATGAGAGTAAAACATTCTTGGGGGAAACAGACTTAGGGACCCCCACACTCTTTTGGGTTTTCCCTCCAGGAACTCGACCAGGTTCTCACAGTGAGGAGCCAAGAAAGATCCCCTTGTGGCCCTGGGAGCGAGAGGGGCAAAGTAATCATTTTCAGATACATTCAGAGCATTTTCTGTAACAAAGGATACTTTCCTGGGGAAAATACTTTGCTAGAGCCTTAGGCCGCTTGGGGGAAGTACACTTACCCAACTCTAGCCCCCTTTAGCCTTCCTATCTCACCTAAAGGGAAGAGGGAAGCGAAGAAACATTTGTGAAAGTCACAGCCAGAGACACAGGCCCACTGAAAGACTGAGCTTAGGGACTTCCCTGTTGGTCTTGTCTTTAAAGAATCCGCCTGCCAACGCAGGGGACACGGGTTCAGTCCCACATGCTCTGGGGCAGCTAAGCCTGTGAGTGACAACTACGAAGCCTGTGTGCCCTAGAGCACGTGCTTCAAAATGAGAGAAGCCACTGCAACCTGCACACCACAGGTAGAGAGTAGCCCCTGTTCACTGCAACTAGAGAAAAACCCAAGTGCAACTACTCAGAGCCTGTGTGCTGCAGCAAAGACTCAGCACAGCCAAAAATAAAGAAAGAAATTGAATTTTTAAAAAAGACAGGGCTTAAGTCATGGTATCTGGTCCCATCACTTTATGGGAAATAGATGGGGAAACAGTGGAAACAGTGTCAGACTTTATTTTTGTGGTTCCAAAATCACTGCAGATGGTGACTGCAGCCATGAAATTAAAAGACACTTACTCCTTGGGAGGAAAGTTATGACCAACCTAGACAGTATATTAAAAAAGCAGAGACATTACTTTGTCAACAAAGGTCCGTCTAGTCAAGGTTATGGTTTTTCCAGTGGTCATGTATGGATGTGAGAGTTGGACTGTGAAGAAAGCTGAGCACCAAAGAATTGATGCTTTTGAACTGTGATGTTGGAGAAGACTCTTGAGAGTCCCTTGGACTGCAAGGAGATCCAACCAGTCCATCCTAAAGGAGATCAGTCCTGGGTGTTCTCTGGAAGGAATGATGCTGAAGCTGAAACTCCAATACTTTGGCCACCTCATTCGAAGACTTGACTCACTGGAAAAGACTCTGATTTTGGGAGGGATTGGGGGCAGGAGGAGAAGGGGATGACAGAGGATGAGATGGCTGGATGGCATCACCGAATGGATGGACGTGAGTCTGAGTGAACTCCGGGAGATGGTGATGGACAGGGAGGCGTGGCATGCTGCGATTCATGGGGTTGCAGAGTCGGACACAACTGAGCTACTGAACTGACTGACTGAAATCGTAAGGTTATGTAACACTTCCTCCCTTCACATGTTATCATCACATCAACTGGGCTCCTGTGTGATGACAGTGAATTAGAGCTGGAAGAACTGTAAGGTGAAGACTGTTTAAGGAGGTGGTCTTACAGAAGTACAAAGACAGTGGAAGAGACAAAGAAGGACACTAATGAAACCTGAAGCCTCTGGGACCTGCAGCTAGAGCCCAGATTAAACACAGCTCACCTCCTAGCCAGATTATGTAAGACCCCACACTAAAGGCTTTTAACTCAGTTCCTATTACTGTGCACTTCACGTGTAGTTTTCAACAAAAAATTATAAGGCAATATAAAACAGACTCAAAAACAAAACAAGCATCAGAACCAGAATCAGATATAACAGATCCTGGAATTAGAGAATTTAAAATAACTTACATGTTACAGGCTGTAATGGAAAAATTAAACAACAAGCAGTAACATAAGCAAAGATTTGAAAACTATGAAATAATCAAATGGAAATTCTGGAAAAAAAATGTTTGCAGCAGAAATGAAGAATGTTTCTAATGAACTCATTAGCAGACTAGATTGGCTGAGGAAAGAATCAGTGAACTTGAAGATATGTCAATAGAAATTTCCCAAACTGAAATAGTCAAATCTCTAGTCAAATCCACAGAGACAAGAATGGAATGATTGGTGGTCGCTACTGGCTGGGAGGAGAGAGAAATGAGGAGTTACTGATGAGAGAGCATAAAGTTTCAGTCTGGAAATCTGCTGCATAACACTGGACTTCTGGTCAACAACAATACACTGTACACTTAAAATTTTGTTAGGAAGTGGACCTCATGTTGTACTCTTAAATAAACAAGGCCAAACAAAACAAATTTCCCAAACTCAAATGCAAAGAGTTAAAAAAAAAAAAAAAGAATGAAAAAAAAAACCCAGAACATCCAAGAATCGTGGAACAACTTCCAAAGGTATAACATACACATAATTAGAATGCCAGAGGGAAAGGAAAGAACAGAGCAGAAGAAATATTTTAAGTGATAGTGGCCAAGACTTTTCCAAAATTAATGATAGTCTTCAAACTTCAAAGAGCAGGTCCAAGGAACTCAGAGAACACCAAGCAGGATAAATGCTAAACATGTCTACACTTAGCCAAATCTGTACTCACACTGGAGAAGATTAACGGCAGGGAGAATATCTTGAAGGAAGCTGGAGGAAATACACACTTTATCTACAGAGGAACAAAGATAATAATTACAGAGGATTTCTTGACAGAACCCATGCAAGCAAGAAGAGATTGAGGTGAAATATTTATAAACCACCACCCCACACATGCCAACTTAGAATTCTATGTCGAGTGAAATTATCTTTCAAAAGTGAAAAAGAAAGACATTTTTGAACAAACAAAAACTGAGGCAAAATAATTCCAGCAGATCAGTCTTGCAAGAGGTATTAGAAGTTTTTCAGGGAGAAAGGAAATGATATATGATCAGAAGTACATAAAGGAAGGAAGAGCACCAGAGAAGGAATGAATGAATGAGTGTAAAATAAAACTTTATTTTTCTTACTATATATTGATATAAAATATAACTGGGTGGCTACAGCCTGTGGATAAGTGAAATGGATGACAACAACGTTACAAGGAATGGGAAGAGAAACTGGAAATCCTGTGTTGTAAGGATCCTGTAGTATATGTTAAGTACCATAGTATTATTTGAGGATGGGCTTAAATAGTTGTAACTGTAAACTCTAGGGCAACCACTAAAAGTTTTTTAAAGAGGTGTGATTGATATACTAAGGGAAGAGATAAGATGGAATCATATAAAGCATTCATCTAAACACTAAGTGAAGGCAGAGAAAAAGGTGGGGAGGAAAAAAAGATCGAGTGTAACAAGGAGAAAACAGTATATCAATATACAAACTATATCAATAATCACTTCAAATGTAAATGCTATAAATATATAAAGGAAAGGCAGAGGTTGTCAGAGTGGATTAAAAAAAAAAAAACAAAAATAAAATAAGACACTCTATGTTTGCTTAAAGCTCAACATTCAGAAAACGAAGATCATGGCATCCGGTCCCACCACTTCATGGGAAATAGATGGGGAAACAGTGGAAACAGTGTCAGACTTTATTTTTCTGGGCTCCAAAATCACTACAGATGGTGACTGTAGCCATGAAATTAAAAGACACTTACTCCTTGGAAGGAAAGTTTTGACGAACCTAGATAGCATATTCAAAAGCAGAGACATTACTTTGCCAACAAACGTCCGTCTAGTCAAGGCTATGGTTTTCCTGTGGTCATGTATGGATGTGAGAGTTGGACTGTGAAGAAGGCTGAGCGCCAAGAATTGATGCTTTTGAACTGTGGTGTTGGAGAAGACACTTGAGAGTCCCTTGGACTGCAAGGAGATCCAACCAGTCCATTCTGAAGGAGATCAGCCCTGGGATTTCTTTGGAAGGAATGATGCTGAAGCTGGAACTCCAGTACTTTGGCCACCTCATGCGAAGACTTGACTCATTGGAAAAGACTCTGATTTTGGGAGGGATTGGGGGCAGGAGGAGAAGGGGACAACAGAGGATGAGATGGCTGGATGGCATCACTGACTTGATGGACGTGAGTCTGAGTGAACTCTGGGAGTTGGTGATGGACAGGGAGGCCTGGCGTGCTGCGATTCATGGGGTCGCAAAGAGTTGGACACGACTGAGCGACTGATCTGATCTGATCTATCTGATGTTTATCAACAACTGACCTTAAGTATCATGACTCAGATAAGTTAAAAGCAAGGGGATGGAGAAAGATACATCGTACTAACATTCATCAGAGAAAGTTGGAATAGCTACATTAATTTCAGACAAAACTGACATCAGAACAAAAAAATATATCAGAGACACACCAATTAAGGAGCCAATTGTTCTAGAAGACCTAATAGTTTTTAATGTGTGTGCACCTAGAAACAGTATCAAAATATGTGTTCCAAAACTGACAGGCCTACAAGAAGAAATAAATGAACCCACTGTTATAGCTGGAGACTTTAGAACTTTTATTTCAGTAACTGATCAAGCAGGGAGAATATCAGTAAGGATATAGTTTACCTGAATAGCACAACCAATCAACTTGATTTCGTTGATGTTTGTAAAGTACTCAATCCCAAAACAACAAAATACACATTCTTCTCAAGCTGACATGGAACATTCACCAAGACACTCACATTCTGAGCCATAAAACACACCTTAATATGTTTAACAGAATGTAAATCATACAAAGTATGTTCTCAGCTCACAGTGGAATTAAAGTAGAAATAACAGAATGAGAGCTGGAAAATCCACATTCGGAAATTACATGACACACTTCTAAATAGTGTGTAGGTCAAAGAAGACTCAAGAGAAATTTGAAAATGGAAATACTACTTATTAAAAATGTGTGCAGTGAAAGTAGAGCTTTGAAGGCAATTTATAGCATTAAATACATATATTAGAAAAGAAGAAATATCTAAAATCAACAAAGAAGAGCAAATTAAACCTAACACAAGTAGCAGAAAAATAATAAAAACGATAGAAGAAATAAAGGAAACTGAAAAATAGAACAACAATAGAGAACAATCAGTGAAACAAAAAACCAGTTCCTTGAGATCATAAAATGGATAAACCTCTAGCCAGGTTAAACAAGAAAAAAAGTAGAGAAGAAGGAAGTGATTAGGAATGAAAGAGGTGTGCCCGTGGACATACAGGGATAGTGAAGGGACATTAAAGGAACACTATGAACGGCTCCATGCTCACAAATCTGGTAACTCTGATGAAATGGATCAATTCCTTGAAAGACACAAACTACCAAAACCCACACAAGGAAAAATAGATAGTTGAGTAGATATATCTATTATAGACGGAAGCACTAGGCTTAGACGATTTCACTGGTGGACTCTACCAAACATTCAAGGAAGAAATGATACTGCTGTCTACAACCTCTTCCAGAAAACACAGGCAGAGAGAACATTTCCTAACTCATTCTATGAGGCCAGCATTACTCTATTGCCAGAACAAGAAAAGACATTACAAGAAAGGACAATGCAAGACGATCATCCTTCATGCATATAAATGTAAACATCCTCAACAAAGTATTAGTAAATCAAATTCAGCAATGTATAAAAAGAATTGCTCATGCTCACAGCATGAGCAAGTGGGATTCAGTTCAGGTTTGTAAGGCTGATTCAACATTCCAAAATCAATCCATGTAATCCATCACATCAGTAGGCTAGAGAAGAAAAACTATATATACCATTATATCTGCTAATGCAGACAAAGCATTTGACAAAATCCAACATCCACTCATGATAAAAACTCTTAGCAAACCAGGAATAGAGGGCAACTTCCTCGACTTGATGAAGATGTCTTTTAAACTTCCTAATCGCCTCCTGTTTTCTCTTTTCATTTTAAGATTAGCTATACTCTGTGCCGGGCTTTACAGCTATTCTGGCTGCAGATAAGGTAGTTCAGCAAATAGGGTGAGGGGCTGCAGTGAGCAGAAGACAGATGACAGAGTCAGAGGCAAAGTTAGAGTTTGGACCTTGGGGAATAAGCCTGGATCCAGTATCTGATCATCTCTCAGCTTTACATGGTTAGTTTGATATTATCAGTTCAAAGATAACAAGACCCAGAGAAGCACTGTCCAGTAGAAATATGGTGTGAGCCACAGTATAATTTAAAATTTTCTAGTGGTAATTTTTTTAAAAATGAAAAGAATAATAGGTTAATGCAATGTATCTAAAATGTTACCATTCCAATATGTATGCAATATAAAAATTATTCATGAGATACTTTACATTCCTTTTTTGGGTACTAAATCAAAATTCACTGTGGATTTCTCAGTTTGTACCAGCCACATTTCAAGTGCTCAATAGTCACATGTACGGAACAGTACAGCTGTTAGGCTAGAATTAGGTTTGGCTGCTAATGTCAAAAGTGGTTTAAATAAGAGAGAAGTACATTTTCTCTTATATAACATTCCAGTAGACATCGAGTGCTGTCCTAGATGGCACTGTGGTGATATGCAGCACATATTTTATCCTGTTGCTTCTGTCTTCTATATTGTTGCTTTACTCTGCATTGACTTCATTTCCAAATTTTTCAACAGTCCAGTATGACTGTTTCAGCTTTAGCCAATACACCCACATTCCAGCCAGCAGAAAGGGGAAAAGAGGAGGAAACATTACCTTCTTATAATAGCACTTCAGAGAAGTCACATATTACTTTGACTTACATGTCATTGGCTAGAATGTAGTCACATGACCCTACCTAGCTGCAAGGGAGGCTGAGAAATGTAATCTGTATTTTGGGTCATGATGTGGCCACCTAAAATTTGAGGGGGTGGGGTGCTATGACTAAAGAAGGAAAAGAGAAAAGATATTGGGAATCAACTGGTGGTGTTAGTCCCAGACCATCCACACTAAGGAAATACAGATTAGAATGCTAACCAGAAAGCCAATTTATGAAGGGTTAATGAGACTATAATCTCATAAGCTGGGTGGGTGGCTCGCGTCTGCTGTTACAATCTCCTCCCAGTAGGATAATCTGATGGCCTGTTGGGCTTCCCACATGGCTCAGTGGTAAAGAATCCACCTGCCTAAGCAGGAGATGTGGGTTCAATCCCTGGGTCAGGAAATGGCAACCTACTCCAGTATTCTTGCCTAGGAAATCCCATGGACAGAAGAGCCTGGTGGGCTACAGTCCACGGGGTCGCAAAGTGTCGGGCATGACTGAATGACTAAACAACAGCACCGTGATGGCCTGATAGACCCCTTTCCATTTAAGGGTATACTGATCTACCAAGTGAACTAAATCATTCCTGCAAGACTGTGAGGGAGCCCTCTCTCTGGGATGATGCTGGAGACACTTGGACAAACTCCTGCCCGTCAATGTTCCTTTATCTGAACCTCCTGGGGGCTCCATCCTTGCCTCATCATAGTTTTCCACATTACAACTCTGCTTACATTAGTTACATCTTAGACTTTTGGAGGAGATTTTGAGGAGACTCTAGCTTCTTGCTGTAGGCTTTGGAAATACTATTGTCTCATCAGCACTATTCATTCACTGGACAAGTTTTTAATTGAGCACCAACTGTGTGCCAGATAGTGCGTTATGCCAAGTGAAGAAGAACCTCCTTTCTGTCCTGCCAGTGATCACAATATCTAAAGAATAGGGAAGGTGATATTGGGCAAGGGCTTGAAAAGTGAATGGGTGCACACTGAGTCCCAGGAATGAAAAGGCATCTGTGATGCTGTGGTTTATAATAAGGAATCTATATTTGGCCTTTGTCCATTTCTGGCACAGAGCTCCTAAGACCCTTGGAATTTCCTAAGTGATGAGGACAACAAAGGTGTTTTTGTTATGTTAATGAGGTGACTTTTGGACGAACCTTAGGATGGGGGCTGGGTGCCAAGAGAACCAACCTTGTAACTGGAGGGTTGGAACTTTCTGTCCCAGGCCCTGAGCTCCCGGGAAAGGAGAGGGGCTGGAGGTTGAATCAACCACAAGTGGCCAATGATTTAAATGGCCATGCCTATAAAATGAAGCCTCCATAAACACCCAAAAGGATGAGGTTTGGAGAGCTTCCAGGTTGGTGAACACGTGGAGATGTGGAGAGAATGGTGCGCCTGGAGAGGGCATGGAAGTGCTCCGCTCCTTCCCATACACCCTGCCCTCTGCATCTCTTCTATCAGGCTGTTCCCTAGTTGTACATTTTTTTTTTTTAATGACAAATCACTAACCTAGTGAGAGTTCTGTGAGCCACTCTAGCAAATGAATGGAACCAGAGGAGGAAGTCATGGGAACCTGTGACCTACAGCCAGTTAATCTGAAGTACCTGCAACAATCTGGTCTTGGGACTGGCCTCTGAAGCAGAGGACAGTTTTGCAGGACTGAGCCATCAACCTGTGAAACTCATGCTGTCTCCAGATAGATTATGTCAGCATTGAGCTGAACTGTAGGACACCCCACTGGTATGGAAACCTGCCCCTGCCCCTGCTTGCCCACCCCCAAGCACACACCTTGCAATTGGAGGCAGAGAATGCAGCATCCTAGGTGGAAGGGACAATGTGTGCAAAGGTTTAGAGACATCAAAGCACAGGACAGGCATGGGAACAGGAAGTAGCTGAGTGGGGCTTGAGGGAAGTTGGTGGTGCAAGGATGCTGCAGTGGACTCTGCAGTGGCCTCCTCAACATCCATTCCCTTTTGGTAACTACCCCATTTTCCTTTGGGTGTCCACCCTCCCTCCGCTGCTCACATACTCTGGAGGAAGTTGACTCCACAACAGAGGGGTGGGGCATATAGGTCCAATATAGACTCATCAGCAAAATCCCTTCTTGCCTGAGAACGAGCAAGATATCTAGTTCTGACCAGAGAGACTGGAGACTTTGCTGACAGCTCTGGAAAAGACACCGTCTTTCTCCTTCAACAGGTCATGGCGTGTGGGTGTGAGGGCAGGAATTACTGCAGCCATTTTGTCACCATGAAAGAAGACTGCCCAAGGTTAAATACAACACGGTGGATGGCAGAGAGGAAATCCAGAAAAAAGCAAGCAGGGGTGTTGATGACATATAGACCCATTAAATCAAACCTACCGACTTAGGCACATTTGAGCCGTGATGTGAGGGACCTTGGTGCTTAACCTTTATTCTTGGGGCAGTGGAAGGTTTTCATCCAGGGGATGAGCTGATTGGATCTAACTGGAGGACAGTGACTCAGGGAGCTGAGTGCAAAGAACCTAGACGGAGTCCAGAAATAAGAACCTGAGCCAAGACAGGAGAAGGGGGCAGTGTGAGGGTTGCTCAGATGACCAGAGCAGACTGACTGGATTAGAGGGTCTGGGGACAAATGTGTGTTTGAAAAAGAATGTGTGTGTCTAAAACTCTTGGCCTGGAGACACGAATGAAAAAAGCTCTTTCTTCCTCCTTCTGCCTCCCTCACTGTATCCCAGGAAAATCATTTCCACCACAAGACTCTTAATTCTCCTTTTTCTGTGGATCTATGCATCTGATTACAGTTCCTCGTGGGCATACCTGGTTCTCTGGAGCAATCTTCTTATACCCAGGGACTGGCCTGACACATGGTTGGCACTTGATCAGCCTTGAATTGGACTGAGTTGAGAGCGTAGCAATACTTGCTGAGCTAGGTGTTAGCTGCACCCTCCTCCTGCCCCCAGGGCTTAGTCATCTTTTTCATAAGTAGCCTCCAAGAGCTGCAGCCATGATACCCAGCTTCCTTGTTGTTGGCAGGTGTTGGCAGCTCCAGTGCCAGCGTGCTGGGGATCCAGCCACTGGGAAGAGATAGGGCGGTGGGAGGAGAGAGCCATCAGGGCTTGTACACATTCTTCTTTGTGAAAGGTGTGTGGTGTGCTACCTGGGAGATCTGGAACAACACCTTCTCTCCAGGAAGCAGAAACCAGGCCTCTTTCCTCTTTTTTTTCTTACCTGTTGTGTCTTGTGGCCAGAAGTACATTCACTGGCTTCCTCTGCTTCTAAAATAAATCAGTTTCAGGGCCACACCCTTCCAAGCTACCCCAGGTTGGAAGGTTTGCTCCCTGGGTGTGTTAACCCCTTCCCATCCCTCCAAGCATAGAATGCTGGGTTCCACTTCACAAAAATATTAACCCTGTAGCTCCTTTCAGAAGAGGGATCTTGGTATTCCTGAAGGTCTGCTCCCCACTGTTTACCCCTCTGCTAACAGTGGTTTGGGATGGTCATGGGCTGTGGGGCACTGGGGGGAAGTACATTAATCTTTTACCGACATTGCCGAGCACCCTTTCTTATTCCTTTTATGTCAACCTCCGATGGGTTTTGGGGATGCCCCTTGTTCTTCCAGCTCCAAAGTTTTCCTCATCACCTCTCCCAGATTTCAAGCTTTTCCTCTGGTCTGTTTCACCATGGAAATTCCTGACCCCCGCACTAGCCTGTGCTTTTCAGAAGGGCTCTTGAAATCCAGCTCTCATCTGCCCCAGTGTTATGTTGTTTTCCCTGTCGCTATGGCAGGCATTAAGACATGCCAGGGAAGGAGGGTGGAGGGAACAAAGTGAGCAGGGAAAAGCCAGACGACGAAGGGGGACGCCTGATGGGAGGGTGTTGGAGGATGAAACAGAAATACGCTGAGCGTATCAAGGAGGGAAAATGGATTCCTGTTTCGTTTTCTTCTATTTTGGGTTTTTTTTTTTTTTTTTGGTTTGGGTTTGTATCTGGAGGTGAGGAGGCAAACATTTAGCGCTGAATTCTGCCCCCAATGCAGTCACAGCAAAAGAAATCCTCTCCTGTAGTCAGTAATCCAGAGGATATCTCCAGACCCCAGATCTAGCTGGGAAAACTGTCAAAATAGTTCCCTCAATTCACTGTATGCACAGGCCTGCCAGGTCAGTGTGACAATGTGATCCAGTGACACCCTGAGACCCAGGCAAGCGGGCCCTGACCTTTGATCCCTGCCCTGGTCTCCCAGCATCCCTGGGGTGAGAAGTGGTCAGGACCAAGGGAGAAGCCCAACCAGGGTCTAGACCCATGCCCATGCTTACCCTTGTCTAGATCTCCCTCCTGGTACCCAGGACTGCTGACTCTGCCCAAGTGGCCCAGGTTTACTTCCAGGGCCCATGGGGGCCCGTTTCCCCGGTCCGGGGTGCCCTGTGCAGCCAGTGGCCAAGGGGTAGCTGCTTGGGCACAGGTGGTGGGCAGAATGTGGAGGTACAGGCTGGTGTTAGGAACATGCAGGTGGGCAAGAGCCCCTGCTGAGTGTTGGAACAAAAAGGGAACAGGCCCTGACCTGAGACTGTCTGTACCTGTACCACCTTTTGGTTTGAGGAGCACTGGAATTTTAAAAAGTAACTATTTATTTGACTGCGTGGCGTCTTAGTTGCAGCATGGGGGGTCTTGCTGCTTCACGCAGCTCCTCACTGTGGTGCATGGGCTCAGTAGCTGCGGCTGGCGGGCTTAGTTGCCCCACGGCATGTGAGATCTGAATTCCCTGACCAGGGACTGAACCCATGTTCCCTGCCTTGGAAGGCAGATTTTGAACCACTAGACCACCAAGAAGTTCCGAGCCTGAGAATTTAAAATTTAAGCTTGGCCTTCCAAGAATATTAGGAAGGTACATTTTTGATGGTACCTGGAGAAGACATAATTTATTTAACAAGTTGTTAGCTTGGCTATTAGGTTTTAAATATTTAAATACCTTGTGTGTAGGTCCTTGACTTTTTGCCCTGGTCCCCCAAACCCATGAAAAAACAAAGATTTGCCTGGTTTGGATGCCGCTATTTCCAGCTGTGACTCCAAATCTCTTTTTCCTTCATGTCGCAGGCCTCTGGCAAATGTCTTCATTCAAAGGCTCCATACTACGTGAATCAGTTAACAAGCTTGCCTTACTTATAGTAAAGGCAGCAGTAATGGAATTTTGTGTTCTCTCTTTATTTTCTTCTGGTTCTGTAGCTCAGAAGCCCCTTTCTGAGTCTGGGAAACATCCCATCCTGCATGCATATATTTTGATGTGTCTTGATAGGGAACAGAGCACATATCCTAGCACAGATGACAAAAATGCTAGGAACTTGCTTTGGCAGACACCACCAGTTCCTGCTTTAGTAAGAGAACCTCTGATTTTTAGCTAGGCACGTGGCTACCTGGATCAAAGACTACATTTCCCAGACTCTGTTATGTTAGATTTGGCCAAATGATCAAGTTTCAGCCATTGAGCTATGAGTAATGTGTGTGTTTCAGGAAGTGGTAAAGAAAGAAATCATTCTTTTTTGCCACTTTGTCTTTCTTGATGGTTGGGATGTGGACTTGATGGCAGATGCTCAAGCAGCCATGTTGGTCCATGAAGCAGTATGCAAAGGCAGAGTTGAAGGAGCTTCAGAGCACCTTGCATGCACTCTTTGCCTTAAATGTTTTTACATAGGGAGAAATAAATTTTGATTTTGTTTTGGAGTTTATGTAAAACTGCAAGTATTTTGAGCTTTCTATTATGTGGTGTGGAACCCAAGCCTGGATAATGCATTTGTCTTCCCAGGGTTTCTTGCAGCCATAGGGCAGCATATGACCAGACTCCACCGAGGCAGCCTCTCTGGTCAAGGTAGTCTCAGCAGGGAGCTTGAATTCCTACAGTGGTGTTTGCACCCAAGGTCCAGTGCGGGGGGTGGGGGCACAGGAGGATGCAGGGCCCAGTGCTTGGTAGTGGCAGCAGGTCCTCACTAGGCCAGTTTTGCCTCATGATTTCCAGCGCCATTCTTGGCTGCATGATCTCAAGCCCAGTCTGCCAGCCCATGTGATGATTCTGTAAGTTTTTCAATACCTTGTCAATCAATCCCTTTCTGCTCACATCTGCTAGAGTTGGTCAGTAACCCAGAGTCAAAATACTTTTCAACAATAAGAATTCACCAAGATGGTTGGTTTTAGCCATCAAATAAGTTTCACTCAGACTCAACACAAGGCACGAACCTCATCTAAAAAGAATCGGAATTTTCCAGTGCCCTTGTTTCTAAAGATGCTTCTGGTGGGGGCTGAATCAGGCTCCTTGGAATGTTTGCTGTCTCTTGTTACAGGGACACGTGCCATCTGCTAGTTGAAGCTCTGATATTTTGGGAGGATACCAGCAACCAAAATTAAACAGGCATTTAATTAAATTTAATACAAAGTTAAATTATATTCAAAGAGCAGCAGCACTTCATTTATCCAGAGGCAGTTTACACAGCAATCTCAGCTATTTGGAACACTGTCAGGAACCAAGAAAGAGGCAAAAATAAACAAAAACCAAAAAACAGGTAAGGAAACCACCAACCACTCTCAAATAAACAAAAAAGACCACTCACAGTCAAAATAAATGTCACAGGATTCCTCCCCTACAGTTTACATACTTACTCACCCAAGCCATGCAGACCCTTCTCCAGAGTGCATTCCTCTTTGTGCAGACACAGTTCAAGGGAAAATCTGGGTGAAGAATTTCCCAGTCCACAGCAGATTGGAGAGGACCTTAGAAGGGGAGGGGGGGAAGGCTGCTGGAGACTTGACACTCTGATAGGAATGACAAGATGGTTGTTATTTGGTGCTTAAGGCAGAGACACGCCTGTAAGAAAAAGTAGACAGGAGAGCACAGGGTGGCCCCTGAGCCCATGTAGTATAACAGGAGCAGCTCTGTGTTACAGTCCAGTCCAAGTATGGGGTGGGGGGTAGTGGGTGCTGTGGACTGTTTGTGTCCCCTCAAATTCATATACTAAATCTTAACCACCAAGGCGATGGTATTAGGAGGTGATTGGGTCATGAGGGCAGAGCCCTCAAGAGTGAGATTAATGCCCTTACGAGAGAGGCTCCAGGGAGATCCCTGACACTTCCACCACGTGAGGCTATGATGAGGGGGTCTGCAACCAGGAAGAGTGCCCTCACCTGACCACGTGAGCACCCTGATCTTGGACTTCCAGTCTCCAGAACAGAGAAGCAACTTTCTGTTGTTTATAAACCATTCAGTCCATGGCATTTTGTTAGGCAACTTGAATGGACTGACACAGCGCGGTTGATGAAAACACTGGGCATTGTGAAAAGTCAGGGAAAGTTACAGAGTGGGCCAGCATCCAGTGCTGGCGAACACGTGGAGCAACAGGAATTCCCCCACTGCTGGTGGGAGAATGACCGCTTTGGAAACTGGTTTGGCGGCACCTTGCAAAGCCAAGCACAGGCAGAACCCTTGACTCAGCAGTTCACCTGAGGAGGTACAGAGAGAAGAACCCTGGCACGCAGTCGTGGGAGACACATGGCAGAAAATTCAAGGCAGCATCGTTTGTAATAGTATTCAAAACCCCTCACATGCCCAGACAGTAGAGTGGGTAAACGCACTGTGGCAGTGTCTGAAATGGAGTGTTATGCAGGAGGGAACACAAACTGCAGATGGCGATATGGGTGAGTCTAAAAACACAACGTTCAGCAAAGGAAAGAACCACGAGATAATACACAAGTAGAGTTCAATGAATATGAAGTTCAAGCACAGGCAAAATCGATTATATTGTTTGAGGCTACATTCATATGTGATAAAACAGTAAAGAAAAGCAAGGACATGATCAACACATAACTTGGTGTAGTGGTTGTTCTGATGGGGAAAGAGGAAGCTCTAAGAGCAGTGTATTCTTTTTCTTATCATGATGGGTCCATTGGTATTCACTCGATTTAAATTCTTTAAACTGTACACCTGTGCTTTATTCACGTATGTGATATTTTTCACCAATATTTTTTTTTAAGAAGTAAGAAAAAAAGCAAGAATTAGGTTATGTCCAATTTGTTCTGTTGAAGAAGGCAAGATAGCATTTCTAAGATCAGAAACATTTCCACCAATAACTATTAAAATAAAAACAGTTTGGGGCCTTTGGAGGGCTACATTTCAGTTATATGGAAAGTTCATTTATGCATGACTACTGATTGGCTTCTTTTCCATACAATGAGGTACTCTGGTACCTGGAGTCCATCTCTTTTCAGATGACTTTCTGATTTCCTATTGGCTGAGGAAGAAAAGAGAGGACAGCCTTAGTGGGGGCTCTTCATTGGAACAAAGGCCCTTCAGCAACCTGCTGTAAGGCTGCATTTTGGACTCAATCCCTCTGGCCACCTCCCCATGGCCTCACCTGGGAGCTTGTTACAAATACAGAATCTCAGGCCCCACCCTAGACCTACTGAAGCAGAATCTTCACATGAACAAGATCCCCAGGGGCTCCAAATGCATGTTGAAGTATGAGAAGCACTGTTCCAGTCAAGATCGTGACCAGGGACCAGATTCTCAGCTCTTCATAATTTTAGGAAAGCCTGCTCTTTAAACAGTCCCAGCACGGACCCTCCCTGTACTGAATTCCATGCTGCAGTAAATAGTGTTCAGAAAAATTCAAATTCGTTCATTTCCTTAATATTAGGATGAGCCATATGAAATTGCTATGCAAAAATGGGTGAATATTGTCAGTTTGATATGGTCTAGCTCTTAATATTTATTGAGCTTCTATTTTGTGCCAGGCACAAAGCTAGGTATTGGGGAAATGTTAATCAGTTCAGTCAGCACCAGTTTAGTCGCTCAGTCATGTCCGACTCTCTGTGACCCCACGGACCGCAGCACACCAGGCCTCCCTGTCCATCACCAACTCCTGGAGCTTGCTCAAACTCATGTCCCTTGAGTCAGTGATGCCATCAAGCCATCTCATCCTCTGTCCTCCCCTTCTCCTCCTGCCTTCAATCTGTCCCAGCATCAGGGTCTTTTTTAACGAGTCAGATCTTTGTATCAGGTGGAAATATTAATATCTTCTGGCAAAACTAGCCTTGGTTGCTGCCCTCATAGAGCTTACAGTCCACCGGGAGAGGTGGTCTTTAATGTAAAAGCAATCCACTTGAATAGATGAAAAATCATTATCACCTTGTAATCGTTACACAGTTGAGATCCCCGGTGTGTGCACTGTCATAAGTTGATGTATTTCAGGGAGGGGGTGGTCAGAAGAGGTCTCTCTGGGGAGGTGTGGCTGGAAGTGAAATCTGAAGGGTGAGGAGGGGATGAAAATGAGGAGCATGCAGACTCAGGGAAGATGATTCCAGGCCTGAGACATAGCAGGCCCAAAGGCCTTCTGTAAATGAGGCAGTGGAAGGTAGAGTCTCCCCTGCCAGCAGGACCCAGCTGGCCAGGGCCAGAGTCTCTCCTCTTCTAAATGATCTTGCCAGTAAGGTAGCGGAGTTTGTCCACAGTAGCTCCCTAGGCTTTCGGCCTCCTGCAGCCTCTGTGTTTAGAGAACCTGCCAGCGCTTTCTCTCCGCCGTGGGAAAGGACTGGTGGACCACGCTTTAATGGTCTTGCTAGTCAAATTTACTCACTCACATCTGTGTGGGCTGCTTTTGATCCTTCTTGTTTGAATAACCTTTGGTGGCCTCGGGGAACTTCTTTCAGTTCCCTGAATGCTGACGATGATCTGTCTTGCTGCCAGGACTTTGCACATGCTGTTCCCTCTGCCTGGAACACTGCAAGAGCAGCCGCCCTGCCTCCCTCCACTCCAAATACCTGGCTTACTCCCAGTCATTGTCAGCACCACCCAGGAAGTCTTCTTCACCCCTCCCCCCTAAACCTGGTGCTATTCCCACAAAGCTCTGCACATAGATGTGTGTCAACGGCTCCTCACCCCCAGCATCAAGTCTGATATGACTCATCAATCCTCTCCAGCACCTAGCTCAGGGCATAGTAGGTGCTCAGCATTCACTTGTTGAATGAATAAATGGAAACATTGTATTTAATCTGATGTACAGCTGTGGCCTGTGGGTTGGCTTCTTCAACTGTCACTTCTTCAGTTCTTTCTCCCTTGCCTGCCTCTACTCTAGAGGCTGGTTTGCTTTCCCATCTTCCTTAGCACATAGAAATGACCACGGGACACAGTCATGCCAATAAGATACCTGATGGGCATTTCTGGGAATTTTTTCCCTTGCTTGTGAAAGGAACTCCCAGCTGGTGCTGGCTCCTTCTTCTCCCTGGAATTGAGCTGTGATGCTTAGAGCTGCAGCAGCCATGTTTTAATCGTGAGGGAAAGGCTAATAGACTCAAAGAAACAATAGTCTGGAAATTGCTGAGCCACAGTACCAGAACAGTGGCTACTTGTCTCTAGATTTATCCTTATTTGAGGAAAATGAATGCCTATTTCGTCCATTGTTAGATGGATGTTCTGATAGCTGATAGCATGCCTGATAAAATTTGTCCTGATGGCTGCCAGCAGGGATGTAGGGAGAAGCAAAAACCAGTGGGGAGAACTCTTTCAGCCATCTCAGACCCTGTGGAGGCCTGCTGGGAACAGGACTTCTAAATCAACAAATATGTCTGGAAGGGTGTGGTCCAAGTCCATTTTTGCTGGCTATAAGCACGTTTGTCAGTTCTCTATATTGTCAGCCTGCTTATTTAACTTCTGTGCAGAGTACATCATGAGAAATGCTGGGCTGGAGGAAGCACAGGCTGCAATCAAGATTGCCAGGAGAAATATCAATAACCTCAGATATGCAGATGACACCACCCTTATGGCAGAAAGTGAAGAAGAACTAAAGAACCTCTTGATGAAAGTGAAAGAGGAGAGTGAAAAAGTTGACTTAAAGATAAACATTCAGAAAACGAAGATCATGGCATCTGGTCCCGTCACTTCATGGCAAATAGATGGGGAAATAGTGGAAAACAGTGGCTGACTTTATTTTTCTGGACTCCAAAATCACTGCAGATGGTGATTGCAGCCAAGGAATTAAAAGATGCTTACTCTTTGGAAGGAAAGTTATGACCAACCTAGACAGCATATTAAAAAAACAGAGACATTACTTTGTCAACAAAGGTCCATCTAGTCAAGGCTATGGTTTTTCCAGTAGTCATGTATGGATGTGAGAGTTGGACTCTAAAGAAAGCTGAGCGCTGAAGAATTGATGCTTTTGAACTGTGGTGTTGGAGAAGACTCTTGAGAGTCCCTTGGACTGCAAGGAGATCCAACCAGTCCATCCTAAAGGAGATCAGTCCTGGGTGTTCATTGGAAGGACTGATGTTGAAGGTGAAACTCCAATACTTTGGCCACCTGATGCAAAGAGCTGACTCATTAGAAAAGACCCTGATGCTGGGAAAGATTGAGGGCAGGAGGAGAAGGGGATGACAGAGGATAAGATGGTTGGATGGCATCACTGACTCAATGGACATGCGTTTGGGTGGAGTCCGGGAGTTGGTGATGGTCAGGGAGGCCTGGCATGCTTCGGTTCATGGGGTCGCAAAGAGTCGGACATGACTGAGCGACTGAACTGAACTGAAGCAGGGTCTATGGAACAAGAGGGAGCACAGGGCTCTCCTGAAAATTGAAGGGTGTGTATGCTTGAGATGAAACTGAATTCTTTCTAGGCAAGAGATGTGCTTATGTATACAAAGCAAAGAACAACTAGTAACTCCTGGTGGAAAACCTAGCAAAACCAGAGTAATCTGGGGAAAGATACTTGAGCTCATAGAAGCAAGGGCATGGTTGGTGCCAAATTTTGAAGCAACCTTTCTGGCTAAGGTCTTTGGACACAGAATCTGCGTGATGCTATATCCTTCGAGGATTTAAACTTACTGAAAAGTGAATAAATATAAGTGTGGATTTGTAAAACAAAACTGCAGTGGGAAGAGTGTACTCTTTATTTTGTCAAAGAAGGAAGTTAACATTTGTTGAGCGCCTGTCAACAAATAACCAGTGATCTGTCCCTGGTTATTACACTAGTTGCTTCACGTCTGTGACATTTAACCTCACAGTCCATCCAAGTAGAAGTATCCTCTCATTACAGAGATAAGGCAATGGAGGCTCAAGACCCATGAATCACCTCGGTTGACAGTGGTAGTCTGGGGTGGGGCCAGGCTCTCTCTGCTTCATCCTGCTGCTGCCCTGAAGAGGAGGGTAATGGCCTTAAGAAAGTCAGGTAAGTGTTAACGGGGACTGGGGGGGACCTGGGGGTTTGTCTCAAATCTCGACCTCCCCTCCGGTTGACTAGGATTCTTCTAGATCAACATACTCTGTGTCCAGCAGCATCCCTAGCTTTATGAATGTCAGTCCATTTATGGTAGAGATGGTCATACCTCACTAATTTTAAAACAGTCACTGCCACTGCCAGAAACAGGTCCTTTGTGTACAGCTCCAGTGTTTTCCTCAGCGGGCCTTGGGTCTTGGAGGTCCTCAATGCCTGGGCAGGTGGTCCTTACTGCTTCCCCTTCTCTGTCCTCACAAGTACCTCTTCTTTCTCCCCTACTCTAAGGGCCTCGTGCTTTCCCAGTCACTCCGCCTGAGAAAAACAAACTTAAAAGCATAACAGCATCAAAATGTTGTCTATTTAACTTGTTCCTTCTTTCAGGCCCCCCTTCCACCCATTGCCTATCCCTGGTAGCTAGACATAGTGTTACTAACAAACACCCAGCCCAGGCTTAGACTGTCAGAACCAATCCTGGGCTTTGGCTGCGCTGCACAACAATCTCCTTGTCTGGTCCTACTTCAGGGTTTGAGACATTGTGCCAGGCTCTGTACTAATAGCCATATGACTTAAGATTATGACCCCATTTTACAGACCTGGGAACTGAGGCTCCTACCAAAGGTCATATAAGTGAAAGTGAAAGTCACTCAGTCGTGTCTGACTCTTTGTGACCCCCATGGACTATACAGTCCATGGAATTCTTCAGGCCAGAATACTGGAGTGGGTAGACTTTCCCTTCTCCAGGGGATCTTCCCAACCCAGGGATCAAGTCCAACTCTTTGCAACTGGATTCTTTAACAGCTGAGCCACAGGGAAGTTCCAAGGTCATACAGGGAGGGCTCAAATTCAAACCTGTTGGTCATTAAAACCTAAGTGTAGTCTTCTTGGTGAGGGTGTTTCTCACCTGGTCCCTCAACCACCTCCTTCCTACTTCTCACCACCACTCTCAGGGAACTTGAAGATTCCTCATTAAGAGATTTATTTGTTAAGCCTGAAAGCATTTTGATTTTCAATGAGTGCATGCTAAGTCGCTTCAGTCATGTCCAAGTTTTTGCAACCTTATAGATGGTAGTCCACCAGGCTCCATTAAATGGAGTCCATAGTCTCCATTAAAATGCAAAAGCCCCTGGAAAGTATAGTTCTCTAAGCCTTTATTTTACAGCACTGGAGTAGGGAGCATTTCATGGACAGGTCCTATGGGAGGATAAGGAAAGGAGGGCCTGGGGATGGGGAGGAGGGGGCAGGATCCAAGTGTCTAATTGGCTCAGGGCCCCTTTCCCCTGGGCCTTGGTGAGCCCAAGGTTAGCTTCCTTCTCCCCTGAGTCCCAGGGGCCTCAAGGTGGTCAATTCCAGCGAGCTACTTAGTGAGACCAGTTATGCTGAACACTTTCATTGCCTTCTAGTAGTCTCTGGTTTCCAGGAGCCCTGAGCTTGGAGTGCGGCATAGAGAGGCAGAGCTGAAGGGCCACACTCTCTCTCCCAACTATGGGACCCAACTTCTGTGGCTCAGAGAGCCAAGGTTCCTGCAAGGTGGGTGTGAGCCTATGGTGTGTGAACAGGCATGTGGGGAGGGGTTCAAATGCTACCAGCCCACTTGGCCCCTGGGTTGTCATGGCAACCAGTCTTGCATTGGTCTGGGTGTTTCTGTAGGCAAGCCTTCCTGGCTGACAGTGCTGATCCAGGCTGGGCTGAGAGCCCCTGCAGATGAAGGGACCATTGCATTTCTGGCTTTGACACCTCAGGCTTCCAGGACTGAGCCTCAAGAATCAATATTTTTATTTCTGGCTTGGCGCGGAAGTCTCTTCGCTGACCTGCAGAAATTAACCTGCCCCTCCGCATTCTGAGTCAGGACCTGAAGGCAAATGACAAATGTTCCTTGAACTGGGAACATCCCCTGGACTCCTCTTCACTGTCTCCCTCCCCTTGCTGCTGTGGTACTGGATCCACTGCTCTCTTTTTCTGCATATTTTCAGAAAATAGGAGGCAGGTTATCCTAATAAGGACTGAGGAATATTTCATCAGCATGCCAGGCATGGACATCATACTTTACACGCCTCATTTACCCTAACGATGGTCACAGAAGGTGCAGACGAGGACTCATTTTACACTTGAGGGCGCTGATGTGGGAGGAGAGTAAGCAGCTTGCTGGGGTCATGGAGCCAGGCTGTAACAGAGGCTGGATCGGAGCCCAGGTTGTCTGATTGTCAAGCCTGTGCTGGAACTGCTAGCATGCTGCCTCCCAGTCTCAGTCCTGAGAGCACATAGTGGGGAAGTACAGGCTACCATGAGATGTATACACAGTGAAAGTGTTAGTTGCTCAGTCATGTCCGATTCTTTGTGACCCCCTGGACTGTAGCCTGCCAGGTTCCTCTGTCCATGGAATTCTCCAGGAAAGAATACTGGAGTAGGTTGCCATTCCCTTCTCTAGGGGATCTTTCTGACCCAGGGATCGAACCCAGGTCTCTCGAATTGAGGGCAGATTCTTTATCATCGGGGCCACCAGGGAAGCCCGGGAGCCGCAAAAAATAAAAACGCAGCCCAGGATAGAGAGTCCCTCCCTGTCACTGCCGTTGAAAATCATCACGTCTAAGTGTAAAAGAATCCCTCCTAAGATTTAGTGATCTAGAAGAAATATCAAACTGACTCCTAAATTAAAAGTTCACATTTTGTTTAAAATAGCAACACAGTGATTTCTAGGCTTTTTAGACTTGCAGTGCTCTGTTGCTTTTGTTTACTTATTTTATTATCTAAAATTTTTGAAAATGTTATTTTTAGTTTCTTGCAAAAGCCCTCTTAGAACATCAAATCTGGGAGCTTTGAGGTTTTTTTTTTTTCCTTTCTGCATTGGCATCATTCAGAAGATGAAAAAGAAGGGAAAAACTATCCATAGTTTCCTTTTGTGGGGGGAGGGAAAAGACATGAGAAATTCATGCAATGTGCATATGGCTGGAGAAAAAGGAAAACCTGAGTGAGCCTTGAGCCTTGCCAGGGGATGCATTTACTGTCTCATTGCAGAGGGCCTGCCGAGGTCCCTGGAGAACCCAGCTCTCTGTCCCCAAAGTCTGCACTCCCCTACCTCCATAGTCAATGCTGCTGTCCACTTTATTATCGTAAATATTCCTTTTGTAAAAGGGCATTTTCCCAGTGGCTCAGTGGTAAAGAATCTGCCTGCCAATGCAGTAGACGTGGGTTTGATCCCTGGTCCGGGAAGATTCCCTGGAAAAGGAAACGGCAACCAGTATTCCTGTTGAACCATTCCAGTATTCTTGCCTGGAAAATCCTATGGACAAAAGAGCCTGCTGGGTTACAGTCCATGGCGCGCCAAAAGACTTAGTGACTGAACAACAGCAGCAAAAGGGCATTTATCTGTATGTGAGATTCAGTTTTAAAATGTTTACTTTGGAGTCTTCAATGAAACCCTTAAGATAACTGGAGATGCCTACAGATGTTACCTAAAACAAGCAGAGCAGGTTACCCCGTGTGTCTGCTTTGTGACCATTCATCGAGCTGTACTTAATATTTGTGTGCCTTTATTGTTTGTGCGTTCTGTGTCTTTATTGTTTGTGTGTTATGTGTGTTAGTCGCTCAGTCGTGTCCTACTCTTTGCGACCCCATGGACTGTAGCCCGCCAGGCTCCTCTGTCTGAAATTCTCCAGGCAAGAATACTGGAGTGGGTTGCCAGTTCCTGCTCCAGAGTTGTGTGTTACAGTTCAGTAAAAAATTCCCTCCAGTATCAGAAAAATAAAAGAGTGAGGGCTCTGTCTGAATGGTGTGCAAATTAGAACAAGTGTGTGGGCGTCTGTGAGCTCTGGTTTTTGGTAGAGCAGATGGGGTTTAATTTGGGGCCTCACATACAGCTCTCAGGACCCCTATATGGGCCACGCCACCGTCTCACCCTGTGAAGAGCTTTCTCTTATCAGTCTTCTTCTGGGGGTCCCCATGTCTCTGCCTTTTGGCTTCTGGGGGCTCAAAACGTAGGGTTTGCACAGGGTCGAGCGTAGAGGCCTCAGTGGCTGTGTGCATGCAGTTAGGTGGTTTTTATTTGCATAGTGGTTCCAGTATATACTAGCTGTGTGTCCCTGGGTGAGTTTCTTAACCTTTCTGAACCATGTGCATGCATGCTTAGTCGTTCAGTCATTATCTGACTCTTTGCGACGCTATGGACTGTAGCCCACCAGGTTCCTCGGTCTATAGAATTTTCTAGGCAAGAATACTAGAGTAGGTTGCCATGTCCTCCTCTAGGGGATCTTCCCTACCCAGGGATCAAACCCGTGTCTCCTGCTTCTCCTACATTGCAGGCAAATTCTTTACTGCTGAACCACCAGGGAAGCCCTTAGTTTCTTCATTTACAGACGGAGGAGGAGAATACTGTCTGCATTGTAGGACTGCATAGTTCAGTTTAGTTCAGTTCAGTTCAGTCGCTCAGTCATGTCCAACTCTTTGCAACCCCATGAATTGCAGCATGCCAGGCCTCCCTGTCCATTACCAACTCCTGGAGTTTACTTAAACTCACGTCCATCGAGTTGGTGATGCCATCCAGCCATCTCATCCTCTGTTGTCCCCTTCTCCTCCTGCCCCCAATCCCTCCCAGAATCAGAGTCTTTTCCAATGAGTCAACTCTTTGCATGAGGTGGCCAAAGTATTGGAGTTTCAGCTTTAGCATCAGTCCTTCCAATGAACACCCAGGACTGATCTCCTTTAGGATGGACTGGTTGGATCTCCTTGCAGTCCAAGGGACTCTCAAGAGTCTTCAACACCACAGTTCAAAAGCATCAATTCTTTCGGTGCTCAGCTTTCTTCACAGTCCAACTCTCACATCCATACATGACCACTGGAAAAACCATAGCCTTGACTAGATGGACCTTTGTTGACAAAGTAATGTCTCTGCATTCTAATATGCTATTTAGGTTGGTCATAACTTTCCTTCCAAGAAGTAAGGACTGCATAAGGAGTGATTAAATAGGATGCTGCAGGTGAAGGGCTTAGCCCAGGGCCTAGTGAACAATAAACTAACACCATATAGGGAATCCATACATCTGGGGATGAGGCTCAGGCATCCAGTTTGCATTTTTTTAAACCTGCAGGTGATATTGCTGCACAGTCAAGGTGAAGAATTATACTTTGACATGGCCTCTGCCCTCACCTGTTGCCCCATGGAAGATCCAAAACATTAATTCTCTTCACTGGCTTCAAAATCACTGCAGATGGTGACTGCAGCCATGAAATTAAAAGACACTTACTCCTTTGAAGGAAAGTTATGACCAACCTAGATAGCATATTAAAAAGCAGAGACATTACTTTGTCAACAAAATTTCGTCTAGTCAAAGCTATGGTTTTTCCAGTGGTCATGTATGGATGTGAGAGTTGGACTGTGAAGAAGGCTGAATACCAAAGAATTGATGCTTTTGAACTGTGATGTTGGAGGAGACTCTTGAGAGTCCCTTGGACTGCAAGGAGATCCAACCAGTCCATCCTAAAGGAGATCAGTCCTGGGTGTTCATTGGAAGGACTGATGCTAAAGCTGAAACTCCAATACTTTGGCCACCTCATGCGAAGAGTTGACTCATTGGAAAAGACTCTGATTCTGGGAGGGATTGGGGGCAGGAGGAGAAGGGGACAACAGAGGATGAGATGGCTGGATGGCATCACCGACTCGATGGACATGAGTTTAAGTAAACTTCAGGAGTTGGTTGTGGACAGGGAGGCCTGGCGTGCTGCGATTCATGGGGTTGCAAAGAGTTGGACACGACTGAGGGACTGAACTGAACTGAACTCCTTTTAGAGACTAGAGCAGAGGGCAGGGGGGCCTGCCCTTTGGAAAGGGCGCAGTGATGCCAGAAGAAAGTAATTTCTTTCTCTCTCCTACAGATAGTCACTGACTGTGTATCAGGTGAGGTATGAGGGAAAGATAGACAGACTCCCAGGCATGACTCCTGTCCTTGGGGAGCTACCTGCTCACAGAGGACAGTGTCTGATGACACACACTGTCGGTGAAGGGGCACTGAACTCTTGGGCTCTGGCTCCAGCTTTGCCCCATCTGAGTGCCTCTGGGACTCATTTGTTATGTCTGTAAAGTGAGGAGGATGGACTGGTTGAATTCTGAGGTCTTTCCATCCCTGACATTCTATGAATCCACACTTTCATGCTATATGATAAAAGTCAACAATAAAAAAACAAACTTGATTATAGAATAGCCAAAAGCTCTGAACAGACACTTCACCAAAGAAGATATATCACAATTAACAAAATATCACTACACATTTATTGTGCGTGTGTTAGCCGCTCAGTCATGTCTGACTCTTTGTGACCCCCCCAACTGTAGTCCACCAGGCTCCTCGGTCCATGGAAATGTCCTGGCAAGAATCCTGGAGTGGGTAGCCATTCCCTTCTCCAGGGGATCTTCCCGACCCAGGGATCAAACACGGGTCTCCTGCATTGCAGGCAGATTGATTGGCAGATTGCAGGCAGGTGGTCTGAGCCACCAGGACACACTTATTAGAATGGCCCAAATCCAAAATACTGATGAACTCAAATGCTGGTGAGGACGTGGAGAAATAGGAACTCCCATTCATGGCTGGTGGAAATAAAAATGGTACAGTTTGGTGATTTCTTACAAAGGTAAACCTACTTTTACTGTATGATGCAGCGATTGTGCTCCTTGGTATCTACCCAAATGAGTTGAAAACATGTCTGCATAAAATCCTGCAAGGGGGGGTACTTCCCTCGTGGCTCAGTGGTAAAGAATCTGCCTGCCAATGCAGAAGACACAGTTGGATGCCTGATCAGGGAAGACCCCACAAGCTATGGAACAACTAAGCCCATGCACCACAACTAAGTCCAGAAGCCACAATGCTGGGCCCATGTGCTGCAACGACTGAAGCCTGCTCTCCCCAGAACCCGTGCTCCACAATAAGAGAAGGCACCGCAATAGAAGCCACACACTGCAACTAGAGAGTAACACTTGCTTGACCCAACTAGAGAAAAGCCTGCGCAGCAACAAAGACCCAGCACAGCCAATAAATAAACAAATAAATACATTTTTTTAAAAGCCTGCAAGCAAATGTTTACAGCAGCTTTATTCGTAATTGTCAAAATTAGGAAGCAACCAAGATGTCCTTCAGTAGGTGAATGGATAAACTGTGGTATATCCAGACATTGGACTGGTATTCAGCATTCAAAAGAAATGCGCTATCAAGTCATGAAATGACATGAAGGAAACTTAAATGCATATTACTAAGGGAAAGAAGCCAGTCTGAAAAGGCTACAGACAGTGTAATTCAACTATATGACATTCTAGAAGAAGCAAAATTATGGATGCAGTTAGCAGATTAGTGGTTACTGGTGGTTAGTGGGGAGGAAGGAATGAATAGGTGGAGCACAGAGACTTTTTAGGGTAGTGAAATTACTCTGTATGGTACTATAATGATGGATATATGCCATTATACATTTGTCTAGATCCATAGAATGTACAACATTAAGACTGAATCCTAAAGTAAATGATGGACTTTGGGTAAAGATGTGTCAATGAGGGTTCATCAGTTACAGTGTACCGCTCTGGTGAGGATACTAATAGTGGTGAAGCCTGTGCTTGCAGGAAGGATATGGAAGGATATGGGAAAGGATATGGGAAATCCTTGTGGAAGGATATGGGAAATCTCTATACTTTCTGCTCAGTTTTGTTGTAAACCTAAAAATGCTCTAGAAAATAAAGTCTATTAAGAAGCAGAAACAAATAAAACACCATAATGTATATGGTTAAGGGCATGTGCCTTGGAGCCAGACTATCTGTGTTTGAGTCCTAGGTCTGCCCCCTAACGAACTGTGATCTACAGCAACTGAACATTCTGTGCTTTTGTTTCCTCATCTGTGACATGGGGATAATAATATGCCTGCTTCATATTTGTATGTGTGTGTGTGTGATGATTTAAAGAATTAGTAAATTTTAAATCATTTAGCACAGTGATTGTTAATTAATTACTCAATTAATGTGAGCTACTATTAAAAATGTGAATCTTTTTTAAGAGTTGATTTCATTTGTTTGGCTGTTGCCACCACTGACCATAGCAATCCCTTGTACTTAGGAGAGACAATTAGTTGTCTGACAGAATGGAACTCTCTTTATTGTATGTTGGTGTACAAGATCTTTTTCAGAGCCAGAGCTTTCAAGATCACACGTGCTCTGAGATCCAGAGAAGATGCTTCTTAATAGGCCCAAGCCAATGGATCAGGCAGGGAAAAACAGCAAGGTACCTAAATTTCAGATTCCCTGGTGGCTCAGCTGGTAAAGAAACCATCTGCAATGCAGGAGACCTGGATTCAATCCCTGGTTTGGGAAGATCCCCTGGAGAAGGGAACAGCTACCCAGTCCAGTATTCTGGCCTGGAGAATTCCATGGGCTGTATAGTCCATGGGATCGCAGAGTCGGACACAACTGAATGACTCTCAATTTCAATTACCTACATTTCATTTGCCTAAGTGACCTGGCAGATCCCCCAGTCTCCATTCTTTCCTTCACCAGCCAAATACTCTTTGGTCTCTGATATCACTCTGGGGAAGAAAGCTCTGTGTTAGAGCAACAAAGACTGGTGTTCAAACTTGAGGTAATTTCATCATCTTTGACCATCACAAACACCCTTGAGTACTATGACCTTTGAGAGATTAGTTGAGAACAGCTGATGAACTTTGACATTTTTTCACATACTTTTAATGCATTTAATGTTTATTGGACATTCTCCCCAATAGCCCTATTAGCATAATTGAATTTGGAATTTACACATGTGCATTTGCACTGCAATTAGGATTGCTTTTTAAAGGACCTAAGAACTTTAAATGATATATATTGCTTTGGGATAGAGAATGAACTAGGTATTAATGTAATGAAGATCAAGTAGTATATACAGTAGTTGACTTCATTCAAAAAGGGTCACTTAGCCACAGCCTGTAAAGAAACCAAATGAGTGCCCTTAATAGGCAACTCCAGCCACTTCCCCTTCCATGAAGATCCACTTGCATCACCATTTCACTGGTAGTGATAATTGTGATAGAAGCATCTATCTCATGGGATGTTAAAGTCTGCCAGGAGCTTGCATGAATATTAAATTATTTCCTTTGACCCTCACAACAGCCTTGTTAGAGGAACCTGAGGCTCTCGGAGACCAAGGATCCCACTCAACTTTTTTCAGTTGGTAAGAGGCACCATTTGGACCCAGTTCTTTGGCTTCAAAGCCATGCTCCATCTTTTAAGTTTTAACACTTTCTCCCTTTGCTGGAAGTTGCATGTCTAATTCCCCACCTCTGCCTTCTCGGCTGGTAGAGCTTCTGCTTAGCTCCGGTACCCACGCAGCCTCGAAGGAATGAGGCCGATCACAATCAACCTAGCACCCTAGCCAGGGATTGGTCTAAAGATGGGCGTGTGACTAAATCTGGCCAATGAGATGCAAGGGTGGTGTCTAAGGAAGCGGTTTTTCTGACCTTAAAAACTGAGTGCGGAAGAAACCATCTTCTTCGATAGGTGGGCAGAGCGCTGTCTTTCTGCTATTTTATTTTGATTTCTGTTTTACTGCTCATGATGTCTTTTAAAGAGCACCTGACTAACTTCCTTTGACTGGGCCTGTGGGCCCTGGCTCATCTCTGTTGACACAGAGACTGAATCTGGGATGTAATGGCACCTGGCTACTATTCCACACTAGCCCAAGGCAGGGAGCCTTCCCCCAGGGAGAGGGTGCAGCTGTCTCTGCTGGATGAGCCTGGCCAAATGGGAGCCTGTGTGGACTCGGGTCCACCAGTTGCTCTTAGAGGAGGCTGGCAGCCAACCCCCTGACCACACATGTGATTTACTTTGATGCTTCAGTAACAGTGGTGGGGGGAGGGGTGACAGGCAATGGTGCCTCCTTAAGGGAGCTTTCTCTGAGACCATGATTACTAAGCCCTGAGGCTTGGAAAAGCTTTTTCTTCTTCGAGAGGCCAAGTCCCAAATGAGAAATCTCCAAGAACCAGAAACTAAGCTTTTACACATAGATATTAACCCCCTGGGACTTCCCTGGCAGTGGCTAAGACTCGGTGCTCCCAATGTAGGGGGCAGGGGTTCCAACCCTGGTGGAGAGACTAAGATCACACAGGCAGCATCAGTTCAGTTCAGTTCAGTTGCTCAGTCATGTCCGACTCTTTGTGACCCTAGGGACTGCAGCACGCCAGGCCTCCCTGTCCATCTCCAACTCCCAGAGCTTACTCAAACTCGTGTCCATTGAGTTGGTGATGCCATCCAACCATCTCATCCTCTGTCATCTCTTTCTCCTTCTGCCTTCAATCTTTCCCAGCATCAGGGTCTTTTCAAATGAGTCAGCTCTTTGCATCAGGTGGCCAAAGTATTGGAGTCTCAGCTTCAACATCAGTCCTTCCAATGAATATTCAGGACTGATTTCCTTTAGGATGGACTGGTTGGACTTCCTTGCAGTCCAAGGGACTCTTTGCCAAAAAAAAAAAGAAGAAGAATATTAACCCCTTAGTACCTTGGCCAGCTTCTGAAATGGGCTTGGTAAATCTTAACTGGATATGTAACATTAACAGCATAGAATAATTACATGGTGTTTCTGTTTTCAGAGTGAATCTTCTATTGCTTCTTTCATTCTTCTGTGAACCCCTGGAGGAGGGCATAGCAACCAACTCCAGTATTCTTGCCTGGAGAATTTCCATGGACAGAGGAGCCTGGCGGGCTACAGTCCATGGGGTTGCAAAGAGTTGGCCATAACTGAGCAACGAAGCACAGTGCATAGCTGGAGGTAGGTGAGCCCTGCTCAAAACCAGGTCTCAGGGCTCCCTTCTTGTTGCTCGAGCAACAGTCAGTCAGAATGGCCCCTGATTTAGGGCATTGAGATCCCTGAGATCCACACGCCCCAAGTCCAGCTGGCTTCACCGCCCTTGTCTATTTTGCTTCCAGGCAGTCTTCATTGCTGCCAGGATCTTGTCTTTTTAAGAAAGTTCCAAGCTCTTCTCCCATGCAAGCAGCACCCTGAGCCTCTGACCCAAGCTGGGTTCAGACCAAGGCTGGACACCTTGTCAGGGGAGATTCAAACTATAGCATCCAAGAACTCCCTTGCTGAGCCCTTACTGGTGCGAACCACTGTCCCAAGTGCTTTGCAGGCAGTAACTCTTTGAATATTTATATATTTAAATCTTTATAATACGCCTATGTTTGTGTGTTAGTCACTAATTTGTGTCCCACTCTTTGCGAACCTATGGATTCTAGCCTGCCAGGCTCCACTGTCCATGAGATTCTCCAGACAAGAATACTGGAGTGGGTTGCCAGTTCCTTCTCCAGGGGATCTTCCTGACCCAGGGACTGAACCCAGGTCTCTCACATTGCAGGCAGATTCTTTACCATTTGAACCACCAGAGAAGTCCCCAGTACCCCTGTGGGTTGGGTATTATCACACACAGCACCCTCCCCCCATTTTAATGATGATGGAATCGAGCACAGAGCCGTCAAGTAACTTGCCCAAGACCGCACAGTTAGTATGTATCAGAGAAAGGGACAGTCTGGTTCCAGAGTCTATGCTCTTTGCCACTGTGCTCTACTGCCCTGCATGATGAAATAATCTTTGAAGATCAGATAAGTAGATGAAACCCTTGTGTATGGATGGCCACGGGTGACAACCTGAGACCTCATGATGATGGAGATCTGGGAGAGTTAGGGCTGGGCAGTGGAGTCTGAGGAGACCCCCTGGAGCACTGAAACTGTGACCCGTGGGAGCAGGGAACACGTTCCTAGGAAGCTTTTGATAAGACACCTGCTCCTGTGATGAGAGGAAGAGGCCTGGGGCACCAAGCTGATTTGGAGAAGAGGCTCTGACCAGGAAGAGAAAGGCTGGTTTCTCTGTCGGTCCTGTCTATCATTCTCCTTTGCACAGTTGTAATTATTTAGTTAATTAGCTAATGACTTATTCACCAAAGAACTGGGCCAGCCTTGTTCACGATCGTATCGCCACATTCCTGCACCTGGAATGAAGTATTTATTGAGTGAATGAATGAAGGAAGGAATGAATGAAAATCCAGCCCTGTGGTCTGAAGTATACTTTCAGTCAGAGCGCTGGGGAAGGCTCCTGAAGGGGAGGGCACAAAAATAACAAGTTGGCATTTGAGGAAGTATTTGAAAGGAAAGGCAGGCTTTAAAAAGGAGGAAGGGGAGGATTAGGGAGGTATATTTAAGAGATAGAGAAACACTGGTGGGAGGCGAGGGTAGGGAAATGTGGGCATAAAACCTGAAAGGGAGCCTGTGAGGCTGGCCGGGGCTACCAAAGGCTCCTTGTCCGGACGACTCCTCCGGCTGCAGGGCGAGCGGCCCCCCTCAGAGCCTCATCTTGCGGCCAGCCCAGATGTGTCCTAACAGCAGTGAGTTCTATTTAATGACTGTAAATGTTTTCTCCTCCTTGCCCAGGGACAGCACCCCGCCTCCCAGGTTCCAAGTGCGGGGAACTCTTCTGGTTCCTGGGTTGAATTTCTGTGAGCTTGGCCTGGGGACAGGTATGGAGCTCTCTGGAAGGCACCCTTGGGCCAACTCAGGGTGGTGTGCTTAGGAAAGTAGGTGGCAAAACCTGGCCTGGATTGCCTAGAGCTGGAAGAGCTTTCCTAGAAGTGAAAAATCCCATCCCTCCCCCAACACTCGGGCTCACACAACAGCCCAGTCATAGGGCCCCCCTCCCCTTGGCTCCTTCCCACACCTCGGTCTGCCACACCACCAAAATTGTTGAGTGTAAGAGGAAACGCCACCTCCCGCAGAAAACCTCGGGGACGTTTTTTTTTTCCCCTTTGATAAACATTTGCTGAAATAACTTTTTTATTGGTGGTTGTTTTAAAACACAGAGCATAAAAAGAGTCCTGAGAATTAATCCCATCATAACTTTTGTTCAGCTGGATCTATGTCATCAGCGTGGGCCTCAATTTCCTCATCTATAAAATACAGCCCCTTCCTCACTTAAATATTCTACAAGTGTGTGCTGTATGAGGAGTAACTGATCTTTTACATTTGGCTCAGCATCTGTTTGATGAATATGCCTTAAGTGCTGGGAGCCCAGAGTGCTTTCGACATTATTGGGGATACAAAAGAAATTATATTCTGACTCTTGCCCACCACTTATTTAAGTGGCTGTTAAATGCAAACCTCAAAGTCAGTATATGACAAGTGCTATAAGAGTTTTAGAAATGTAAGATACCCCTGCATCTCTGGTAACCTCAAGCACACTGGAATGACACTGTGAATATGAAATAAACAGAACACTTTTAGGGACTTCCCTGGTGGCCCAGTGATTAAGAATCCACCTTGCAACACAGGGGATGTGGGTTCGATTCCTGGTCAGGGAACTAGGATCCCACGTGCTGCAGGGCAACTAAGCCTGCAAGTACCGAGCCTGGAAGCCACAACCAGAGAGTCTGTGTGTCTCAACGAAAGATCTGATATGATTCAACTAAGGCCCAGTGCAGCCAAATAAACAAAAAAATTTTAAAAGAGAGAACAATTTAAAATAGCATATGATTACTGATAGATGGGTGGGGATATGCTACTCAAGGTTGAAAGAGGGAGAAATCTCTCTGGGTTTGACAAATCTAAGAAGGTTACTTAGCAACAGGGCTTGGGTTGGCTAAAACGTAATGAGGATGGTGGTAAAGATGATAATGACGAATACAGGCAAACTTACTGAACTCCGCGTGTGGAAGGTATTAATAATAAGTATCACATTGAATCCTCACATCAACCTTCTAAAGTAGGCACTATTATTGTCCCCATTTAGCAGACAGGGAAACTGAGGTCCAAAGATTTTATGGAGGAATTTGACCAATCCATAGTAACACTTTGTAGGTATGAAGGGACAGGGGTTAAGAAGGAAGGAAAACGTGAAGAAGGGTCCTCCATTTCTCTAGAAGCAGAATTCCTTGGGTGCTAAGTGGAAACATTTTCATAGCATAATGTCAACGCTTTCAGATTAAACTCCTTCTTTTAAAAATGACTTGAGGCCTCTAGAGTCTATATCCCTATATTTATAACGTACTTTCCAGATCTGAACAAGTACAGAGGACTCATCTCAGATCTTCTCTATGTTACATGTGACCATACTGACAACCCATTTTGGCTTCCATGGCAGTGGGGAACCCACTCCTGTGTCAAGGGAGATGAGTTCTGCAGAAACTTGAGGTTCTGTGCTTCTGGGGGTACTCTTTGCTAACTTCTTTGCCTCCTCTTATAGCCCCAGTTTGTTAATTATCATCATCTCCTAAGACTGAGTCCTAGGCCAGCTTCTGTTTACTCATTCATTAACTCAAAATTTGTGAATCACCTACTATCTGAAATTCAGTATTTCTAAAGATCATCTTTAAAGGAGTTTGGTGATTCTACCTACAGTCCTGGTGTCAACTTCAGGGAGCACCTATATATGCATGACTTACACAGAAACATCCCCACATGGGCCTTTCATCTTCTCCCAGGTGTTTTCAAGACATATGCCGAAACAGAATATTCTGGGAGCAGAATGCATCAGCTCCTCCCTAGATCACTTAAGTCCTCATTTCCCCATTTTAATGAATATCATCCATCTTCCTGGTCCTCTATTGTGTCATTTTTATGGGCAAGGATGATATCTTCTTTTTGCTTTGCCCCCTCAAATAGAGTGGCATATGGTGTATGCCTCACAGCAAACATTCAAACAAAGGTGTCTAAATTATTTAAATGACCAACTGAACTCTGAACTGTAATAAGGCAGCTCAGTGTAGTTCTGTATTCGGTCTCAGATGGTTGAGTGGCAACTCAAATTTTCTTCTTAAATACTTCAGCCATGAATATATATACATACATATATATGGGAAATTTAAAAAATTTTAAGGCAGGCACACCCTACCCCAAATCACTACCATGTAGACTTCTCCTCCTATCCTAAGGAAGAGAGTGGAAGGCTCACTTCTCCTGGTCTCTCCTGTAGATATTTCATTGAGCCAGGGGAAAGGAGGAGGAAGAAACTATCATAAACAGGTCTCTGTATTTTGTAGACTATATAACAGCCAGTCTCAACTTCTTGTTTGATTTTATGATACCATCCTGCCCTTCACCTAAGAACTCTTTGTGGCATTTTTTAAGTTTAGCTAATTTTTAAAACCTTGTTTTTGAAAAATTTGTGATAAGCCCATGGATCACTAGGGCCACTGAAAGACTGATATTGACATTGGTTTTATTTATACCAGGAGCTGCAAAATCAAATGCTTTCAGAGGCCAGGCAAGCCATGTAAATTCCCCAGCAGGCTGGGTAGAAGCTGTGGCAAACTGGGGTGTTTAAGTCCCACCCAAGGGGCCAGCTTCAAGTAGGCTGCAGCCCACTGTTGGCATTAGACAGTTTATGATGGGATATATATTAACCGTTCACTAGGACATTGTTCTCTTCTTCTCCTGGTACATAGGAGGACTGAATTTCTCCACCTTTTTGCAATTAAGAATGGCCATGTGTCTTGTTTTGGCCAAAGAGATGTAAACTAAAGTGAGGTATGTTACTCTGGAAGGAAATATTTAACTGCTGCTGCACGGCCCTCTCCACTTCTCTCTCTTTCCATGCCATCTTGACCAGGAACATGTTTGCTGATATGGAGGTGCCATACTGAGCCATCACCTGCAGGACAGCTGCCCTGATTGTCACCTCAATCCACAGCGGTCTTGTGCAGTAAGAATCATCTCTTCTCATGTTAAGCCACTGAGTTTTGGAGGATGTTTACTACTGCAGCATAACCTGTCCTAACCTATATTTCTGTTTTTGGATTTTTTTTTCCAGGAAATAACTTTTTATTTTCTGTTGGAGTACAGTTGATTAATAATGCTGTGTTAATTGCAGGTATACAGCAAAGTGGTTCAGTTATACATGTATCTATTTTTTTTCAAATTCTTTTCCCATTTAGGTTGTTACATAATGTTGAGCAGAGTTCCTTGTGATATATAGTAGGTCCCTCTGATTATTCATTTAAAATATAGCAATGCATACACATCAATTCCAAGTTCTCTAACTGTCTCTCCCCGCTATGCCCCCCCAACCACGTTTCTTCTCTAAGTCTGTGAGTCTGTTCCTTTTTATGTACATATAAAGTTTTATTTATTTATTGTTGGCTGTGTTGGGTCTTTGTTGCTGCGCAACTTTTCTCCAGTTGTGGTGAGTGGGGCTATTCTTTGTCGTGGTGCGTAGGCTTCCCATTGCAGCGACTTCTCTTGCTGTGGATCTTGGGCTCCAGGACATGCAGGATGCCGTAGCTGCAGCCTGTGGGCTCAGGAGTGATTCCCGTGCTTTGGAGCACAGGCTCAGTAGTGTGTGCACTGGCTCAGTTGCTCCACAGCATGTGGCATCTTCCCCGACCAGGGATTGAACCCGTGTCTCCTGCATTGGCAGGTGGATTCTTTACCGCTGAGCCACCAAGGAAGCCCAAGTATATTTCTTAAACTGATTATTATATGTTACCTTTGATTTTTTTCAAAAGCACAGAAATGGAGATTTTTGAATTAAAATTTTTTGAATTTGCATTAGCTTCGCTCTCAGTAGACTCTCTTACATGGTAGCTTCTGGCAGATTCAGGCCCAACTTTTGGTAGCTTCTCTTCCCAGCAGGTCCACAAAATTGCTAGTCTCATCAGGCTCACTTGGGACCCATGGCAGGCTCTGAGGCAACGCACTGACCAGGGCTGGATATATTAACCAGGACTTTTTTAGCTGCAAGGAATAGGAATCCTAAATTTAAATTGCTTTAGGCTGGGTCACTTGTCCATCCCCAAGAGCCAGTGGTAGATCAGTTCCAATAGCAAGGCAAGGAGAAGCAGACCAACGTGAACATAAATAGGCCAATTTATCGTCTCTCCCTCCAGAGACTTCCAGAGGCAATGACTATGTAGAAGAGCCTAGTAGAGGATCATGTGGCTGGAGGTCTGTCAGTAATGCCTAACGCGGCTCCCATTAGGCATTACTGACAGAAGTCTTAAAATTTAAAAGCATCCATATCAAATAATGGAGGAGACCTAATGGATATTATAGGGAGATGGAAGGAGCTAAAGCCCTCCAAGTTACTGCTTGGTGCCACCCCTGTAGTGTATTTTATTTGTGGACGAAGCAAAAGCCCAATTGGCCTGCCAGTGGCCCAGTCAACAGTGGAGAGGACTGCTCTAACCACACAAACTAATTATTAGTCCCACACATAGATCAGCATCATCGACTGAATGGACATGAGTTTGAGCAAACTCCGGGAGATAGGGAAGGACAGGGAAGCCTGGCATGCTACAGTCCATGGGGCTGCAGAGAGTCGGACACGACTGAGCGACTGAACAACCCATAGATCAGTTTGTTTTTCCAAAGTCTCAGATGAAGACGCATAGAGTAACATTCTCCCTGTTCAGTGTTTTCTTCCATATAACTGTCCAGACTTCAGTCTCGGGGAAACAACGTAAGCTGGTTTCACAGTACCCAGCTTTGATCTTTATGCTATAGAAAAGGTGTAGTTGACCTTTCTGTAGCTGAGAGTCATGTTCTTTCACAAGACTATCATATTACCACTCATTTTCCGTTGTATCTTCTTTCAGGGCCTTACTTTCTTTTTACTTGCTAACTTCAATGCTTTGAGGGAGAGAGTTGTCAGTGAAGGTGAAAATGGTCAGTGTCATGGGGATTTGCTCTGTCTTTCCTGCCATAACACCAGTCCTCTGATCCAGAAATACTTTCCTGCACTGGGGCCATAAGGAGAATAGGACCTCACTGTCCTCCTGTTGAAGAGACCTGCTCGCTGGGCTCTGCTCGCTTGCTCCCATCTGTCTCAAGGCTTGTTGTTTCTTTCGCTCTGAGCATCTGCACTCCAAGAAGGCATGAACTTTTTCTTTCACTTCCTTTCTTCTGCGGGTGATGATCTGACATCACCCTGAGAAAGAGGCTGAAGGTCGCCGAATATAAACACTGTCACTCCTCGCTGGGTGAGGCAGAAAGGCAGAGGGTTGAGTGAGCACCCAGGGGTCTGGAGGAAGGGGACAGAAACCACGATGCCAAGGGCTTGGGCGCCACATGTGTGCTTGAGGGCTCAGGGTCTCTGTGCCTTTATACACTGAAGGCACCGGAGAGGACACATTTCCTCTGGAGTCACCCTTAACCATCTGCCACTCTAGGAGGATGCAGGTAGGAGTCCAGTTGGCAATGGAAGTTCTCATGGGGAAGAAGGCCATTTGGGGTGGGCTGAGGGCTGGGCTGCTCACAGGAGTGTCCCTGGGCGGAAAAGACTAGGGGGCAAACTGTGTGAGCCACTGGGACAGGGAAAGGGGTTCAGGTTGCTGCCCAAGGAAGGCAGGTCTCTCGCACTGAACCACCACCCTGGGGCTTAAGGACAGCTGAAGTGGCCAAGTGGGCTAGTGGGTCGGGGGGAGAAGCACCCAACAAACGCCTTGGTCCTCTGCCCATCCTTCTATAGAAAATGCAGCAGGCTTGCGAGATATTTCCTCACTCAGTGCTGAAGTGTCCAAGGATGAAAATGTGTTGAAATCTCTCTCTCTCTTTCTCTCTCTCTCGGTTTGGGAAAAAAAAAAAAAAAGAGCTAAGGATTGAGGAAGATGGTTCAACACAGGCTACGTCTGCTCTCCAAGGGGCTCTGGACTTGTCCCGCCGCAGCCTCCTCGGCTCTCCCGGCCAGAGCTCGTGTCTCGCGGTGGAAGCCGGGCGGCGGTGCGCGGGGGATGCTCTTACATAATCGCCCGGCCGCGTCCTGCTTCCTCGCGCGCGCTCCGGCACCGCGCGGGCTTGGAGAGCCTGGGGGGAGGGGGGGTGGTGGACCGCGATGGAGCCGGGGCAGGCTCTGCGGGGCCGGGGCCGCCCCCGCAGGGGGAGATGAGCGTGAAGAGCTGCGGGAGGAGGGCGCGAGAGGCGGCGGGGGAGGTGAAGGTCAGTGGGTGTGAAGCGCCCGATGCACACCGCCCCCCCGCCCCCGGTCCTCCCCTGTCCCCTCCTTCCCTTCCTCTCCGTCCCCCTCTGACGTCTGGAGCTGGCAGCCCGGCCGGTTCCGCATTCCCGACCCCTCCCCGCCGCCCAGGGGCCGCTATATAGCCGGGGCTGATGCAACCCGTCCCGCCGCCCGCCACAGCCTGCGGGAGGGACGCTCGGCGGCCGCGACGGAGGGGGGGCGCTGCAGCGGCGGCGGCGGCGGCGGCTGGGCTGGCGCCGCGGCGGCTCCCGGGCCGGGACGGGCCTGGGCACCGGGCGGAGCTCGGCGGCCGGGAGGCAGAGGCGCTGAGCGGGCACGGCGCCTGCAGCAGGGCCCTGGCCCCGGGGGCGCCGCCTCCGCCCGCGGCTTCTGCACGGTGGGTGCGAGGGCGCGCGCGCGCCGGCGGGCGCCGGGCGGGAGGGCGGGGTGGGGCGCGCCGGGCGCGGGCACCTGGGACGGCCGCACACCCCACACCCCCAGTGCGGGCGGAGCGCGCCGGAGCCCCCGGAACCCGAGCCCCGCGGGGAGGCTCCTGCAGCCTTGGGAGCCCGCGCGGCCCCGGCGAGGGGGCGCTCTGCAGCCCGGACCCGCTCCCGCTAAGCGCCCGCGAGCGGGTGGCTTTCTCTTTGGTTCCCGCCCTGGGACGGGAGGCTCCGTCCGCTCCCGGGACGGCCGAGGCGCTCTCTCTGCCTCCCTCCCGCGCGCTCCTCCCCCGTCCGTTTTGCAGGGAGGTGCTCTCGCGCGGCGGGGAAGGCGGGTGAGTGGGGAGAAGACGGCCCTGGGGTGGAAATGGAGGGTTGAAGGCCTGGGAGGTGCAAGGGTGCCGGTGGTGGAGGGATGACAGGGACCTGCTGGCAAGTCGTGCCCGCCCCTCCCCTTCGCAGGGAGGAAGCGCGGCTCCCTGAGGACCTGGAAGAGGGCGCTGACAAGGGCTGGGCTCTCCATACAATGAAGAGGGTTTCCCTCAGGGCCATTGCTCGGGGATTCCCCCCTCGGAGGGGGGCGTGGGGGGGGTGTCTAGGGGCTGCTGGGTCCCCTTTGGGCTCCCCCAACTGCCAAGCCAGGTTACATAAGGAGTCAAGCCCGCTGCGCTAGGTAACCAGCCCCTCCTCTCCGGCCCAGCCCAGTTTAGACGGCTCTCTCCTGCCTCGCCCCTCAAAAGAGCCTGAAAGGTTAGGACTTAACACGGCCTGGACCCCTGATCCCGGGGTTGCACTCGCAAGTTTTGCCTGGGTCAGTGGTGGGGTCGGGGGTGGGACAGGGAGTTTGCAGACCCGTGTGTGTTCCCAGGTTTAAATCTCGGTGGACTGTCCTCAGGGTCTTGGTTTGGGGAACATGAGAGACTGGAGCTTGGAACTATGCTTGGGAGCCCGCTTATCCTTTAAGACCTTGCAGAAAACTGTGTTCACATGTCATCTGCCTTCCCCCAGGGTTTTTAAAAACACCTCCCATTGCTTTCATCTTCCCTGCCAATCTGGCTGCAGTTTGGATGAACGCCTTATCTTCCTTCACAGGTTTCTAGGGGAGAGTTTAGCCAGGTATCAGGTGTGAGCATGGCTCTGATTTTATATAAACCTGACGACCAGGGAAGAGAAGCATGATCTGTTCTCGTGCCTCGGGCTGGTTAAGATTTCTCCTTGTTTAAAACACGGAGAACTGATTTCTCAAAGACTCTTCTGTTCCCCTTCTACTCTGGCTTTGGTTCAGAGCTGTAGGTAGCCCCAGAATCTTCTTGAAGAGCTGGGTGCTGTGAGATTTGAAGGGCAGCTAGAAAGCATGGATTGGTTGAGATGGTAAAGAACCTGCCTGCAATGCAGGAGACCCAGGTTTGATCCCTGGGTTGGGAAGACCCCCTGGAGAAGGGAATGGCTACCCACTCCAGTATTCTTGCCTGGAGAACTCCATGGACAGAGGAGCCTGGCGGGTACAGTCCATGGGGTTGCAAAGAGTCGGACACGATGGAGCAACTAACACTTTCACTTTCACTCAGAAGGCATGGATGTAGAGGCTTCTGACTTTTCTCCTGGGTTGGTTGCAGCCACCTCCAAGGAGATATGTTGATAACTGGTGACAGTGTCCCCCAAGGAAGAACTTGGACAAGAATCTCTCCATTCACTTGCTGCCTAGCTTTTGCAGCCACCAGCATCTGTCGTTGCCTCTCCCACCTGTTTGCAGGATGTGTAGGCATCTTTTCCAACCTGCCAGACCCTTGGCAGAACCCTGAGATGGGCTAGGCTCTCCAGGCCTTGTTTGTTGTGGGGTTGTTGGTGTTGCAATGGGGCTGTCTCTGACACAAGTGTCTCTGTTTCCAGTTCTGCTCTGGAAAGAAGGGGCCAGTGCAGACTCGAGGTTGGCCTGCTCTGTATTCATTCAGGCCCAGCTCAACTTCAGCAGTCAGAGCCAGGGCTGAGGGCAAGCTACATTCTTTTCTGCTTTTCTGCTGCAGGATGCAGTTTGCTTTTTTTCCATGTGAATGAATTATGTTGGAAACTGAAATAGGAAGAGAAAACTAGAGTGGTATGGGTATGTGTGTGTGCATACCTATATAGGCAGGGGGAAAGCAGCGGGCACATTATTTTTCCATTTTCCTTTAATTAAGGCTCTGTGGAGGTGTGTTTGAAAACAGAGGGTCTCCTATGCCTTTGAGGAGGGTGAGAACACTGTTTTGGCTGCGTCCCGGGCCATATGCAGCGTATGGTGGCCAATGAAACTGGGCCTGGCTCGTTCTGTTGCTTGTCTTGGCAGTAGGTTCCGTGGCTTGTATTACCAGCTCTGGAACTTACAGGCTGCCAAGCTCTGTATGCCTGTGTGTGTGCGCGCACACATACGTGTGTGTGTGTGTATGTGCGCGCTCGCTCTTGTGCATGTGTGTGGTTTGGCCTCTCAAAACTCAGCAGAGACAAATGCCTTAGCAACCCAGGGTTGGAATTTTCGGCCTGTGTTTCTTTACACTCGTGGCTGGCTGTGGGAGGCCCGGCCAGAGCCCACCATTCTGGGTTTTTTTCCTCTCTTTTTTTTTAGTCTGTTTTCTTGCTCCTACCCATGGGATTCCATTTGTGGAGCTCAATTTCTAAAGCTTTAACTGGCCGATGGCATAATTTTTTAAAAAAGGGCCAGAGGATTGGTCACAGGCTGTGTGTGTGTCTGTGCTGTGCGTCAGTATGAACTCCTGGCGCCAGGAACAGGACAGGGTGAGCAGGGAAGAAAGTCTAGGAGGCCCAGAGACAGTTCCTTCTCAGCTGCTTCTCACTGCTCAGAATAAGGATCCAGGCAGAAACGACTTACTGTGTATTTACTGAGCACCTACATTAGGCAGGAGAGAAAGCCCGTGCTTATAGGCAGGGCTTGTCTAAAGCATTTCCCTGGTCTCTGGGGAAGAACCTTTCTTGGGGAGACATTCTAGTTTCTTTCATGGCTGGGTTGGCTACGCAGGGCTCACACTATGTCAGGGGCTTCTTCTGACACCTACCACCCCTCATTTTTTTTTATAAAGATCTGAGGAGTGACCCCTTCTAAGCAATGCAGGGGTACAGTGAGTTGAAAGACACAGCCAATGCTGGCCCTCTTCTTCTGGAGGTGGGCATGGAAACCCAGCCATGGGAGCACCCTGTTGCCAGTGATCTATGTAGTTGTTGTCCTGGCTGGTGAGATGGAGAAGCACTTAGGAGAAACCGAGGCAAAGGGCAGGTGCTGGGTCTCATTCTCATTTCCACACTTTTGTACCCAGCCCCGATCTGCCACCTGTTGTTTCTCTTCTGCAGTAACTGCCTGGATGCAGGATGGTCCTGCCCTCTTGAGGTTTCGAGTTGGGAAGGAGAAGAGCAGAGAACCCTCTGGGCCGGGCTGGGGGTGATGGCGTGGATCCTCTTCTTGGCCGTAGGATAGGGAGATTGGTGTTCGATGGGAACTGGGAACAGAGCAGAAGGGGCCTCGAGGGCTCGCCCAGCACTGGTGTTGCTCCAGGAAGGAAGGCGCTCAGAGCCACACTGACGTCATGCTCACAGGTGCTGTTCCAGGTGCTTTCCAAGCATTAACTAATTAAATCTTCTTCTCAGCCTTACAGGGAAAGTAAGGTGACTAGTCCCACTGTGCAGCAGAGGAAAGGGAGGCACAGAGAGGTTAGGGAACTTGCCCAAGGTCACACAGCTAGTAGGAGCAGAGCTAGGGTTCATACTCAGATGATCTGGCTTTGGAGTTTCCACTTTTAACCTGCCTCACTCTCCTGCCTGCAGAGCTAAGCCAGCCGTCAGAGATGGTCTTCTGCTGCTTGCTCTTGTGCTCCATCTCGGAGCTTTCTCCACCTTTTCCTCCTTGCCTCCTGAATCTCCTTGTCTTTTGGAAGCTGATTGGCCTGCATCATTTCAGATTCCAGGAGAGAGGTCATCCCAGATAACTCCTTAGCTCCAGGGACAGATTTGGTGTTTGATTCTCCAAGATTCATGATTGTTAGTGCTGTGCTCTGTGATATCTGGCCTGGCAACTTTCTGGCCTCTCTGCCCTCTACTTGCTGCCATGGACTTCTGCCCTCCACAGCTTCTTCCTGGGAATCTTCTGAGGCTCCAGCTCCCAAGACTTCCAAGTCGCTCTTGTTGATTTCAATTACCAGGTGCTTGCTCTTAACTTCCAACCCCACTAGTGCTCCTGGGGTCTGACCCTATGAACTCCATTGCTCCTTGACCTGCTCTCACTCACCTCCACTTTCTGCACCAAGCCTTGGGCCAGTGGTACTCATTTGCACCCCTATTTCTGGCTCCCGATGCCTGCCCAGGCCAGCTATTTGCTTAGAAGGGAGCTAACCCCCAGGGATTTTAGAGCCGTCCTTAAACTTTTGTTTTTATGGGCAGAAAGTTCATGAGGCAGATCCTAACCTTTTCTTAACCTGTCTTTTTGGGGAAAAAAAAAATCTGTCTTTGCCATTTTAGATTGAGATGCCCATTATTGGGCACTTTCTAATAAGACTAGCCTTTCAGAAGTTGGGACTGTTGTTTATAGATACTCCCATTAAAAAAAACATAATAATATCTTGCAGGTTTACATACAGTAAACGAGGGAAGAAAATAAGAGGGAAAAACTTATCTCTACACTTCCTTCTTTTGGCTGGAATGACTCTTCATCTTAATGTCTCCCATTAGGGCCCATTTTTGGAACTTGACGTGTTTTGTGGTTTTTCTTCTACTTGTATAAGGCAGTGCCCCCAGACCATGTGCCTACAAGTCCCTGAGGAAGTCAGGATAGAGACATATCAGATCTTTTCTTTAGGTTCTTTTCCCCTTGGATCTACCTGGTCCCTGTTTCTTTCAAGCTGGCTTTTAAGGAGCTGCATCAGACCATCCCAAATCTTAGGCTCAACAACAGCGTAGGATCCACTGTGACCTCCAGAATGTTTTCTGTCTCATTTATGCCTTGCTTGTCTGTCTCATCTTGGATCTACGCAGTACCCAGTTTTTCTCCATTGGCTAGTTTCCAGGTCGTTCCTGGTCAGTGTCCCAAATTGCCAAAGTCTTTTTGATTCTAGGCCTGTCTTTTGAGGCACAAGAGCTATTTGCCAATATGGGTCTTCTGCCAGCATATAGAGTTTGCTCTTTTTTTATGCAACCCAGTTACTAATGAGACATGGAGGATGTCCTCCATGTCATGGAAGGCATGGAGGATCTTGATGTTCCATATGGACCCCTGGGCCCAAAGGGCAACACTCAGTTCTTCCCTTAAATCTTCTGCTGTTTAGTTCTCCTTTTCCCACTAAATTGTTTATGGAACAACCAGTCTGGGAGATGATTTCACCTCTTGTCATCTTCCGTCTGTCTTCCTTGAAGTGGGTCAATTCTTCCTGACTGTTGTGGGTTCCCTGCCACCCCTCTCCCCCTCCCACACACACCTTCTAGTCGATCCCTAAATCAGTGCAAGTTTTCAAATCGCCCAAGTTGCCTTTCAGCCAGGGCTTGTCAGCTAGCTCTTTCCAGTTAATGGGGATCCAATTATGAGAGGCAGCTGCTCCAGCTCCTCCATCTCTGCGCTCCCCCCACCCCGCCCCTGGAGCCATGTAGGATGACTTCTTGCTGGTGGATGTCAGCTGTTGTGGTTGTCTTCTTGGAATGGCATGTGTTAAGGACTTTGTGGTTTGTATCTGAGCATTTAGGGGCGCCCTTGAGGGGAGGGGCAGGAGAGGGAGATTTTTTTTTTTCCACTTTTGCAAAGGAAAGCCTGGTGCCTAATCCCCCCAAGTGAGGCTTGTCCTTGGGGTGTGTTTACAGGGGAGCAGGAATGGGAAGAATTCATGGGGCTGCTGCTTCCAGGAGGTGCTCCCTCTGGCAAGGGTGGGGTTCTCACGGTAGCAGAGAATTCATTATACTTTGGGATCATTTGTTAGTTTCTCATTTATACCATCTGTATGAAAATAAACAGAAGCTGCAAGCTGAGCCTATCGTTCCCGGAACACAGAGGCGTCTGGCTTCCATCTCCTGAGATGGCTTAGGCGAGGAAACATCCAGAAGCCTCTGGCGGATTTTTCTTGGGGGCTACTGTGGGAGCGCATGGTCTGGAGGTGGATGACAAGCGTCTAAACCTCCAGAGACAGATCCTCACCCGACTCACTGAATTTGGCTCCCCCATGAACGTATCCCTCGTTCATTCGTTCAGTCAAGTTTTTGTGGATTATCCTTTCTGTGCCATAAATGATGCAGGCATGGGGTCCCATGGGGCAACAACAGGCATGCCTGTGGCTCACTTTCCACTGGCTAAGTGGCCACATGGCACATTTTGCCACGTGCATGGGTCCTTACGCTCCAGGGAGGTTCTGGGGCTTTGGGCCACGGAGAGGACCTTGCACTCTATTTTGCTTTGCTCCACACCTGAGGCGTGGTGCCTCCCTCCCCTGTTAGGGGTTGGTGTTCAGCTGGAGCACCAGGTGTAGAACATTGTCAAGTTTCCCAGCTCCTGTCCACTGTGACCTGCTCAGGTAAACATCCTTCCTGGGATTGCTGACTCTTTATAGCATCAGTTCAGGTCTAGAAGGGGTGCTGGGGGTGGGGGTGGGCCGCTGTAGGGTTTTTTTTCTTTTCTGAGAAGAAGATATGAGTTTCCTTTGTCAGTTTGGCTCAGGTAGCCTGAAATTGGGCTTTCCAGGCGTTGCTAGTGATAAAGAATCGGCCTGCCAGTGCAGGAGACGTCAGAGCCGTGGGTTCAATCCCTGGGTCGGGAAGATCCTAGGTATGGTTTACCCAGACAGGAGTGAGTCCTTATACTGGCCCTTTCTTATTCCCTGCAGGAGTCCCCAGAAGACATGTGACTCACCCACTGTGCCCTGGAGCAGCCTCTGGCCTGGCAGCCTGTTGCCCCCTCTGCACTGCAGGCCTGGCTCCAGAGGGTGGAAAGTGAAAGTGTTAGTTGCTCAGTCATGTCTGACTCTTTGTGACCCTATGGACTGTAGCTTGCCAGGGTCCTCTGTCCACGGGGTTCTCCAGACAAGATTTCTGAAGTGGGCTGCCATTCCCTTCTCCAGGGGATCTTCCTGACCCAGGGATGGAACCTGGGTCTCGCACATTGCAGCTAGATTCTTTATCATCTGAGCCACCAGGGAAGCCCCAGTGGGTGGAGGAAGTGACTTTATCACCAAACCTGGATTCCAGTCCAGCTCAGGCCTAGGGAGGGTCATAGCACATTGACCAACCACATATAAGAGGTCCCAGGGACTGTTTCTTCTATGTCTGGACTTCTGCCTAGCCTGTCATGTAGTTCTTCAGGGAACTTCTTGAACCTGGATCTCCATGGAAAGCAGAGTAGAGGGTCCTCTATGCAAGAGAATGATCCTCCACTGTGGACTGATGTCTGAAAATCCACCATTAGAAGGTCATTCCTTCTGCACTAACATTTCTTGGACCACCGGAGGGGAAATAAAAAGTGTGGGGTGAAAAAGCTTTGGTTCTAAAACCCAGGGCCCAGGAGTCCAGCTCTGTCCCTCTATAGCCGTGTGACGGTGGGCAAGTCATTGAACCTCTGAGCTTGTTTTCTCCTGTACAAAATGAGGATGTGGTTTAGATGAGCACAGGGCCTCCTCCAGCTCTAAGACTATAACTTGATGTGAATGAGCCTGAGATCCTTTTCTGAGAATGGCCCAGGGGACACTGGGTGCTGAGGAAGGGGAGAAAGGATGTGGGGTGGGGAACAGGGGCTGCTGAGAGGCCAAGTGTGGGAGGCAGAGCAGGTAGAGCACAGAGGAAAGAGCCTGGGGCCCGAGTGTAAACTGGGGTGCGAGGTGGGGCGCTGTGTGCAGAAGGCTTCATGGCAGATGTGGCTGGTGCTGAGGATGAAATGGCAGGTCCGCTGTCTGCTCACAAGTGCCTTTCTTTCAAGAAAGTTGATGTCCAGAGGAAGTGTTGGTGGTCTCAGGGTGCAAATCACCAACATGTTTTTCCCCCCAAAGCACAGAACCAATTGAGAAAGAAACACAGGGTTAGATAGGGAACCAAATTTCACCTTTAGAAGTGAAATGGAAATGGAGAAGGTGACTTAGGCTCATGACCCAAATGGCCTCGCTAATATGCTGCTCTCCTTGAAATCTAGACATGAGAGCCTGAGACCCAGACAGCGTGGCCACAGGAGTAACTGCCCAGCAGAGGCGTGAGGTCTGATGGACATCCCGTCTTCCCTGTCTCGCTAAATACACCCCTCTCCGTGGTAGAGAGATGGGCCAGTTTCTCCCCCAGGATTTCCAAGACAGATGAAGTGTTGATTTGATAGCCTTGTGCAGAGATGCATGAAGAGGTGGGGGGGTGGGGCGCAGAGAAATGATTTTCTTTATAGGACTAGAATCCAGAAGCATTTTTGTACTAAAATACCACTTATCAGGCTGCCTAGAAGCCAGGAATGTGTACAACTGATCTCCATACTATTCTCAGTGCCTCTCAGCTCATAGTAGGTAGTTGACAATTGGATGGATGGGTGGATGGTTGAATGGATGGATAGGAGCCCCGTAAGTGACCGGAAAGTCTGGCGTTACTGGCAGACAAGGTTTCTTCGCTGCCATCTGTGCAGCGAAGTGATCGTTTCTTATCCATGAGCTTCCCCCAGTGAAAGGAAGGAAGAAATAAGAATTCCCTGGGTGCTGACCTGTCTAATTTATGTCTTTCTTTCATGCCTGAATCTGTCTTCCTTTGCACACCTTCTGAGTCTGGAGGAGCTAGAATATGTGCTTGCTTTGAGAGTGAAGAGCCCGTGGAGGACTTTTCTTGTCCTGGGCTCCACGGGGAAAGCGCATGCTAATTAATTCCATCTCCTTTGCCTCAGTCGCTTCCTCATAGATGCCAGGTGCAAGAACTCACACACACACACACTGTTAACTTCAATTTGCTTCATCTTGTATTCAGAGTGTCTTAACAAGTAGGCAGAATGGGATGTGTGATTGGAGGGGAGGCACCATGCCAGCCTCAAAATAGCTCCCTCTTAAACATGTGCAAAGGTGCTCGATGTGCCCATTCTGATCCATTCCCTTTGGAGGCAGCGAGCTGCAGTCTAAATCCAGCTCTACCAGTTTTAAAGTGTTCAGTCTGGAGTGAGTTCTCTTTCTAAGCTTTCCTTCTTCCTCCATGTCCTGGGCTCTGATCTAGTCTTTTGGGGCTGGTGGAAGGATGACCGCAGTGCTTAGCTCAGAGCAAATACTGAATCCACGTGGCCTGTGATTGGGTTAAGCATTGCCTAGGTGCCAGTGATAACCTTGGTGTGAATTGACTGATCAAGTTTCTCTCGATAACAGAATGGATGTAAGGGCAGGAAGAGCAACTTGGGGTGGAGAAGGGGTGTAGGGGGATACTGATGAAAGAAAGGGTGGGGTCCCAGCAAGACTTGGGACTTAAGCCCCCCATGGAAGCTCTCACCCGGCTGACCGTGCCTGTCCTGCTCTTCTGTCCACTCCAGGCTGGACTGCCACTCCTCCTGCTATGATGCCTGGGCAGATCCCAGACCCTTCCATGACTGCGGGCTCTCTGCCAGGGCTTGGCCCCCTGACCGGACTCCCCAGCTCGGCTCTGACTGCAGAGGAGCTGAAATACGCCGACATCCGCAACATCGGGGCCATGATCGCCCCTTTGCACTTCCTGGAGGTGAAACTGGGCAAGAGGCCCCAGCCTGTGAAGAGTGAGGTGAGTGAGCCTTGTTCCCCCAGGCAGGATCTTGGGGAGGGTAAGATGCCTGGGTTAGCATCCCAAAGTGAAAGTGAAATTTGCTCAGTTATGTCTGACTCTTTGTGATCCCCATGGACCACAGTTCATGGAATTCTCCAAGCCAGGATACTGGAGTGGGTAGCCTTTCCCTTCTCCAGGGGATCTTCCCAACTCAAGAACTGAACCTGGGTCTCCTGCATTGCAGGTAGACTCTTTACCAACTGAACTAGCATCCCAGGTCTACTCTAAACTTGCCAGGTGACCTAAGCTTTGCTGTTTAATGTGGGGTCTGAGGACCAGTAGCATCCGTGTCACCCTGGGGTTGTTAGAAATGCAGAATCTCAGGCCCTACCCCAGATCTTCTGAATCAGGACCTGTATTTTTAACAAACTGCCCCCCAGCCCCCCAACACACACCAGGATATTCACGGCCACATTAACGTTTTAGAAGCACTGGGCTAGATCAGGATGCTAAACCTGTCTCTGGTTCTTCAAGGGACACAGGAAGAGTGATTAATCATGAAAGTATTGAATAATAACATCTGACCATCACTCCGGAGTGTTGAGGGGGGCTGTGGTCAGTGGAGGCAATGGAAATGTACACATGCTTTGAAAAGTATATAAGGCAAAGCCAATATTGGGTTAGTTTAAAAAAATTGTTATCATTGGTCACATCATTGTCTTTATTGCTCTTGGCTCCAGGTTGGAGCTGAAAGCAGGAACTTGGAGGAGGGTGTGGGCTCCCTTCCCAAAGTGCTGCCAGAGCCGGGCCTGGCCTCAGTTGCCCAGCGTCGCCCGCTTTAGCTGGTATTTGCAGAGGACCCACTGTGCAGCCTGCCTTCCTCAGGTCCCTTGCAGCTGCAGCGCTCATGAGCCTTCCTTGTGGAACAGCAGCATTTCCCTGGGGACTAGTGAGAAGCAGAAGTCCCCCAGGGTGGGTGATCATCAATGCTGGGCACGCCCTGGGTCACTGCCCCAGGGCTGGCAATTTGTCCAAAGGCCTGCCCTTGTGAGGTCCCCGTCAGGGCCATGTTTTCAGAGGCCAGACTGAGTAGCTGCCCACCTGGAAGGGAGAAGGAGCTGGTGCTGGGAGCCATGCTAAACATGCTTAAGTCACTTCTGTCGTGTCCAACTCTTTGGTGATGCCATGGACTGTAGCCCACCAGGCTCCTCTGTCCATGGGACTCTACAGGCAAGAATATTGGAGTGGGTTGCCATTTCCTTCTCCAGGAGATCTTCCTGACCCAGGGATCGAATCTACGAATCTACATCTCTTGTGTCTCCTGTGTTGATAGGTGGGTTCTTTACCACTAATGCCACCTGGGAAGCTGGAGAGGTGTCAGACAGCAGGGTCGGGTGGGGGAGCTGAGTCTCAGATGCTGGGCCACTCTCGGGGAGGGAGCATTCAGAAACGTGCTCCGGGATGGGGGCTCTTCCTGTAGGATGGAGCTCACAGGGCTGGACCTCCCAGAGAGGGGGACTCTAGGTGGAGAAAGGTGTCCAGGTACTGGCAGGGGTTGGGGGGGGCAGTTGGGTATTTCATGGTGCTTCTGCTGTGCCCTCTGCCCTTTGTCTCCCCCAAAAGCACCATAAAACTGCACAGAAGATCTGCTGGGAGCTCAGCTGGCAGGGGTGGCATGCTGGCCATTGGCGGGGCTGGCCATGGCTCTCAGGTGTGTTTGGTTTGGCCTGCACCATGTTTTAAAAGAAGCTGGAGCCAACCTTTCACTTGAAAACTTGGATTTTAACCTTTGATTACAAAATGGGGCGATCTGGCCACAGCCGGCCCTGTGCTGGCGTGGCCATAGCTCCCTGAAGGGACCCTCGTCACTTTCCTCTCTCTCGTCTCCCATGGGCCCCTGAGCCTCCCTGTTAACTCTCGATGATTTCGCTTCCCCTTGTTGGCTTGACTTTCACTGCTGCCTGCAGCTCTCATCTACCCTGGGCTACGTGGCCCCTGCTGTAGACTTTTGTACTGGAGACACCTGGGTTAGGTGCCCTGTAGTGGCTCCCTAGAGACTGTTGATGACAAGATAAGAGTGGATGGTAATGATATTCTTCTAAATTGACTTTGTCCGTGTGCTGTGGAATACACTTCCCAGCTTACTCGGTGCTCTCTGCATTCTTCGTGCAAAGACTTGTCTTGGGTTTTTTTTTGCTATTTCACTTCCCCAGAACTTGAAAGTATCCATTTCTGGGTCATTCCACAGTATTTAAAACCATTTAAAACCAGTAGCTGAGCAGGGGGCACTGAGGCTGTTGGGGTTGATGAAGAGCCTGGTGCCTTGGTCTCTGGGATCTGCCCTGGGGAAGGGGGGCAGGGGCTGAGTTACCACCTCTTCCCTCCACAAAAGGCGCCAGAGGAGCTTTCTTTTTTGGAAAATGCCTTTATTTGGATTGCATATTTTTACATTTCACAGCCTCCCCCAATTGGTGGCATATGCCCTGTACCTGACGGTGACGTGCTGTCCTCACAGGCACCCACAATGCGCACCATCCAGGCTGTGAAAATAACAAGCCTTTTTTTAGGGTGTATTTGCATGTCCTCTCCCCCGCTGTCAGACTGCAGTGTTGCGGGGGCGATGAGGCCAGATGGAGGAGCACAGAGGCGCTGGTGTGGAATAAGGTCAGCCCTGCACTGGGAGCCGACCTGCAATGCGCTAAGTCAGACCCAAGGTGGGTGGGGGGGTGCCTTCTGAGAGCAACTGAAAAATAAAGGGGGTTGAGAGAGAACCTTGCCACTGGGAACCTTACATCCTGAAGAGTCATTTGCATATGGCACACTGCCTTTGGGGAATTTTCACAGTAGCACCTTGGACTTGTAAAAGTTTCTTGAATAACCGTAAGATACGAATTTACATCTATGGAGTGTTTAATACGTAGCAGGCCTTTTGCTAAGGGCTTAACACGTATGATCTCTTTTGTTCCTTACCTGGTCCTGGTGATCCGATTCTCCTCCAGTTTAAAGAAGAAGAATATGGGACTTCCCTGGCAGTCCAGTGGTTAGGACTCCATGCTTCTGCTGCAGAGGGCCAGGGTTCACTCCCTAGTCGGGGAACTAAGATCCCTCAGCCCAAGAGGTGTGGACAAAAGAAATTTTTTTTTTTAATTTAAAAATAAAAAAATAAAAGAAGAGGTAGTTGAGATCCAGGGAGGAGGAAGTCAAGTCACGCAGGGTTGCACAGCTGGAGGATGGCAGAGCTGGGAGCTGCATGGGGAAGATACTGCTGCTGTAACTTGCGGGGTGCATCTGGCACAATGCTGGGCATGCTCCGTGAAGTGTCTCACCGAACCCTCTTGAGAACCCTCTAAGTCATTATTATTACTGTTGTTATTGTTATGCCCACAGTATGGATGCCATCAACAAGTCTTGGGGACATCCAAGGTCACACAGCTGGGAAACAGGCCTAAGCAGTCTGGCTTTTCAGCCAAAGCTTTAACCTCATGCTCTGCTGCCCTTTGTGCTCACTGCCTGCCTTCCAGGATTCTAATCAGTGCTCTAGCAGGCTGGGGAGGCAGATGAACCCGGTCCCAGAATGTTCCATTATTTTGATGACGTGGCCCGATTAGCGCTGAGCCCGGCAGTTCTGCAGCCGTCTCATCTCTCAGGCCCCCATAGAGTGGACAGGCCAAGCCGCTGTGCAGGCAGCTCCATCCCAGCCGGCTCTTGGGCTGTCCGCCTTGTGGGGGCCAACAGCCTCTTGGGCCATGTCCAAATACACAAAGCAGTTGCGTAAGAGAAAATCGGAGGAATTAAGTTAAAGGACAGGTTTTGTAATGATAAAGTGCTTCGTGCTGATGTTGTTATTATTATATGGTTGACACATCATGTGAAACTGTTTTCATGCTAGCTGCTTTCCTGCAGTCCGTTTGTCTAGCAGATACTTGCTAAGCACCCAATGTGTGCCAACCACTGGGCCAGACACTGGATACTGAACCGTAAGCCAAGTAGACAAAACCCACCTTCTCTTGGACTATGTATTTGGAGTGGGGACATCTGAGAATAAGCAAATTCACATACAATATAAAAGGCCAGGTAGTGGTCAGTGTCATGAAGACAAATTCAGTAGACCAAGTGGATGGCCAGTGGCCAGATTACGTGTTGGCTAGGGCATGTGGGCATGTTATATTGTGACTTATGGCATTTTTAGAGCTGATGCTTCTGTCTTGCCTCTTTGTTCTTCTTTCCTTTCCAATACTCCTTTTCAAGGCAGCTTTGCTCCCTGGCTTTCTCCAGAGCTTTCCTTCCTTTGTCCATTTTTTTGTTCTGTAGCCTCTTAAAGCTGGACTCCTCCACCAAGCACTCTCTACTGTCCTGGAGGTCTTGGCCTTTCCCAGCTGGGTCATCTCTGACTAGGCTACTCTGATTGTGGTGGCCACACCCTGCCTCTGGGCCTGGAATGCATTTCCAGTAGTGGGGGAGGGAGACTAGAAGCCCTGTCCTTGCAACCGCCCCCCACCCCAACCCCCGCCAAGCACTGCTCTACAGCCTGCTGGATAGAACCCCTCACCCTCTGTGCCACTCTGGGGTGCTCTAGTAGGGACTCAAGTTCGTGGGAGGTTAGCCTGGATGACCTTTTAAGAAAGAGATTGCAAATTGTCATTCCATGGGCAGGAGTCAGCCTACAGATGAATCTTGTTTGGCCTTCACCGTGTGGGTTTTTTCTTCCTTTCTTTTTTTTTTAATTGAAAGAGTTGCTATATTTAAAAGCCAGGAAATGTGGACTTTTTGGCTTCTTTAAAAAACCCAGAATATGTGGCCCCTCTAGGCCCACAGCCTTATATGCACCGGGAAGCTGGAACTGAGTAGCAGACACTCACTGTGTTGGCATGTGGGCCTCAGTTCTCTGCAGTCCCCACTGCCCCCTATTGCCTTCTACCCAGCCCATTTCACACCCTGTCACCAGCCTGCTTTTGAGCCTGTGTCCTGTGTTTAGGTTCCAAGGACGGGGACTACATCTTTCATTCCTTCCTTTTTATTTCCACCAGACGGTGGACAGTGCTTGGCCTATGAAAGTGCTAGTCGCTCAGTCCTGTCCAACTAGTTGTGACCCCATGGACTACAGCCTGCCAGGCTCCTCTGTCCATGGAATTCTCCAGGCAAGAATGCTGGAGTGGGTAGCATTCCCTTCTCCAGGGGATCTTCCCAACCTAGGGATTGAACTTGGGTCTCCTGCGTCACTGTAGGCAGATTCTTTACCGTCTGAGCCACAAGGGAAGCCCGTCTGGTCTATAGATTGTATGTTAAGATATGCTTGGTGGTTTGAACATTAATTAGCTGTATCGACTCGGCAAGTCACTTAAACTTTCCATCCCTTAGTTTCTATATCTCCCAGTTCTCATCTCCAGGCATTTGTCCATTTTTTTTTTTCTGTTTGTGAGCATAAGGGACTTCAGGCTACAGGCAAGAGGACACAATGAAAATCAAACCAGCCATTCCCAAACTTGGTTGATCATCAAAACCACTTGGAAACCTTATGAATCCAGATTCCCAGACGCAACCTTAGGCCCAGGTACTCAGAATCTCTGAGGGTCCAGGGAATCTGTGTATTTAGAGGGCCCAGGGAGTACTTGGCTACATTTGGGAACCTGACTTTCTGTTTGTACTTCTTGTACTCTTCTGATTCCTTAGGAATCAATGTCTTCATTCCATCATGGTTTGCCTTTCCAGCAAAATCCATGTGGTAACTAGATCCTTATCCTCACCATCCTGAAAGCAGGAGAGGAGACTTACCTGTTTGTGGATTTCACATTGGTCACTTCCCAACTTCTCTAGGGGACCCTCAAGAACATTTAGAAGGTTTTCCCCTTTGGAAGAAGTGGGACTTTGAATCAATGAACTATCGTGTGATCTTGGAAGGTGTGCTCACTCTTAAGAGTTTGCTCACCAAAAAGACCAAAATGTTCATCCATGTTTAGCCTGAGCAAAAAATTGCCCCAAACCAGCTGATGTGCTGGGTAAATGTTGGCCTAAGCATGCTTGTGTTTTTAGTGATTTAAAACATAAAGGCAGCCCACTGACATTTTTTCGCAAGCCTTGCATAATTGGTTTTTAATTTGTGGCTCTTTGGAATAGCGTTGGCCTTATTCCCTCTGACTCAGATGCTTTTTCTGTCTCGTACTTGCTTGGCAGAGAGATCCAATCTGTCCCTTCTTGGAATAGAATCTCTCAACTCATCTTTGAAATCCTAAGTTTCCACTTTAGTTCCGTCACTCTTTGTTAGCACATTTTCCAAAGCTGTTAGCTTCCCCCACCCCACTTTAATCATTGAATCGGAGGGCGAATGAGTGATAGCTAAAGATAGCCGTGCATGTGTTTAACTTTGGCCCCTGTGGTATTTACTCTTATTTCATACCATAACCTGAGCATTCACAAGGTTCCAAACTTTTTTTTTTCAAACTTTAAACTTTTAATTTACTATTGGGGTATAGCCAATTAATAATGTGGTAGTTTCAGGTGAGCGGTGAAGGGACTCAGCCATATATACATATATCTATATATCCATTCTCCTGCGGATCCCCTTCCCCTCCAGCCTGGCACATAACTTTGAGCAGAGTTCCCTGTGCTTGTTGGTTATCCATTTTGAATATAGTTTCCCAAACTCCCTAACTGTCCCTTTCCCCCAGCAACCATAAGGTCATTTTCTAAGTCTCTGAGTCTCTTTCTGTTTTGTACGTACATTTGTATCATTTCTTTTTAGATTCCGTATGCAAGGGATGTCATATGATGCTTCTCCTCTGTCTGACTTACTTCTCTCAGTATGACTCTAAAAGTCCATCCCCGTTGCAGCAGATGGTGTTATTTCATTCTTTTCGATGGCTGGATAGTATTCCATTGTATATATGTACCACATCTTGATTCATTCATCTGTCGATGGACATTTAGGTTGCTTCCCTATCTTGGCTATTGTAAACAGTGCTGCAGTGAACATTGGGGTGCATGTATCCTTTCGGATCGTGTTTTTCTCTGAATATATGCCGGGAGTGGGATTGCAGGGTCATGTGGTAGCTCTGCTTTTAGTTTTTAAAGGCACCTCCATACTGTTCTCCATAGTGAAAGTGAAAGTCACTCAGTTGTGTCCGACTCTTTGCGACCCCATGGACTATATATACAGTCTATGGAATTCTCCAGGCCAGAATACTGGAGTGGGTAGCCTTTCCCTTCTCCAGAGCTTCTTCCCAACCCAGGGATCAAACCCAGGTCTCTTGCATTGCAGGCAGATTCTTCACCAGCTGAACCACAAAACGAACTCAAATGGCTTACAGACAAATATATGTATGTGAAAATCTCTTAGTCGCATCTGACTCTTAGTGACCCCATGGACTGTAGCCTCCCAGGCTCCTCCGTTCATGGGATTTTCCAGGCAAAAATACTGGAGTGGGTTGCCGTTTCCTTCTCCAGCTCTCCATAGTGGCTGTACCAATTTCATTCTGACTAGCAGTGTTGTAGTGTTCCCTTCTCTTCATACCCTTTCCAGCATTTGTGGTTTGTGCATTTTTTGATGATAGCCATTCTGATTGGTGTGAGGTGATATCTCATTGCAGTTTTGATTCCTAACTTCTTTTTTAACGTCCAAAGAATGTTATCATAGCACCAGGCCCCTTGGAGAGGTGGTGGTGGGGACATGGCTGGATCTGTATGTTCTTAGCAGAAATCAGACACTTCTGAAAAGTTCAAGGAGTCCCATGCTGCCTTCTTAGATCTCTGCCTTGAGATGGGGATAATAATAGCTCCTACCTTCTAGTGTTGCTGTATAATTAAGTGAACTAATGCAGGTAAAGAAGGGCTTCACATAATGCCTGGCACTTAAGAAGATACACAACAAATGTAAGACATGACTGCAATGACTTTTCAAATGAGTCAATCAGATGGTTTTATCATTGATTCAAAAATTGATTCTTGGGCTTTCATTTGCTTGTGGTATTTTACCCTTGGAGGTGGTGAGTGGCCTGAGTGAGTGGAGGTGTCCAGGTGTCAGGGGAGTGGGGCAGCAACCTGGCTGCCTAAGCAAACAGGCTGCTTCTTGGGCCTAGAAAGAGCTTTGGGCTTGGGTTCAAGCTTCTGGCTTCAGAATTGGCTCCATTGCCTACTCCCTGGACAACTTTGGACAAGTCAGCTGATCTTTTTGAGTGTAGTTTCCTTGTCTGCAAAAGGAGGAAACTAAAACTCTTGAAATTTCCTGGTGAACTTAAAGTGAGGTACTGTGTGTAAAGATAGCCTGACTATAGTCATCACACCCTTACATCACCTTTACTAGGGACTGAGTCCACTTGCAGTGAATCACACTAGAGTTTCTGACAGCAGGGGTCTTTCCAATGTGTTGTATCTATGGCCACGGTTTCAGAGAGGCAAGCTGACCTTCCTGTTTCTGGTTGTTTATGTTTAAACGCAGCCAGAGTTTTAGTTACCATCACAAACTGTGAATGAAAAGGCCCTTCAACCCTCAGGTTTCCACTAAGTTGCCCTGAGTGACCTCTTATCTCATTTCCTGTGGTGTTAAGGGCATTGCTGGTTTCCCAAGAATCCTCGGTATTTTTAGCAGCTCTGTCAATGCTGGTCATCTTACATTGGTGTCCCCAGACCCGCTGGCAATATGGACTCAGAGTTGGGAAACTGAGTCCCCTCAAGGGTCCTCCTCTGGCTGAACAATTCTGCAAGTGTATAAGTGAAAGTGTTAGTTGCTCAGTCGTTTCTGACTCTTTGTGACCCCCTGGACTGTAGCCAGCCAGGCTCCTCTGTCCATGGAATTCTCCAGACAAGATTTCTGAAGTGGGCTGCCATTCCCTTCTCCAGGGGATCTTCCTGACCCAGGGATGGAATCTGGTTCTCCTGCATTGTGGGCAGATTCTTTACCACCTGAGCTGCCAGGGAAGCCAACTCTTAAGCCAGCCAGATCTCTTTCCCCTCTGCTGCTGCTGCTAAGTCGCTTCAGTCGTGTCCGACTCTGTGCGATCCCATACACGGCAGCCCACCAGGCTCCCCTGTCCCTGGGATTCTCCAGGCAAGAACACTGGAGTGGGTTGCCATTTCCTTCTCCAATGCATGAAAGTGAAAAGTGAAAGTGAAGTCGCTCAGTTGTGTCCGACTCTTAGCGACCCCATGGACTGCAGCCCACCAGGCTCCTCCATCCATGGGATTTTCCAGGCAAGAGTACTGGAGTGGGGTGCCATTGCCTTCTCCAGTCTACTGTGCCCCAAAGATACAAGACAACTTCAGGAGAGCTTGAGCTCAGAGACCTAGAAGGACATTGGAGCAGATTTGGGCTGGCTGCAGAGATACTTGGAATGAGGTTGGTGGGCTAGAACCTGTGTACATGCTGGCCTCTGTGGGGCTCACTGGCTGTGCTCTGCTGTTTGACTGCAGTGTCCTCCTTTACTAAGTACTGTGCACGTGCATGTCCTGGGTGACAACTTCTTCTGTGGCTTGCCTCCATGCCACTGCTCCCTGTCTCTCCCCCGAACCAACCCCAATACAGAACCTTGGCTCTTTGGAAGCCATGTAACCAAACAGGACAGTTGATTGGAACAGTCTGGCTCTAGAGAGGTTACTAGACATTTGAGCTTCAGCTTCCTCCCTGTCTCACAACAGATACAAAAATTAACTCAAATTGAATCAAAGACCTATTGTAAGAGCTAAAACCACAAAACTCTTGGAAGAAAAAGCCACAAATCTATGTGACCTTGGATTAGATATGACACCAAAAGCACAAGCAATGAAAAATAACTTGGACATCATCAAAATTAAAAACTGTCGTGCTTCAGAGGACAAAAAGTGAAAAGACAGTCCACAGAATGAGAACTTTTGCGAATTATAGACCTGATAAAGGATTTGTATCCAGAATATATAAAGTGATTAAAATTCTTATTAAAAGACACATCATATCATATCATATCATATCAGTCGCTCAGTCGTGTCCGACTCTTTGCGACCCCATGAATCGCAGCACGCCAGGCCTCCCTGTCCATCACCAACTCCCAGAGTTCACTCAGACTCATGTCCATCGAGTCAGTGATGCCATCCAGCCATCTCATCCTCTGTCGTCCCCTTCTCCTCCTGCCCCAATCCCTCCCAGCATCAGAGTCTTTTCCAATGAGTCAACTCTTCGCATGAGGTGGCCAAAGTACTGGAGTTTCAGCTTTAGCATCATTCCTTCCAAAGAAATCCCAGGGCTGATCTCCTTCAGAATGGACTGGTTGGATCTCCTTGCAGTCCAAGGGACTCTCAAGTGTCTTCTCCAACACCACAGTTCAAAAGCATCAATTCTTCGGCCCTCAGCCTTCTTCACAGTCCAACTCTCACATCCATACATGACCACAGGAAAAACCATAGCCTTGACTAGACGGACCTTTGTTGGCAAAGTAATGTCTCTGCTTTTGAATATGCTATCTAGGTTGGTCATAACTTTCCTTCCAAGGAGTAAGCGTCTTTTAATTTCATGGCTGCAGTTACCATCTGCAGTGATTTTGGAGCCCAGAAAAATAAAGTCTGACACTGTTTCCACTGTTTCCCCATCTATTTCCCATGAAGTGATGGGACCGGATGCCATGATCTTCGTTTTCTGAATGTTGAGCTTTAAGCCAACTTTTTCACTCTCCACTTTCACTTTCATCAAGAGGCTTTTTAGTTCCTCTTCACTTTCTGCCATAAGGGTGGTGTCATCTGCATATCTGAGGTTATTGATATTTCTCCCAGCAATCTTGATTCCAGCTTGTGTTTCTTCCAGCCCAGCGTTTCTCATGATGTACTCTGCATATAAGTTAAATAAGCAGGGTGACAATATACAACTTTGACGTACTCCTTTTCCTATTTGAAACCAGTCTGTTGTCCCATGTCCAGTTCTAACTGTTGCTTCCTGACCTGCATACAAATTTCTCAAGAGGCAGGTCAGGTGGTCTGGTATTCCCATCTCTTTCAGAATTTTCCACAGTTTATTGTGATCCACACAGTCAAAGGCTTTGGCACAGTCAATAAAGCAGACATAGATGTTTTTCTGGAACTCTCTTGCTTTTTCCATGATCCAGCAAATGTTGGCAATTTGATCTCGGGTTCCTCTGCCTTTTCTAAAACTAGCTTGAACATTTGGAAGTTCACGGTTCACATATTGCTGAAGCCTGGCTTGGAGAATTTTGAGCATTACTTTACTAGCGGGTGAGATGAGTGCAATTGTGCGGTAGTTTGAGCATTCTTTGGCATTGCCTTTCTTTGGGATTGGAATGAAAACTGACCTTTTCCAGTCCTGTGGCCACTGCTGAGTTTTCCAAATTTGCTGGCATATTGAGTGCAGCACTTTCACAGCATCATCTTTCAGGATTTGGAATAGCTCAACTGGAATTCTGTCACCTCCACTAGCTTTGTTCATAGTGATGCTTTCTAAGGCCCACTTGGCTTCACATTCCAGGATGTCTGGCTCTAGGTCAGTGATCACACCATCATGATTATCTGGGTTGTGAAGATCTTTTTTGTACAGTTCTTCTGTGTATTCTTGCCATGTCTTCTTAAAAGACACATAGCCTAATTTAAAAAATGGACAAAGTATCTCAATACACATTTCTCCAAAGAAGATATATGAATAGTTAATAAGCACATGGAAAGATGCTCAACATCATTAGCCATCACAGAAATGCAAATCAAAACCACAATGAGATACCACTTCACACCCACTAGGATAACTGTAATAAAAAGGACAGATAATGACAAGTATTAGTAAGGGTGTGGAGAAGTTGTAATCCTCATCCACTGCTGTTGGGAATGTAAAATGGTGCAGATGCTTTGGAAAACAATCTGGCAGCTCCTCAAAAGGCTAAACATAGTGTTACCATGAAATGAAAGTGTGTTAGTCGCTCAGTCGTGTCCGACCTTTTCAACCCAATGGTCTGTAGCCACTCTCCTCTGTCCATGGGATTCTCCAGGCTAGAATACTGGAGTGGGTTGCCATTTTCTTCTCTCTATGACCCAGCAATCCCACTTCTAGGTATATGTGATCAAGAGAAATTAAAACAGAAACTTATACAGGAGTGTTCACAATATCTCAAAAGTGTCAACAGCCCAAATGTCCATTAGCTGATGAATGGATAAAACGTGCCATATCCATATCATGGAATATTATTTGGCCATAAAAAGGGATAAAGTACGTACCACAACGTGGATGGACCTTGCAAACCTTACATGAAAGAAGCCTGTCACAAAAGACCACATGTTGTGTGAGTCCATTGTTATGAGATGTCCAGAAGAGGCAAATCTGTAGAGACAAGGAGGAGAACTGGTTCCCTGGTGCCTAAGGTCGGGGGAGATGGGCGAAGTTGGAGTGATGGCTCAAAGGTATGGAGTTTCTTTCGGGGGTGATGAGAATGCTGTAAAGTTAATTGTGATGGCTGCACAAGTTTGTGAATCTATTCAAAGCAATTGAACTGTGCACTTTAAGTGGGCTGAACTGTGTGGTATGTGTGAATTTTATCTCAAAGCTATTGTAATACAGGCAAGAGTAATATCAACCTCACTTGGGTACAGGGAGGATTAAAAGGGATACTGTATGTTAATCGTATAGCATGTGTGATGCGGCGGTGCCATAGCCGTGATGCCACACAGCGTGTATCGATGCTCCAGAATTAGTAGCTATGATGATTAATACCCCCGCCACTGGCCCTTTTAGGTCAATAGTGGCAAAAAAGCCAGGGTCTGGTTAGGGATATTTTCTCTCTCTTTTGTTGCTAGAGGCCCTGCAAAAGCAATGGGAGCAGCCTGGCAGGGTTTTGTATGGAACTTGGGAGGAAATATGGCATAATCCTGCTTATTCATTAGCATCCCCTGGTGAGTGTTTAAAAAACAATACCGAAATTCATCCCAGTGATTCTAGCTCAGTTGGTCTGGGTGGGGCCGGCAGGTGGTTCTGATCTGTAGCCATTGGTTGAAACCCACGTTACCTTATAAACTGGCCCAGGTCTTTGAAGGAGTAAGGACATTTGCCTTCAGGACAGAAGGATCACATGAGCAGTGGATTTTATGGTTTGAAAACTGCTTTACATAGATTATCTCCTTTGATCTCTTCAAAAACCTTATGAGCTAGATGTTTTTTTAGTACCACTAGTTGTTAGGGAACCAGCAGCTCAGAGAGATTAACTTGCCAGAGTCTCATTTTTAAGGCATAATTTTATCTAATCTTTTTTTTTTTTTTTAAAGCAAGTTCTACACCCATGCTCATACCTGTTAATGATCAAATCTGACACTTTGGAGAGCACTGCCAAGGTGACATCTGGTGCCAGGTGGGTCTGTTTTGTTCAGAACAAAGGTCTTTCTGCTACTTCTCTTTACTGCTGAGCCTTGAGAGTGCAGGGCAAGCTGGAAGACCATTATTTATGTATGTATGTGTGTGTGTACTTATATAACACATACACACCTGTTTGCAACTACCGATTTATGTGTGCAGGGGAAACATAAGACAGGAATAATTTGGATCCTGAAGCTATCATAAACCTTCAACTTTCTCCCATAACCTCTGAGTTAAAGATTTTGCATCAACCGGAACTCATTTTTATATTCTTATTGAATGACTCTAATAAGTATATGATACAATTTGAGCCCCTTAATAAAATACCACCTTTATCAATTTAGTATATCGTTGTTGTTGTTTAGTTGCTAAGTAAGTCTTGTCCAACTCTTTGTGACCCCATGGACTGCGGCACACCAGGCTTCCCTGTCCTTCATGATCTCCCGGGATTTGCTCAAACTCATGTCCATTGAGTCAATGATGCCATCCAGCTTTCTCATCCTCTGTTGTCCCCTTCTCCTCCTGCCTTCAATCTTTCCCAGCATCAGGGTCTTTTCCAATGAGTCAGCACTATTCAAAGTCAGGCGCGGACCCAGTGGCATCTGGGAGTGTGTGAGAAGCACAGACTCCTGAGTCTCACCCTAAACCTACTAAAGTAGACTCTCTAGAGGGTGAAGCCCTTGAATCTGTGACATCAGAAGCCCTCCAGTAGGTTCTGATGTTCTCAGAACTGAACATTGCTTCCAGCTCTGACTGGTGATGGTTCTCTCGGAGAACGGCTACAAGGGCTTGAAACCACATTTTTCTTCAAACCTATCTCAAGTTTCCTGGAGGAATCTGCATGCCATCATGTGGTATCTGAGTCTGTGTAAGGCAGGGTTGTTCTCTGAGTCTGCAAACACCTTAGCATTTCCAAAGCAGTTATTTCCAGGTCTTGAGATGTTCCTGCTGCCAGCATTCACACCCAAAGGGACTTCCCAATTAAACTGCTGAGCTTGTCAATAGGCCGGCTCCTTTATTGTTGTAGAAGGGAGAGAATCAGATATACTGTTCTGATGCCAAAGGAGCCTTCACTTGCTGTATCTGGCCCAGAGTTCTCAGCAGCTCTGGTCTGATAACTGGGGAGTGGGGGCTTTCAGCCCCCGTCATCTGTCTAGATGCTACGAAACCCTGCCTTCACCCACTATGAACTTTAACTGCAACCATTTCATTGTATAAGTCATGCATGGTGAAATCACCCTTCCAAGCTCCAGGCCAGGCATCCCTGGCTGTCAGTTCCTTTGACCACTGTCATCTGGATGGGATTTTTATTAGCTGGCTTTCTGTTTCCTCAAAATAGAGGTCTCCGTTTCACTCAGTGATTTCTTATCTGTGCCTCGTGTCTGAAAGAAATTGGCTGAAATCTGTATTTCAGCTGCACACCCTGCATACAGATTAAACGGAACTGCGTTGGTGGAGAATAATTAAGCCAAGGACCTTGTTTTTCACCTTCATGATGAAAGACGAATGACTTCCAATGCTTTAATAGGATGATGGCACTTGAAATGTTCTAGTTTGGCCAACTCGGGACTTTCAGAACAGACCTGTTCATAAATATTCTTTGCAACAGCTGCATTTTCATTTAATTATAGACTGTCATTCAGTCACTTGCAGGGGCTCTTGTCTCTCTCTCTTTTTTTTTGCCCTGTGCAATCAAGGTATATTACACAGCTCGTTGTTATTGCTATTGTTAAAGACCCAGTTTCTATTGTATGATTAACTCTTTTTGTGAAGAAAATGGATTTTCCCCTGTCGGTATATTCTGCTTCTGACCATTCTTTTGGGGGTGGGGAGAATCTCATATGTGGAGGCTACTATTTCTGTCCTTTTCTCATCTTTTTGAAGTGAATGTCAATTGGGCAACAAAATTGATTGATTGCCTAGTGGGAAACCAAACCTCCCTAAACCATAAATATGAAACAGGCCTGGAATAGACAGATTTCAACAACAAAAAAGAGCCATCATTCTTCAAATAGCTCTTGTCCGCAAAAGGATTTCCCGGCAACCTTTGTCCCTTTTCTCTTCCTCTGCCTGAGCCAAGGTGATTATTGCCTCTATCTCCCAGCCTCCCCCTCACTTTCACAGTAACAGAGTTTGCCCTTCACTCAGCAGGGCCATCCACAGATGGGTGCCACCCTGCCCAGCTGGCTATTTCAGGCTTTGTTCCAAACACAATGCTGCCTTTTCTTAGTGGTAGAAACAGGCTGTTCTCCACTGCTTTTGAGAGAATGGCCCTTTCCTACTCTGTGCATAAACCAGCCTCAGGCCTTGGGTGGCCTATTTTTTTAGAGGTTCTCTTAACCCTGGAGAAGGTTTTGACTGAGGCCCATGAGGCAGGGGTCATGAGATGCTTCCTCTTACTGAGATGCAAGACCTCAGAGAAGTCTGTTTGATTGGATCCCCTATGGCTTTAATGCAACAAGAATAGGAGCGGGCTTTCATCCTAAAGAGGTATTCCCTGCTTCTTTCCAGAAAGCAGTGGGGTTCTGGGTGGTCTCACCACTGTCTGACCCAGAGACCTGCTTGGACTCACTCTGTTTCCCTGAACTTGAGTTTCCAGCCTTCGGATGCGGCAGGAATCAAGGATCTCTAGGTCTTCTTAGTTCCAGAACCTCAGGATGGAGAGTAGCTTGCCACCTTGCTGCTCCCTGCGCTTTCGTGCAGAGGCCCAGTGCCCTGAGCAGTCACCTCTCCACCTGCGCTCGCCCCCAGCCAGGAGAGCTGCGTACAGTGAATTGGCAGGTGCAGCCATTGCCTCTGCCAGCTCCTGTTCAGAGCCTTCACCTGGTGGTTGGCTGGGCTGGAGCTTTGAGTGAGCATGGCATCCAGATGTGTGGGTTTGCTTATAGGTGAGAGTGTTGGATTACAGCCTGACAGTGGGGGCAGTTGGAAAGGGCACTGGGTTGGGAGTCAGGAGTACTGGGTTCTTGTCCAGGTCCCCAGCTCTGGGGATCAGGCCTCCCTTAAGCAAACGTTTATTGAGTGCTACTGATGGCCATAAACTCTACAAGGTGTGGGGCACACAGAAAGTCAACAAAATACAGACTTTGCCCTCACAGAACTCCCATTTTAGTGGAGGAAGAAACTAGGGCTAGAATACAGCACAGTAGAGGCCAGGATAAACTCAAAGTTCTCTGGAAGCCCAGAGCAGAGGAACACCTCCCCAGCTTGGACGGGATGAAAATCAGGGAGGACTTCCTGTAGGAGGTCACACTTGAGCTGAATGTACAGCAATGAAACCAAGGGGACAGCAGAGGCAAAGGCATGAGGCCAGGGAAGTGTGAGGTATAGTAGAGGCTCAGTGTTGCAGGATGAGGGTGTGTAGGATAGGGATAGATGGGAGGTGAGACCAGGGCAGGTGGGGCCAAGTCACCAGGTGCCTTGTTGGGTGTATTAAGGAGCTTGGGCTTTATCCTTAGGGTAATGAGGAGCCCCTGAAGGTCAGTAACTGGATCAGATTTGCATTTTAGAAACTTCCCTCCAATGGCTGGAGTAGAGGATGGTTGTACACGGTCAGGAGGCCTCCCAGGAGGTGGAGCAGAAGAGAGAGAGATGGAGAGACAGAGAAACAGAGACAAGAGAAGAGAGAAAACCTGGAAAACGGCAGGGGGGTAGAGAGTGGAGAGCAAGTCTGAGGATGATATAGGATGTAGAATTGGATGGCTTGTCTGGTCAAACCTGGAGACAGAGGAGGGACAGGTGAGCGGGCGAGGCCTGTAACCAGGTGGGCAATGGTGCCAGCTAGGGTGGAGAAGAGAGATAAAGCCAGCAGTTGAGGACAGTCTGGATCGAGCATCCAGCAGATAGTGGATGTTTTGCCCTGAAAATAAAGACTTGGTTGGCATTCGAGAAGAGGTGGTGGCTGAAACCACTCAGTGCATATAGAGGGTCCTTGGCAGGGAGGTGGGCAGGGCCCACAGCCCCTGGCTCCCAGCAGCTGTGTTTATGTGGGAGAATGTCTGGTATGTTTGGTATCTGGGTGTTTACTTCCCAGGGTGCTCGTGGGCCCCTGGTGTTGAAATGTGGTTCCTCCACGGAAGGGGGAGGGTCCCAGCAGGCACGGCCAGGGCTCGACTTGGAGGCTTGAGGGCGGTCACTCAGGCCTGCCCACTGACAACTTGTGTGCCCTGAAGCACCCCCACCCTGCAGTCGGCCCCCAGCGCTCCTTTTATGCCAGGTTCTCTCTGTGTGGGAGGTGGGCCCGGGGCAGCACTGGCTTCACCTAGAAAGACAGGGCAGCTGGAATTTTCAGAGCCCTTCCTGTGTCCCCAGCTCTGGGATGAGACTTAAGTCGTCATGGCAACCCTGTGCGGCACGGCTCAGTATCCTCCTTGTACAAGTGATGCTCAGACAGGCTGAGGGACTTGCCCGGAGCACTTTTTAAAAAAATGTTTATAGAGAATTTTATTCAACATATAACATCTTCCAGCAAAAAAAAAGGCAATACACAGGAAGAGTTGGTGTACAGAGCTGCTAGGGTAGACCCAGGCCTCTCAGACCCCAGAGTTCATGCTGACAACATTGATGCCCCAAGTCTCAGATAAGCCCGCTTCTCTCTGCCTGGGAGAGTTTTCAGTCTAAGATAAGTCTTTCAGCCCTTCAGTACTCTGCTTAGCACTGCGGGTTTGACTTGATTTTTCCCTCTCGGTTTCGGCTGGGCACCTGCCTCACTGTCCTTTTCTCTATTGTTTTGTCCATTGAGAGTTTCTGTGTTTGCCATGCCTGGGGTTACCAAGTGTCACTGCTCTTTCTTATCCTGATTCTTTGAGGGTCTGTAAGAAAAGACCCTGATGCTGGGAGGGATTGGGGGCAGGAGGAGAAGGGGACGACAGAGGATGAAATGGCTGGATGGCATCACTGACTTGATGGACATGAGTTTGAGTGAACTCCGGGAGTTGGTGATGGACAGGCAGGCCTGGCATGCTGCAATTCATGGGGTCGCAAAGAGTCGGACGTGACTGAGTGACTGAACTGAACTGAAGATACATATTTGGAAATGCTTATGAAATGTCAGGATTCAAAAATCACATCTGGGTGACTTGCCACCGTGTGAGAGCCACGTGGCTGGCAGACAGGGCCTGAGAGTCATGACTGGAGCGGGGTGGGCCCCCCTGCTGTAAACTATGCTGCTTTCGTGCTACACTCTTGTGTTAATTGCGCAACAAATATGCTTTACTTAAAAATACCCAGGCAGATATATGAAATAAATAGCCAATGGGAATTTGCTGTGTGACCCAGGGAGCTCAGGCCAGTGCCCTGTGACAACCTGGAAGGGGTGGCATGGGGAAGGAGATGGGAGAGGGATTCGGGGCGGGGAGGGGATACATGTATACCTGGGGCTGATCCATGTTGTTGCATGGCAGAGGCCAACACAATATTATCCTCCAGTTAAAGCACTTATCCTTCGATTAAAAAAAAGAAATACCCAGGCAGGAAAAAATAAAACGGTCATTGTCCTCACAGTTAGATGCTTAATAGTTCCATCCCTGGGCACGGAGCTGAAAGGCTCAGTCGGGGTCTTGTTACCAAGACCACCCGCCCTTCGAAGAGCAGGAGATGCTCGGGCCCTGGGCCCCAAAGGCCTGGATTCGAAGCTGTCACTGCCCTTTGGGCAGCCTTGATGTCTTGATATCAAGCTTGATATCATGAGTTTGCACATCTGTGAAAGTGAGGAAGATAGTAGGCCTGTCCTGCTTGGCTTCCTGAGACCATTTAACCCCCAGGGCCCCGAATCCCCAGGGTTTCCTTCCTGCTGAGGTGACCCACCTCTCTTTGCTCAAGAGCTCGTCTGCATCCAGGCTCTGCCGCTTTCCCAGGTCTTCTAGAAGCATTGCTCCTGGGTAGGCCTTCTCTCCTGGATTCCTGGGGACCACCCTCTGCACACCTGGCATCACCTGACTTCACAAGAGCGGGACCCTGGTATCACACGTATCTTTCAGTGGCAAGAGGCAGAAACCTTCTCCAGCTCCCTGAAAGCCAATGGAGGAATTTCCAGGGTAGATTCAGATTCATCATGGACCCCGAGGAGACGAAGCACAGTCAGGCCTCTGCAGGGGTGGAATCAGCGTTCCTGTCTGTCTGCTGTCTGTCCCTCTGTCTGTCTGTACCATCGGCCTGTGGCCATGTCTCTGGGTTTCTCTCTTTGTGGCTCTGCCCCGTACTCTCTGTCTCTCTCTCCACCCATCTTGTTTCTCTGTGTTCTCTGTCTTCCCTGTCTGTGTCTCTACCTTTCTCTGTCTGGAGCTCCCTCTGTCTCTCGGGGTTTGGACAGGATGCGGCAAGCCAGATGCCCAGCGTGTGACATTTAAGGAGACACCCACCCTCCGGGTGCTGACCCTGCCCTGGCACAAGCTCCAGAGATGAGCACCTCCTTAAATCTGTGCCCTGGGCCCCTTGCTCACCACACCCTGTCCAGGCTGTGCTTCTCTCACTCTCTCGCCCATCCCCTCTCTTTGTTCGACTCGCTCCTGTAACCGAATGTCTGTTTCTGTCTTGCCGGGTGGTCTCTGCTCATCTCAACACATCAGCAGCCTGATCCTTCTGCTTCTCTGGGTTGAAATTGATTGTCCAGCCTGCATACCCTCCGGCCCAGCAGTTTAGTTTCAGATTTCCTCTTGGTGAATACAGCCCAGCTCGGGTTAGCCACTCATACCACATACAGTCAGCTAGAGCAGGGGCCAGGGTTGCCCTGGGCTTCCTCGGGGGACTTGAGAACAGGCTGTCTGAGGAGGGACTGCTCAACAGTGAGGGCCTCCTTGGCTGTGATCCGGACCCCCAGGTCTGGCCCTCCAAGGTGGAGGATGGTGGAAGGGCCCGCCACCACCTCCACCCCATCACTGCCAGAACACAGACAGCTTTGTCCTCGGGCCGCCCTGGGAATTGAAGAAACCCAGAGCCAGAACCCAGCTGAAGGACAAGGAACGATCTGCTTGCTCCACCCGCCTGTCCCCACTCACCCCACCCCGACTATGGTTTTTCAAAGTCTTGAAGCTCAAGCTGCCTCCTCCTCAAACACGCTGGATCCTCCAGCTGTGTCTGCAGAAAAAGTCATCATCTCCCGTTCAGGGTTCCGGTTTTAGATGTTGGAGTCGTGTGCGGCGAAAACACGGCACTGTCTCTCACCCACGCGGGACCAGATGCCTAGAGGATCTAGGAGAAGGCAGCGGCCTCAAGCCCGGGGGGAGGGCCGAGCCAGTCTCCAAACAGCTCCAGGCAGAGGGCGCAGCCCATGCAGGCCCTGTGAAAGGAGCCAGAGTGAGCCCATGGGGATGCGGGCCTGAGGGCACTGCCCAACCCTTGTCTTCCTTCAGGCAGGAACTCAGCTTCTCTTTTCTCTGAGCCCTCTGGGGGGCTTTTAAAGAGCCGCAGGAGGACTGGGGGGAAATACAGCACAGTTTCAAAGGGGGAAGTGTGGCGAAGGGGTTGTGCAGCCATTTCTTGCTTTATTGGGTCGTGTGAGCCAAGGCAGGACACAGGCATGGGAAAGGCCCAGGTGTGGGCTTGGAAGCCAGCGGTGCTATGGGTACCGGGATTTTGGGGCTTAAGTACACATAGCCTGGTGCTCTCACGTCCTGCATGGGATTCGTGCACTCGCCACAGCCATAGGGAGCTTCCCTGATAGCTCCGTTGGTAAAGAATCTGCCTGCAATGCAGGCAGAGACCCCGTTTTGATTCCTGAGTCGGGAAGATCTGTTGGAGAAGGGATAGGCTACCCACTCCAGTATTCTTGGGCTTCTGCTGTGGCTCAGCTGGTAAAGAATCCCCCTGCAATGCGGGAGACCTGGGTTTGATCCCTGGGTTGGAAAGATCCCCTGGAGAAGGGAAAGGCTACCCACTCCAGTATTCTGGCCTGGAAAATTTCATGGACTGTCCATGGGGTTGCAAAGAGTCGGACACGACTGAGTGACTTTCACTGTCTTTCACTTTCACAGCCATAGGTGGCCTGCATCCCAAATCCTGACTCCGTCTTCAGGCCAGTGTGTTTCTGGGGAAGGCAGGACGATTCCCAAGCTTTGCTGGCCTCCTGCAGACAGAAACATGAGGCCATCCCTGGTGGAGAAGGCTCCTTAGAAGCCCTGGAGCAAAGGTTATGCAGATACAGGCAATAAATCACTTTTGTAATTATAGAATTTAAGCCTGTGGCATCTTTCTCTGAATCTTTCATTCCATTCATTCATTTGACTAACATTCGCTGTGCCCCTCCTAAGTGCCACGTTCTGTGCCAGGTGCTGGGGTTACCCGGGTCCCCCGTCCTCCAGACTAGCAGGGAAGGCAGCTACCTATGGAAGCTGAGAATTACGGTGGGGTATGATGGAGGTTCTTCCAGCAGGGAACTCAAAGGGCTGTAGCACTGAAAAAGCAGTTAATTTTTTCTTTTTTTCTTTTTTTAACCAAACTTTAGACTTTTTATTTTGTACTGGGGTATAGCCGATTAACAATGTCGTGGTAGTCTCAGGTAAACAGCAAAGGGACTCAGCCATACATATACTTGTATCCATTCTCCCCGAAACTCCCGTCTCATCCAGGCTGGCACATATTGTTGAGCAGGGTACTGTGTGCTACACAATAGGTGCTTATTGGTTATCCATTTTACATGTATCAGGGTACACATGACCATCCCAAAGTCACTAACTACCTTTACCCGCTGGGTACCATAAGTTCGTTTTCTAAGTCTGTGAGTTTTTCTGTTTTGTAAGTAAGTTCATTTGTATCATTTTTTTTCCCACATATAAGGGATGGCATGTGGTATTTCTCCTTCTCTGTCTGACTTACTTACACTCAGTATGACACTCTCTATGTCCATCCATGTGGCTACAAATGGCATTATTCCATTCTTTTTAATGGCTGAGTAATATTCCAATGTATATATGTACCACATCTTCTTTATCCATTCTTCTGTTGATGGACATTTAGGTTGCTTGTATGTCTAGGCTTCCTGGAGGAGGGCATGGCAACCCACTCCAATATTCTTGCCTAGAGAATCCCATGGACAGAGCCTGGTGGGCTACCATCCCTAGGGTTGCAAAGAATTGGATATGACTGAAGCAACTGAGCACAGCACAGCATGTCTTGGCTATCATAAACAGTGGAAAAAGCAGTTAATTCAATCTGGGGAGTCAAGGGAGCCTTCCTGGAGGAGGTGGCGTTTGCTCTTGAGGGTTGTAAGAGTTGACCAATAGGAAAGGAAGGTTATCTCAGGAGGCCTGGCAGACTTGGAGAAGGTGAAACATTTGGAGTCTAGGGTGAGGGTAGGAGGGGACCGATGTGGCTGCAGAGGGCAGGAGGAGCAGCCCCCCCATCTGGGTGTCATCCTGGTTCAACTGATGTCTTAAACTTCCAGCGCTGAGCCTCTTTGTGTCTGCTGCTTGCGCGGCTTCCGTTGGCTTCCAACTTTATGTAGGATGAGGCCCTGCACAGAGGTGGAGGAGGGAGCCAGCTCTTGAGGGACAGAGGCTGTATCTCCCAGGTTCTGCCAGAACCCGGGGTTTGCTCTGGGAGAGGGGCCGGAGGCCCTGTGCGTCTGGCAGGGCCCAGGTTGCACACATCACCTTGGCAGTTTGTGGGCAAACCCTCTCAGCCGAGGGGAGGTTGCACTGCCAGCCACTTCCTCCAGTTCCTTCCCTCTGCCTGTCGTCACGGTTACCTCGGCCTTGTTGGGGGTGAGGTAGAGGTTGGGCGGAATCAACTTTGTCCGGGTTTCTATTTCCCCAGATGCGGGTCAGCCAGAGGAGCTGTCACTTCTGGTTCAGTTTCAAAGGAGGCCAAGGGGCTGGGAGGTGCTTGGGTGCGGCCGTGTTGACAGGGCACCTCTCCAGCCAGCCTCCCAGGCCGGGAGGGCGTGGGTCAGGGAGAAGCTCCAAGGTGGTGAACCAGGAGATGGGGCGGCCCCTGCCAGGGCCTATGCCGGGGGCCGTGGGTGCTGGTCTCCGGCTCACCCTTTGGTCCTGAGTTCCCGGAGCATGCCGGGAATGCAGGCAGGGAGGCTGTTTATTTTCCTGGCCTGCAGCCCTTTTGGGCCGAGACCTTGTTCCAGGCCTCAGGCTGCCAGAAGCACCCCCACTGGTTCCAGAAGTGAGAGGGTTGGCAGGCCCAGGCTGCCCGACGACTTCTCCAGTGGCCTCAGACTCTGGGCCACGTCCAGCCCGGCCGATCCTGTGGGTCGTCCAGAATCCCCTAGCAAGCAGTGGACCACGAGAGGCTTCATGTCCAAGTGATCCTGATGGGCTGGGGCTGTGGTCAAGATCAGGGTGGGTGAAGTCGGAGAAATCAGAGTGGGAAGCCTGACTCTATCATCTCCTTGCTGGAGGGGCTTGGGCAGACTGCGCAGGTGAACCTTAGTCTCACTGTCTGTGAAGTGGGGCAGTCAGAGAACTTCCTCATCAGACTGTGATGTGAGGATTATAGGACCTATGTTGAGAGCACTGAACAAAGAGGGCAACAGATGGCAGCTCTTGTTATTATTAATGATATTAAACAGTAATAGCCACAGCTCTGGAAGTCCATATTGGCGGGCAGTGAGCCTCTTCTCTCCCATTCAGTGGGCCCTATTTCACACATGATAAGATTCCTAGTGTGTGTGTGTGTGTGAAAGTCACTTAGTCATGTCCGACTGTTTGTGACGCCATGGACTGTACCCAGGCTCCTCTGTTTGCGGAGTTCTCCAGGCCAGAATACTGGCGTTGGTAGCCATTCCCTTCTCCAGGGGATCTTCCTAACCCAGGGATCGAACCCAGGTCTCTTGCATTGCAGGCTGATTCTTTACCAACTGAGCCACCAGGGAAGTAAGTCTAGAGATTCAGAAGCCTCCTATGTCTAGGTCCTGAGAAGGGCACTTTGGGGAGCCCCTGCAATCTTGGGGTGCAAGTGGGTATCCTGGAGAAAGAAAATGCAGAGGCAGCGTGCGTGTGTGACCAGTTGCTCAGCCGTGTCTGACTCTTTACCATGCCAGGGACTGCAGCCCACCAGGCTTCTCGGTCCATGAAATTTTCCAGGCAGGAATACTGGAGTGGGTTGCCATTTCCTTCTCCAGTGCATTGGCAGAGGGAAGGACGAACCTGGTGAGGGGTGGGAAGACTGCTCCATCATCAGGATAGAGCTGAGGGTTCGGAAGGACCTGAGAGGGAGGACAGGGAGTGAAAATGGGTGGAGCAGAAGGTAAAATCAACACTCATGCTCAAGGTGTTTTGAAAGGAAATGCCTGGGAACTGCTGGCCTGGAAAACAGTGCCCAGAGGCTCGGGCCAGGCCAGAGAACAGACCGCCTGTTGGGTGTCACCTCTGAGTGAGGCGATCGCCAGGCTCCAGGCCTCCTGAACTCTGGCAGAACCCATGTGGCCCTGCCCTCCTGGGATGCTGATTCCTCCCCGGGATGCCCACCTGCTTCGTGAGCATCCTTGGGACCAGCTGGGAACCACTGCATCCCACCTGCCGAGAGGCCAGTGGGCTGGCAGGGCTGCTCACTCATGGTTAGGTCATCCGTCTGTCCATCTATCTGAGTCTTGGGAGGGCAGCCAGCCGCCAGGCTTGCCTCAGTGTCTCATCTGTGGCTCTTTGCCCCCACAGCTAGACGAGGAAGAGGAGCGGAGGAAACGGCGTCGGGAGAAGAACAAAGTCGCGGCGGCCCGATGCCGGAACAAGAAGAAGGAGCGGACGGAATTTCTGCAGCGGGTGAGGCGAGCAGTGGCCACGGTGGGCCCCGGCCTTGTCCTTTAGAGGCTTGTGTGCTGGTAGCCCAGGAGACAGCATCCCGGGCCTGCGGAATCAATGCATGCTCACTGGCATCAGCCCGGGCGGCCACGACCCCTCTGTTCCTACCCTCCACTCCTATCCAGTGCCCCCTCCCTGAACTGAGATGACCCAGGGGGCAGCCTGATCGCAGGAAGGCCAGAGCCTATGGAAGGAGCCAAGTTCCCCGCCTCCAGCTGAGGTATAGATCCTCGGCGCTGAGGGCCCAGGTGGCCCAGGACAGGTACTCCCCATGCTGGTGCACCGAGGGCTCCCAAACTTGTCTGGCGTGGGTGCAGATGAAGTTGGTGATGGCTCCCTGCACGGGGGCAGTGCATGCAACCATGGGGCAGAAAAAAAACCCCTCCCTCAAGTGCAGAAAGCTCTTCTGGCCCTGACTCCCATCAGCCTGGACTCTGTCCCACCAAAGCTGACATCCCCCTACTCACCCCCAGCTCTTGGCTGCTGCCTCCAGGACCACAGAGGTCAGCTCTGCACACCGAGGCGAGTGGAAGGCTGCCTTGCCTCATGGCCCTCAGAGCACACCCCTGCCCTTTCATTTGGAATGTGTCAAACAGGCATTTGTTCCTTCTTCTGTCCCTTAGGATTTCCCTCCTATTTTTGTTTTTCAGAAATGGTTGATGACTTTGAAGGGACATGACCAAAATGCTAATTGGTCCCAGCCAGTGGTCTCCAGCCTCCCCACTCCCAATCTGTTGTTGGTTTCTAAATAACAATAGTGACAGTGCAGAAGAGTCATGTCCCAGGTCAGGCTGCCTTCTACAGTGAGCCGCAGTTAACAGTGGCTGCTGACGTTTGTGACGGAAAAGGCAGTGGCACCCCACTCCAGCACTCTTGCCTGGAAAATCCCATGGACGGAGGAGCCTGGTGGGCTGCAGTCCATGGGGTCGCTAAGAGCTGGACACGACTGAGTGACTTCACTTTCACTTTTCACTTTCATGCATTGGAGAAGGAAATGGCAACCCACTCCAGTGTTCTTGCCTGGAGAATCCCAGGGATGGGGGAGCCTGGTGGGCTGCTGTCTATGGGGTCGCGCAGAGTCGGACATGACTGAAGTGACTTAGCAGCAGCAGCAGCTGACATTTGTGAAGTGCGGCCCTGTGCGAGGCGCAGTGTGCGTTTTATTGCGTTACAGCTGTATGAGGTAGGGGCCTGCGTTATTCTCAGTCTGCTGATGGGGACACTAAGGAAGGCACGGGGGTTAAGTAACTTGCCCAGGTCACTCAGCAGTGACCTGGGAGAACTGAGATTCGGCCTGAGGCTAATTTCAGAGCACCTGTCTTCAGCACTCTGCCCTACTGGCTCTCATCCATTCATTCCTGGGTTTGCTCATTCGTTCTTTTGCTTGTTTATTGATGTGTGGACAAGCAGTGTCAAGCGTATACTGAGTGCCTGGTCCTGTGCTGGGTGTGCTGGGCACACACCACCCAGGACTAGTCCTGGTCCCTCCTGTGGGAGCTGGAGAGGCGAGGCCAGGTTGGCCTGGGTTTTCTCTGGAGGTCGATGGGTCTCTTCTCATTCTTGCAACAAACAGAGAACAAATCGGAGGTCACGGGTGTCAGTGCCTTGGGGCTGTGTGTGCACCTCCGGCTGTGAGCGTTTCAGCAGGGGAACAGTCAGTATAGGTGGGACTTAGACTCTGGAGCTGGAAGCCCCTCAGAAGGGATGGTGGACCGACACCAAGAAGGAAGGTTTCAAGAAATTTCTAAGACACGGGTCTCACATAAGCCTTTAAGATGGATGGAGTGTCACACACCTCATTTCCAGCCCTGAGAGCCTGCAGAGCTGGGCAGGGCACAGAGGGAACACTCATATTCCAACCCCGCCTTCCAGGGCCTGTCAGACAGCCAGCAGGCAAGGTGTGCCAAGTGAATGCACACCAGTGACACACTAGTGTCACCAACGGTCAGTGCCAGATGAGCGGGCAAGCTGCTCTGTGCATTCCAGTGACATGGTCTGAGCACCTACTGTGTGCCAGGCATTTCCTGGGTCCCGTTTATTCTCATTCCACTGAGCACCCTGCCGATCCCCCTTTTAGACACGTACCTGTAGCACAGAGAGGTCAAGTTCCTTGCCCGAGGTTACCACTGCCAGCGTGCAGTGGAGTCAGGGTTCATCCATCCGTTTGCTGACCCATCCATCCTTCCTCAGTGCCGAGTGAGTGCCCGCCGCACAGTGGGCCCGCAGGCCGTGGCTGCAGGGGTGGCAGGGGAAAAACAGGGATGGGATGTGTGCTGAACATGAGGTTGGGCGAGCCCGGGGCGGGGGGCGGGGGGGGCTGTGAGCACAGATGGGGGCGGGGAGGGGCGGCTGTCCAAGTCGAGACTGCAGAACGACTCCTGATGGGTACATAGACCAGGGGCGGGAGCCCACTTAGGGAGGGACAGTGCTGGAGGGGTCACCACCAACAGCCAAAGCACAGGCCAGAGGCTGAGGTGTCGTTTAAGGTTGCGGTGATGGGATTGAAAAGAACGCCGGTGTGGCTAGAGTGCAGGATCCACGGAGAGAAAGGGGCCCAGAGCCTTCACGTGTGAGGTGGTCCCTGTGCCGTCTTGTCCGGGGCAATCCCGCTTTAACTAAGCCTGTTGTCCTGGCCTGGTTATTAAGAGCACCCTCTTTCACTCTCATGCCCTGTCCCTTTAGGATGAAGGAGTGTGCAGTGCAGAGAGCCATGGGAGGGTTTCAGGAGGAGAGGGACACACCCTGTTGCTGTGGTTACAGCAAGGGGCGTGGACTGGCCCCCCCTCCCCCCCGCCCCCGCGCCCGAGTGGGCAGATCGGTTACATTGCTGTGTTATCCCCCAGGGAGGAGAAGGCAGCTGTTGACCAAGAGAAGTGCATGGCCTTGGGGTCTGGGAGGGGGGCCTGGACAGTTCTGTTGGGGCCCACGCCCAGCCCCTCACCATGCTCCCCTCCTCCCCTCTGACCATGGAGGCTGAGGCCACGTGTAAGGGTTAAGGCCCAAAGGCGGAGGCTGTGTGGACAGTCCGTGCCTGATGACATGAGGGATTCTCTTGTCGTTTATTTTTTAACATGTCAAATATATACAAGGCTCAGAGGTACAAAGGTGTATGTGTGTGTATGTGCACACACGCACACACACACACGTGCGTACACACATATGGGCTTCTCACGTAGCACTGGTGATAAAGAACCCTCCTGCCAACGCAGGAGACGTAAGAGACGCAGGTTGGCCCCTGGGTCAGGAAGATCCCCTGGAGGAGGGCACGGCAACCCACTCCAGTATTGTTGCCCGGAGAATCCCATGGACAGAGGCGCCTGGCAGGCTGCAGTCCAAGCATCGCACAGAGTTGATGTGACCGGAGCGGATGTGCACACGTGCACGCAAACACACGTATATGTACAATATCACAAGTCACCCTCCCATCCTTGACCCCTGGGGACTCATCCAGGCTAGGCTATTTCTGTGGCATCTCACATGTCATCTGCCTCGACCAGGCAAGGCCCTGAAGGAGGCAAGAGGCAGGCCTTTGGGTCAGATCCCTTGCCCTGCAGGTCCCAGGGCCACCTGAGCACCTCTGCTGTCCACGGGCAGGAGCAGTGGCTGCTGTGGGGCCGCCTCTGCAACTCCACTGGGCCGGACACGGTTCCCTGGGAGAGGGCAGCAGTTAACACCATCGCACGCTCCCCTGGTGCTCGTGGCTCTTCAAGGCCCCTCTCTCCTTGACGGCCACAGTGACTCTGGGAGGAGGCAAGGCAGCCATATCCACTTGCTCAGATTCTGAGACTCGGAGAGATTCACACAGTGGCCAAGTCAGGATGGGGACCCAGAGCTTCCTCCCCTGCCCGGCCCTCTACTCACCCTCCCCCTGAGGGTCTTGTTCACAGCAGCCTAGCTGGCAAGCGGCAGAGTCAAGATTTTAATTCAGGCAGGGCTTTGGGGCTCAGAAGTCTGCATCAGGCTATTTTTTTTTTTTACAGAAAAAAAACGTTGGGAAGTGGAGCTGTATTTTAAGTACATTAGGGTAACTTTGAAAAATAAGAGTCAGAGAATCTTCATGCTGAAAGTACCCTGGGCCAATCATATTTTCTGTGGGGGTGGGGGAACTGAGGCCCAGAGAAGGGAAATGACTTGGCCAAGGGCACACTGCTGGGACACCTCAGCCCCTCACCCTGTATTTTCTCTACTGCCTTCACTGACTGCCACAGAGGAGACAGAACCTCCTTCACATGCATTAATTCCATTCTGAAATGACAAATGGTTTCATTTTCTCCAAGGCAGTAAATATCTACCAGAGGCAAAACGATAAACAAAAATGCAAGCAGAGTTGTTCACTTCCTAATTAAGGTGTGAAGATCCTAGCCCATGTTGATTGAATTAATTAGGAAAACAGATTAGGTAATCGTTGTTCTAAAACCACAAACCACTTCTACAATCACGGCTAAAAAAAAGATTTTTCAAAACTCAGTTTATACTTACCCAGTAAATAAGTATGTAGCATCAACTAATAAAACAGAAGAAAATCAAACAACAGAGCAGCTAGTTACAGCCTGACAGTCAGACTGTCAAAGCGCAGGCTATTCCACGATGTACCCGTACATTTTCAAACCAGCAGAATGTCATGCCATTGCTATGATAAATGCATGGGGAAGCCAGTTAGGCACCCCACTTGGTCTTTTTGTGTGATACAGATGTGAGGTGGGTGTGATGTCTTCTCAAGGGTGAGGATGTGTGTGCAAGCCTGCCAGACCCTGCCCCTGGCATGTCCCATTCTAACTTCCATTTCCAGCACAACCCAGCCCTTCCTCGTCCTGCCCACTGCCCTCCAGAACTGCTGCCACCTCCCTGCTTCCTTGGACCCTCCCCCATGCTCACAGGCTGCTGTCTACCCACCGCCCACTCTGCAGACGCAGGCAGTCTCCCAGACCTGCCAAGTTTTCTTGGAAACGGCCTCCTCCTCTGCTTCTCCTCCTTTGCTTCTTCATCCCCGCTTGCTTGTGGCTTAAAGCAAAAATTCCTTAAGCCTCCCTAACCCTTGGTTTACAAAGTACCTTTCCCACTTGAAGTCATTTAATCCCCCACGATCATCGTTTTTTTTTTTTTTTTGCAGAGGAGATAACTGGGGTTCAGGGAAGTTAGGAAACTTGCTCTTGACTCTTCCAAACCCCGGGTCTGGCTCTAAACCCACCTTCCCAGCTTGGTGCCCTAATAGGTCCAAACGTGACGTGTGGCCATCCGGGAGGATTTTTAATCTCTTAAATGCGTCTGACGCGCTCCCGTGTCTGCATCCTGGTTCACTCAGAGCTTGCTTCTTGAAACATCTTCCCACTCTCCCACTGACTTTCTCTGCTCAACCAGAGTCAACCCATTTCTCCAAACCCAAGATCAGACCTGGTCATTCAGCCCACTCTCAGAAGGTCGTCTAGACCCTGGAGGGCTGATGGCACTTGATAAGCTCTGCCTGGCTGTCTGGATCCTTCTCCCCCTTGAGTGGAAGCTGCACACGATCCATGTTACGGGCTCATGGACCTCGGGGCCCCTTAGAGGGTTCACTGCACAAAGCAGGTTCTCTGCACTTGCTCCTGGGTGGGTGGATTGAACCGAGACTCCTAGAGGCAGCAGCTCAGAGGATTTGAAGTTGGAGCTTAAATTGTGTCTGGGGGGAACCAGACGGTCAGAGACATCCCATAGGCACCAGCTTGTAGACCCAGTGAGCAGGCAGCCCCTACCTGCCCCAGATTCATGGTTCCACATGGGGTCTCTCCTGCCCTCAGAGGCTGTCTGCTTGGGGTGTTAGGAGAACAGTGGACCAGCCTGGCTTCCCTGTCGCTCCTTGTCCCGCTAAATCCAAAACCACCCTAGCTGGCTTTCGGTATTTTCCCCCCCTGAGCATTTTTTCCTTCTTTGAGGCTTTTCTCCCTCAGCGTCTTGTCCCGAGGACTGCACATCTCAGCAGTTGTGAGTCCCCAGGCGCTGTGCTGCTTCCACAGATATGAGTACAAGGAACAGCTCAGTCAGCCTGGCTGGTGTGGGGAAGACAGCAGCCCTGAGGCCAGAGGGCCTGGGGATCTCTCAGCCCCGGCAGGGAGGGGCCACTCAGCCCATCACAACCACAGCCCATTCTTTGTCTGATGCGGGTTGCCTGGGCCTGGCAATGGACCGGATGCTCCTTGTGCGCTAAAGGATGTCTAGGAGCATCCCTGATCCCTACCCTCTGAATTCCAAGGGCACCCACCCTCCCCAGTTGTGACAACACGAAATGTCTCCAGACACTGTCAAATGTCTCCTGGGAGGCAAAATCGCTTCTAGCTGGGAATGACTGGTCTCAACCTTTGCCAACCTTTGGGTGAATTCCAACCTCCACACTGGTTATATGTTTTTAGATAGAGTCCAGGAAATACCAATTCAGGCGCTTCCGTATTTTACTGTGTTGACTCCCGAGCATTGAACTGGTGTGCCCATCACCTCTCCACATCACAAACTTGTAAGTAAGTAAGTGAAAGTCGCACAGTTGTATCCGACTCTTTGCAACCCCATGGACTGTACAGTGGGAGAAGGCAATGGCACCCCACTCCAGTACTCTTGCTTGGAAAATCCCATGGATGGAGGAGCCTGGTAGGCTGGGGTCCATGGGGTCGAGAAGAGTCAGACATGACTGAGTGACTTCACTTTCATTTTTCACTTTCACACATTGGAGAAGGAAATGGCAACCCACTCCAGTGTTCTTGCCTGGAGAATCCCAGGGACGGGGGAGCCTGGTGGGCTGCCGTCTTGGAGTCGCACAGAGTCGGACACGACTGAAGCAACTTAGCAGCAGCAGCAGCAGCAGCAGGACTGTACAGTCCATGGAATTCTCCAGGCCAGAATACTGGAGTGGGTAGCCTTTCCCTTCTCCAGGGGATCTTCCCAACCCAGGGATCGAACCCAGGTCTTCCGCATTGCAGGCGGATTCTTTACCAGCTGAGGCACAAGGGAAGCCCAAGAATACTGGAGTGGGTAGTCTATCCCTTCTTTAGTGGATCTTACCAACCCAGGAATTGAACCAGGGTCTCCTGCATTGCAGGCAGATAGATTCTTTACCAACTGAGCTCTCAGGGAAGCCCCATGAGCAAGAAAACTCCCCATAAATCAAGTCAACATCCTTTCCTCACCCTGGAGCCTCTCCAACTGAACTGGAAGTTCTCTGGAAATCTCACTTGGGGTTATTTAAAACCACATTTTGGATCCAGAAGGGTGACTATTGATTGCCTCCCAGTGGGCAAAGATTCTAGCTAACAGGGTATAAGGAAGAGACTCCTTAAATAATCATAGACCGATAACCAGGAAGCACATGTTTTAGGAGAAATTACGTGACCACACTGGGCTTGTGGATGCCACAGGCCAATATATCCCCAACATGCATTTATCACACATAAAGCACTTTCTGTGGCACTGCCATCGTGGGCCACCTCTAACCCCTCTGTGGACCCTCCACGCATCTGCTCTGGATCCACTTGGCCTCCATTCTTCTCCCACCCTTTGTTTCTTGTGCAAAGGTCCTGAGGCAGAAGAGTGTTTGCTATATTTGAGCAACAGCAAGGAAGCCCCTGGGCTTCCCCAGTGGCTCAGTGGTCAAGAATCCACCTGCCAGTGCAGGAGATGGGTTCAGTCCCTGGGTCAGGAAGATCCCCTGGAGAAGGAAATGGCAACCCACTCCAGTATTCTTGCCTGGAGAATTCTACGGACAGAGGAGCCTGGCAGGCTACAGTCCATGGGGTCACAGAGAGTCAGATACGACTGAAGCAGCTAAACAACACCAGCAACACAAAGGAAGCCACTGTGGCTGGAGTGGATTGAGTAGGGGAGGAGAGGGGAACATGAGCCAGGCTGGCCCCAGGATATACCCTAGATTCATCCCACTAACAACACAGGCCAGTGTCTGGTATGACGGGCAGGACCTGAACAAAATCAGTTACTCCAGGGGACTCTGTAGCAGATTCTGTGCTTCTCCAGGGGGAAACTGACAGAAAATAGACAAAGGCCAGCCTGGAGCGCCCTGTGACTACCTAGGTGGAGAGCTTCTCCTTGGAGCTGGTCCCCACTGAAAGCTTAAAGCCTCATCTCTGTTTTTGCATGCAGGAATCTGAGCGGCTGGAACTCATGAACGCTGAGCTGAAGACCCAGATCGAGGAGCTAAAGCAGGAGCGACAGCAGCTCATCTTGATGTTGAACCGGCATCGTCCCACCTGTATCGTTCGGACCGACAGCGTCAAGACACCTGAGTCAGAAGGCAACCCTCTGCTTGAGCAGCTTGAGAAGAAGTGACCGTGGGCTGGGAGGAGGAGGACAAAGGAAGAATGAGGAGTAGGAGATGGCAAGAGGGAGGAAGAGGAGGAGGGCACCAGAGGGCTCTTCTTTGGTGTGTGAAAAACTTTACACCAGAGGCTCAGCACAGCCAGTAATTGGCCGGGCCTTTTTTTTTTTTTTTTTTTGTGAAACTCAGATCAGCCACACAAGGGGAAGAGCCGGCTGATGAAACCCAGAAGGACCAAGCGCTGAGACCAAAGTAGACTCGAGGGTGGGGCTGTCCCGCTGGGGCCCAGCTCCAGAGAGACAGGACAGAGGCACCTGGGGCTGGAAAGCAGCCTCAGGCACTTCTCTGGGCTCTCCACCAGGGTACCCACTCCAGGGACCTCCGAGCAGCCAGGAAAAGCCATGAGTTGCAACCAAACACGCGGCTGAGGATCGAACTGAGTGACACGGCCATCTGCCTGACGACCCTGATGCAAGGCTGGAGAGAGAGGGTCGAGATGCGGGGCCCAGCGGGGCCCTGCTGGGGAGCGGCAGCTGGGTGCACCCTGGCCGGCCCTGCTGGAGTTTGCTGTGGGCACGAGGCGCAGGCGCCCTTCCAAAGCACATACTCACTGAATGTTTACAGACTGGCTGTCCTGGCAGGGCTTTCAACTGCACATGTTTTTTATACTTTCTTTTTTTTTTTTTTTTTAATATTTTTTACAAAAAAAAAAAGATTTTATACAAGCAATATATATATGGATTTCTATAATCACTCGATGTGATACAGTATAAATATGCTATGGTTTGTTTGTTACGAACAAATATCCAGCAGTTATGGTCATTGTGTGTAACTTCTAAGTACTGTAGTCTCTGGGTGTTAGGGGGTGGCCGGGGAGGGGGTGGGGTGTGTTTCCATCCTGGTAAACCCTTCATAGTACTCAGTCCTGTATCACTCAGTAAACGTTACTCTTACTTACCCGGCCACCTCTTGTAGTGTCTGCCTGGGGAATGGGGGTACAGGGAACACTTGGTCACCTGTGGTGTGTAGTGTTAGAGAATGTTTGGAGCATCTATCATGGGCCCTTGGTTTTCACAACAACCCTTCCCAGGTAAGTCTTTATATGCCCATTTTACAGATGAGGAAGTCGAGGCTCAGAGAAGTTATTATATATATATACACAGTACTTCATGTATTCACTCAACACACGTTTCCTAAGTGCCAGCCGGGAGTGTGCCAGGTACTCTCACAAGGCGCTGAGTAGTCGCTGGGCCCTGCATTTATGGAGCTGACGGTCATGAGCTAAATCTTGTATGTGCTCCATATACCGTTCATTTTCACAACAGCCTTGACAGGGAGCAGCAATGGTCCCAATTGGTAGATGAGGAATTCGAGGCCCAGGGAGTTTAAAACTTGCCCTGCTGAGGACTTAACAGAGTAACTAGCATATATAGTCTCATTCACTTCTCTCAAAACATGAAATAGGCATCGTTGCCCTTCATTTTGTAAATAACTGAGGCTCAGAGAGGGTATGTGACTCATCCAAGGTCACCCAGCTAGTGAGGAGCAGAGCTGATGCTCGAACTTTGCTTCCCAAGGCCCGTGACTCTCCCGCTGTGGCCAGCTAATTGTGTGATTGCCCCCGTGAGGGAACATCTCACCTGATTAGAACAGGAGGCCTAGGAGGCCATGGTTACAGGGCCAGTTTCTGGGAGGGCTGGATGGAGTTCCAGGCTGTGCCACGATCGTGGAGTGGACCAGTGATGTGAGCAAATGGTGTGGCTGTCTCAGCCATGCCCTCACCTTCACAGCTGAACACCCGCCCTGAAGAGCAAGAAGGACTCGATGCCATAGGCAAGAGCTGCCGTTCACGTGGCACCTGATGGCTCACAAGGCACTTTTATGCGTGTTACTGCTGCTGCTGCTGCTAAGTCACCTCAGTCGTGTCTGACTCTGTGTGACCCCATAGACGGCAGCCCACCAGGCTGCCCCATCCCTGGGATTCTCCAGGCAAGAACACTGGAGTGGGTTGCCATTTCCTTCTCCAGTGCATGAAAGTGAAAAGTGAAAGTGAAGTCGCTCAGTTGTGTCCGACTCTTCTCGATCCCATGGACTACAGCCTACCAGGCTCCTCCGTCCATGGGATTTTCCAGGCAAGAGTACTGGAGTGGGGTGCCATTGCCTTCTCTGTTTATGTGTGTTGCTCATCTGATATTTCAGCTCTAGGAGGTAGATGGGATAGGGGTTTCAGTTCCATTGTACTAGCTGTGCAAGCTGAAGCTTACAAAAATTAATGTTTGAGACTTCCCTGGAGGTCCAGTGGTTAAGACTCTGTGCTTCCAATGTAGGGGATGTGGGTTAGATCCCTGGCCAGGGAAGTGAGGTCCCATATCCTGCATGGTGTAGCCAAAAAAAAAAAACCCAAAAATAATGTTTATGCAGCTGGAAACAGGTAGAACCAGGAGCTGAAGTCTCCTCTCCTACTGCCTACTGGTGTGCTCTCTCTCCTCCATCACCGGGGCTAGATAACTAGCTGTTGCTGGTCAGGCTTCATGACAAGGATAACAGTGAGCTTGGGTTGCTTCTCACATCTTGAATGAGGACTTCCAGGATGGACAGGAGCCAAGAAAAGGTCATTAAAATGCCTTTGGTCCCTAACTTCCTCGTCTCAGGTCCCTCTACCCAACACACTTGGTGTGCCACCCCTACCCACTTGGCAACCCGCTCCAGGCTTCACCTTAGAAGCAGGGCCTGTCAGCTCCCTGGCAGTTGTGGTGGCACACAGCAAACCCCCAGGCTGTAATCCTTTGACACTCGCCAAGCCTTAAGAGAAACAAAGATGTGGACTTGCAGGCCCCTCACATGAGCTGGTGCCCGTTTCAGCAGGACCACCTCCCACCCCTGGCTGTGGTTCCTCTGGTCTTGTCCAGGGAGCTGCCAGCCTGTACCTACCAGCCTGTATCGTCCTTCGCCTCCGAGGACAGGCTGTCTCCCAGATTCAGTGGCACGTGCTGTGCCGAGACACACCCTTTCTCACCAGGACCCCTGCTCCCTGCTGTGGGAAGCCAGAAGTCACAGTCATCTGTCTCATAAGAGCTAACGTGCTTGGGTTTCCTGTGCACCTGGTGTGTTAGATGCACTACCGTGGCCAGTCTGCATGACCTTGTCAGGAGGTAGGTACCATTGTCCCCGTGTTGCAGATGAGAAAACCGCGGCACAGAGAAGGAACTTGCCAAAGGTCACAGTCCTTTGAGTGGCAGAGCCAGAATGTTCTTCTAATCTGACTCCAGGTGTAAAAAGCTGGACGGGGCTTCCCCCTGGGGGAGACGCTCTGTGTTTTTGCTGTGACCTCAGTTTTGTGTGTGGAGGCCAGGGGAGATGGCATGGGTCCCAGCTCTCAGACACCCATCTCCAAGTGTAAGTACAGAAGACCCACTTTAAAGGCTAATAGGTTCACGATCCAATCTTCTACTGACTAGCCACGAGCCTCAATTTTCTTATCTGTAAAGTGGGAACAGTAACAATCTAAGTCTTTTTTTTTTTAATAGGGTTGTTGTCATGGTCAAATACGGAATGCGTGTAAAAATGTTTTCAGAAACACAGAGCTCCACAAAGTGGCAAGTCTCTTGCTTTCTGTTAGCATGAACAGTTGTTAACTACTACACAGTACAAACCACTTGAATATCTTTTATTCCCTAAAGGTGGCTGCAGCGTTAGTGTTCTGGCCATGTATCCAGTTCCCATAGCAATGGACGCTGGGATACGAGAGTTTGCTTGGCTCCTGAACAGTCACAGCCAGCTATATGGGATTCATCATCCTCTCCCTGGGCTTTCTTGTGCCTTCCTGCCCAGTGGTCATAAATGAGATGTGTACCACCTCTGCCCAGGGTTGCTATGAGAATCAACTGGGCAGCCTGAGAAGGATAAGACCCATTAGCAGATGCGCAATAGCCAGCAGTGCTGGTCAGGATTCAGATTAAAGGGAACTAAGCTGTGCTGCCAGTGGGAAATTGGTGCGACTGTGCAAAGCAATTTGGCAATAACCGGTGGCACTAAAGCTAAACCCATCCTTTGACCTAGCAATTTCCCTTCTAAGTGTACATTTTTGGAAGAACTCCAGCATAGGGGCACAAGGAAAAGTACAAGCACGTTCAATGAAGCTTCATCTGTATTTAAGAGAAGTTGGAAACAACCTAAATACTGATGAACAGAAGAGCAGATAAACTGTGTTTTCCTAAAATTTAGTATTGTTCTGCAGGTAGCTAAAAAGGATGTATCAGAACTACAAGCATCAGTGTGGATGAACCTCAGAAACACACTATTGAACTGGAGGATGGGAAGCACGTTGCAGAAGAATATATATGGTGTGCCATTTATGCAAAGTTTCCAAACATGGAAATTGATCCTTTATTGTTTATGGGTACACACAGATCTGGGTGATAGAGGTGTAAAAGCATGCATAGGAATGCTATTAATATCAGAATCAGTAACAGGGAATTACTCCTGGAGAAGGGGAGGAAGCGGTTTGGGATGGTATCTGCAAGGCTATAGAGGACACTGGGTTTCAATTGTATATGTAACATTTCATTAACTTTTAAAAATCTGAATCAAATGTAGAATAATGTTTACATTTGTCAGAGATGGGTGATGGGCACACACATGTGGGTTATCTTTTCCAACTTCTCTGTATGCTTGGTGTATTTCCTAGTAAAAAAAAAAAAAAAAGAACAAGCCACAAACAACACCAATAGAAGGTTTTGTTTTTCCATCCTTTCCTTGGTAAGCTCAGGAAATAAAAAAATCTGAAATTACAAAGCTGTAGCAGCATATGCTCTTTGAATTTATGCAAATTTTAATTGCATGCCTTGAGGGAGAGAAAGTTGATACAAAGAGTGTGATTTGTTTAGCTGGCCCTTCTAGTTAATAAGCGGTGTGCCTGGTGGTGAGGGTGCCCCGGGGTGAGGGCACCTTGGGGATAGTTGATCTGCACCACTTCAGTGGGCCCTGGTACCTGTTCTCTACATAATGAGCCATGGAAGGCATGTTCAAGGTTAATTCGGACTCTAACTTTTCTTGTTAGGTCCTGAATTGTCAACCCAATCCCTGTGTAAAATGCAACTCCACCTTTAAAGGCAGCTTTAAAGCAAAGGGGGAGCCTTTTGAAGACCCAGTTGCCCAGGGTATTGGATTCCTATTGCTGCTATAACAAAGTGCCGCAGATTTAACACAAATTTTCATACTTTAGAGCTCTGAAGGGCGGAAGTCCAAAATGGGTCTCGCCTGGTTAAAAGCAAGGTGCCAGCAGGCTGTATCCTTTTTGCAGGCTCTGGGGAAATCTATTTTCTAGCTTTTTCCAGTTGATAGAGGCTGCCCACCTTCCATGAGCTCATGGCCCCTTCCATCTTAAAAGCCATCACTGGCTGGTTGAGTCTTTCTCCTGTCAATCACTCTGACACTGACATTTCCTCCTTCTCCCTTCCATCTTTTAAAGACGCTTGTGATTATATTGGGCCCACGTGGATACTGCAGGATACTCTTGTTTTAAGGTCAACTTTAAATTTCATCTGCAACCTTAACATTCCCCTTGCCGTGTGACATAACATATTCGTATGTTCAGTATTTGGAAGGCATTATTCTGCCTATTTGGAGAAGGCAATGGCACCCCACTCCAGTACTATTGCCTGGAAAATCCCATGGACAGAGGAGCCTGGTAGGCTGCAGTCCATGGGGTTGTGAAGAGTCGGACATGACTGAGCGACTTCCCTTTCACTCTTCACTTTCATGCATTGGAGAAGGAAATGGCAACCCACTCCAGTGTTCTTGCCTGGAGAATCCTAGGGACGGGGGAGCCTGGTGGGCTGCTGTCTATGGGGTCACACAGAGTTGGACACGACTGAAGTGACTTAGCAGTAGCAGTAGCAGTATTCTGCCTATTACAATAGGAATCTAAGAGTTGGAGATTCTAAACGCCAGCCCTCCTCCTTCCCTAGCAAAGAGAGGCTGTTTTCTGTGTAAGTGCCGTGAGGATGGCATCTCTACACAGGCAACCCCAGTGCCTGGCACCTAGAAGCAGTCCTAGAAATCAGACCCTCAGGGACATTTAGGATGGGATATTCAGACCTGAGTCTGTCTGCAGTGACAGTCAGTGCGGTGGCGAGAATCCCTGACCTGTTGTAGTTCCTCAGACTCTTCTGTGTGGATCGAGATGTCATATGTGATACGGGTAAAAAGGCAAGTGATCTCTGGGGCAGCTGGATGGTATGGGGATAAGTTAGAAAGTTCGAGTCAGTTGCCCTTTGTTAACCATTTTGAAAGCCTCAGAAAAAGAAAATATAAAGCTTGAGTTCAGTTCAGTCACTCAGTCGTGTCTGACTCTTTGTGACCCCATGGACTGCAGCGTGCCAGGCCTCCATGTCCATCACCAACTCCTGGAGCTTACTCAAACTCATGTCCATTGAGTCGGTTATGCCATCCAACCATTTCATCCTCTGTCGTCCCCTTCTCCTCCTGCCTTCTATCTTTCCTAGCATCAGGGTCTTTTCAAATGAGTCAGCTCTTCGCATCAGGTGGCCAAAGTATTGGAGTTTCAGCTTCAACATCAGTCCTTCCAATGAATATTCAGGACTGATCTCCTTTAGGGTGGACTGGTTGGATCTCCTTGCAGTCCAAGGGACTCTCAAGAGTCTCCTCCAGTTCAAAAGCATCAATTCTTTGGAGTTCAGCTTTCTTTATAGTCCAACTCTCACATCCATACATGACTACTGGAAACACCATAGCCTTGACCAGATAGACCTTTGTTGACTAAGTAATGTCTCTGCTTTTCAATATGCTGTCTAGGTTGGTCACAACTTTCCTTTCAAGGAGCAAGCTTGAGTTAGGCAACTATAAACTGAAGATGCGCTGTGAAAATCAGAGTGCATTTTTTGGTAGTATTTAAGAAGATACTTGTCTCAGTCAGGTCCAGATTCTAACTGTAAGGGTGGCAGACCCATTAAGAAGAACCAATGTCCATCCTGGAACTGGCAACCCCCTCCAGTACTCTTGCCTGGAAAATCCCATGGACAGAGGAGCCTAGTAGGCTACAACCAATGGAGTTGCGCAGAGTCAGACACGACTGAGTGACTTCACTTTCACTTTTCACTTTCATGCATTGGAGAAGGAAATGGCAACCCACTCCAGTATTCTTGCCTGGAGAATCCCAGGCACGGAGGAGCCTGGTGGGCTGCCATTTATGGGGTTGCACAGAGTCGGACACAACTGAAGCGACTTAGCAGCAGAAGCAGCAGCAATGTCCATCCTTGAGAAATTTTCAGTCTCAAAGTCAGGATGCTAAAAGGGAAAAATGTAGAACCTTGAGACCTGAAATGGGACCTTTGGATAAATGAGACTCTGAAACTCTACAATCCCTTGAGCCCTCTGGACTGGCAGAAGCAGTCCCCTGCCCCTTAAAATCAGCCTCCCCTTGCTTGGAGATCATGGAAAGATTGCTCTCAGAGCAGCATGATGTTTACCCTCAAGATCCACCTCTGCTACACTCATTACTGCCAGGCAGATAAACAAGGTCACCTCTCAGTTCAGTCCAAGCGGGGAAAAACAGTCCCTGCTCCAGAAGGACATCACTTATCTGTTGAAAGAACTTCAGGGCATGGCTGATCTGTATTATCAGGCATCAGGACTGATAATCTGTATTATCAGTCTTTATAAGTGATTTAAACAGCCACAAGGGCATGACTCAGCCATTCTCTCTCTGAGGCTGCCTGTGTCTATCCGTCCATACTGTACTCTTTTTTCCTTCTACTACTACTACTAAGTCACTTCAGTCGTGTCCGACTCTGTGCGACCTTATAGACTGTAGCCTGCCAGGCTCCTCTGTCCACGGGATTCTCCAGGCAAGAATACTGGAGTGAGTTGCCATGTCCTCCTCCAGGGGATCTTCCTGACCCAGGGATCGAATGTGCATCTCTTATGTCTCCTCTTTGGCAGGTTCTTTACCACTAGTGCCACCTGGGGAGCCCATAGATGATATGAACCTACAGTAAATGAGGTAGAGATGCTCAACTTGCCTTGGCAGAGAATTAAGGAAGTGTCAGAAGGTCCTAAGGTCCTGGGAGGGGGCCGTGGTCAGATGAACTGATCTGTTGTAGTCAGATGAATTTGTTATGTGAGATGTCACCTGACCATGCTTCTCAGGAGGGCTGGAACATCACTAAGATAGTGATGACATACTGGAGAGAGGGCCACTGGCATCTTGGAGAAGCCCTGAATTGGCCACCTCTATAAGCCAGGCTGGACAACAGGAGATGCTGCCATAGAACTGGAGTTGCCTAGTGTCAGTGGAGATTATGGAATTCCAGAGTGGTAGAGGTCCTAAAGGAGACCAGTCCTGGGTGTTCACTGGAAGGACTGAGGCCGAAACTTCAATACTTTGGCCACCTCATGCAAAGAGTTGACCCATTGGAAAAGACTGATGCTGGGAGGGATTGGGGGCAGGAGGAGAAGGGGACGACAGAGGATGAGATGGCTGGATTGCATCACTGACTCGATGCACATAAGTTTGAGTGAACTCCAGGAGTTGGTGATGAACAGGGAAGCCTGGCGTGCTGTGATTCATGGGGTTGCAAAGAGTCAGACACGACTGAGCGACTAAACTGAACTGAACTGAACTGAGAGGCCAGATAAAGGCAATTAACTGGTACCATGGACAGCAAGAGCCTCGTGTACTTTCTAGATCTAAGTCAGTTTCCAGACCCAGAGCCCACTGACTGAAGGATAGGCAGGGTCCCCTTGAGGAAAACCCCTATGTTACCATCACATGTATTCAATAAACATTTTCCCAATCCTTCCTTAAAGAGTAACTATACAGGAGGGAAGGGAATTCTCACATCTCTTGAGGACCAATGAATCAATCCCAGCACCCGCATTAAAACTAAGGGTATGAGATGACACTGATGCCAGGACACCTGCTATCATGCTTTTCTGGCTGGAGATGGGTTTATGGAGGACAGGGGATAAGAAATGTCCTGGCCCATGTCTGCCTCCAGTGGGTTTTTGGGCCCACAGACCCTTCTTATGGCTCCTTCCCCAGCTCCTGACTGATAAAGAGTGTTTTGGTAGGAAAAACTGAATGGGAGTGCTTGAAACTATAGCATCCCCAGCCAAGATAGGAAATCAGAAATGACACTACATCTTAGGTGCAACTGCAGGAAACAGCACCACCAGCAAAGACTTAAAGGATGCAGAAGGGTGGTGGCAGTTTATATCATATTCTTGTAGAATTCACTTGTTTGATTCTGTGAAATCAGATGGATGGTGGTGAGTGATGATGGAACAGCGTAAACCTGACCAAGTGGTATTCCCTCCCTCAGCTGCCATGCTTGGGGTGTTATGATTAGAACAGGTTACACCACTCCTGGTCTTTGGTAAGTGAAAGTGAAAGTCGCTCAATTGCAAAGTCGCTCACTGTTTGTGACCCCGTGGACTATACAAGTCCATGGAATTCTCCAGGCCAGAATACTGGAGTGGGTAGCTGTTTCCTTCTCCAGGGGATCTTTCCAACTCAAGGATCGAACCCAGGTTTCCCACATTGTGGGCAGATTCTTTACCAGCTGAGCCACCAGGGGAAGCCCAAGAATACTGGAGTAGGTAGCCTATCCCTTCTCCAGCGGATCTTCCTGACCCAGGAGTCACACTGGGGTCTTCTGCATTGCAGGTGGGTTTTTTACCAACTGAACTATCAGGGAAGCCCCAAGCAGCTATTAATTGATAAATGCATTCTACTCAATTCCCATCAATAAGCAAAATCAATTAAACCAGCTCACTTTTACATGAGAAAGGCAGAAGTGCCCATGTACGGCCTAGCCCAAGGGCTGTATTAACTCTCTTGCCCCCCAGCAGAGTCTAATCCATAGGCGCTTTGATCCCCTTGTCATTCCAAAGAGTCCAGTTGCTCCCGTTGTACAGTTGGCACAGTGCTCATGGGACCTGCAGAGCAGACAGTACTCTAGATGCCACTGAAGGTGCGTGAGCACCGGAGGATGGGAAAGAGTCCCGCTCATGAGGATTTCGGGATCTGCATATGGGTGGTGTGTGTTTGTTTGTTTGTTAAGATTTTTTTTGATGTGGACCATTTTTAAGTCTTTATAGAACTTGTTACAACAATGTTTCTGCTTTTTATGTTTTGTTTTTTTTTTTGGCTGCAAGGCATGCAGGGTCTTAGCTCCCTGACCAGGGATCGAACCCACACTCCCTGCATTCGAAGGTGAAGTCTTAACCACTGGACCACCACGGGAGTCCCTTGGGATGGTGTTTTCAGTGGTCCTGTGGTCGGAGGCATTTGGAAGTTCCCCTTCAAGATTCCTTGGTGGCTCAGCTGGTAAAGAATCCCCTTGCAGTGTGGGAGACCTGGGTTCGATCCTTGGGTTGGGAAGATCCCCTGGAAAAGGGAACAGCTACCCACTCCAGTATTCTGTCCTGGAGAATTCCATGGACTGTACAGTCCATGGGGTCACAAAGGGTCAGACTCGACTGAGGGACTTTCACCTTTAAAATTAAGGATAGATAATTGCCCCTGGCACTCCATCACTAAGAGGCACAGGGCCTGGTAGACTGCTTCAGAATTTTGGAGGCAATACATATGTACACCCCACTTAGGAATACTGCTCTAACCTATTTATCAGCGGCTTAGAAAGCTGCTAGTCTTGAGTGGTGCCTGGAGCAAGAAAGTGCTTACAGCAGGGCCAGGCTGCAGCACCAGCTACTCTGCCACAGATACCATATCGCCGTATATGCTGCCACCATAGCAGCTGGCAGATCCAGTGAGGCTAAGAGGTACCATGGACTGAAAGGTGCTGGCTATTGTGAATGCACAGCTCAAGCTAAATTAAAATACAGCTTACTATGTTATCTCCCATGATCTCTTTGAAATGTATCCAAGAAGGATCATCTTTCCTTGCCCCGGGGTGAAAATTCCAGCTGGCCTGGGGCTTTTCCGCTGATTCTCAGGTAAGAGACAGTCCTGTGCCATTTTAAGTGTCAACTTGTTCTTTAGAAACCCCAAGCTTCATTGGCTCAGGTCTTCTCCCTGCACAGCAGCACAGGCCTGCTTCAGGCTGAGAGCGGGCAGCTGGGAGGCACAGCTGGGGATCTCTTCTACGCTTCTCCTCGCTGTCTTCTCCCTTCCTTCACCCCAGGTTGGCTGGCCAGTTTCTGACTCCTCCCAGGGATGGAGCCCAGGGTTAAGGCACTGATGAGGGGTTAGGAATGGGCTCTTGATCTAGAACTATTACGACCCTAAGCTGACTTTGGGTGCACTGGCAAATATTTAAAGCGAATTCTTTCTTCCTAGGTTATGTCTCCAGGGAACTCTCCATCTTTATGTCCCTCCACCTGGGCAAATATATTTGCAGGAAGCACTTTTCCTGGGGCCCAGGAGACTGTCTCTCACCTCCAATTTCTTGCTGGTACATCTAGGATTTTCTAGATGGCCTTATTAGACAGACCAGGCCAGCCCACACCGGCCTTAGGAAGATCGCAGTCATCCCTTGCTCAGAGACACTGGGGCACACACACCTAGCCCGGCACAACTATTTCCTCGAGGGGCTCCAGGGCAGCCCCCTCTTCAGCTGGCTTGAGGAAAAGGAGGCAGCAGTCCTCCCTGCAGCCTGGTGGAGAGGAGGACTCGGCACCACAACAAGGTTTCTTTTCTCCAAGAACTGGCTCTACAAATGTTTTCCCCATTTCTCCAAGCCTAAAAGCCCCCTTTATATTCACAAATTGGATAAAGGTCCAGCTACCTTGAAACCAGTTCTTTAAAATGTGTAAAGTCTGCACTTGGTGATGTGCAGATATCACCAAGTATTATGCTTTGGTGTCTCAGTCAAAACTTGAGTTTTAGTATCTTGATACACTGTTTTCTGAGTTAATGGGTGCATGCGTGTTAAGTTGCTTCAGTTATGTCTGACTCTTTGTGACCCCATGGACCATAGCCCGCCAGGCTCCTTTGTCCATGAGGATTCTCCAGGCAAGAATGCTGGAGTGGGTTGCCATGCCCTCCTCCAGGGGATCTTCCTGACCCAGGGATCAAACCCATGTCTCTTATTTCTCCTGCATTGGCAGGTGGGTTCTTTACCACTGTGATTATAAAGTTTAACAGACTTATGATTATGTAGCTGTGAAAAAGAAATTATCAAAGGCTTGCCTGGTGATCCAGTGGTCAGAACTCCAGGCTCCCAATGCAAGGGGGCATGGGTTTGATCCTTGGTCAGGGAACTAAGATCCTGTCTGCAACAGAGCGTGGCCACACAAAAAAAGAGATTACTACACAATTGCAGCCGAGAGTATGACTTCACAATGAACAAAGGACAGATATGTTTATTGAGTATTTACCATGTGCTAGCTTCTTGTTATAATTTTAAGTTGCATTTTAATGATGAGGAAACTGAGGCAGTTAGCACCACCAGATTCAATCCCAGCAACATTTTATTGAGCCAGGCTGCAAAACAATAGGGACCTGATGGAATCCCTGCCTTTAGGAGGTCTCAGTCCTTTGGGAAGGTGGCGGAGGCAGGTCTAAGGCTACAGGTAGGGAGATTCTACCTTGGGTCAGGTGACCCTTGGGTCTGCGCTCTTTCCTTCTGAGGGAAAACAGTACCCCGTTTTGGCTGGAGCACACATCTTGGTTTGGTGACCGTTTCATCATTTTGCTCTCCCAAAGGTAGTTCGCATTTCAATGCTTTAATCTCTGACAGCAGTCCTGGCCCCTTTGATCCCCAATGGTCAGCCGACAGGGAACAATTTCTTCTCAGCCATCTGCTGCTCTTAGGTGACCAAGGGGCTACCAGGCAGCGGTGGCTGGGTCCTTGGGGCTGTCGTTCCAATCGGTGTCCATTCCAGTCCCTCAATCCAGCTCCGCCAGTCCTTCCTGTGAGAAGTACCACTGACATACCAGCTGTAGGCCTCACAGTGGATACAAGCTCCCCAAAGGCCTCAAATCCTTCCCTTCCAGCCCTATTTACTGTGGTATTTATAGTCCAAATGTGAAGGGTATTAATTCTCCTTCCTTGTTTTTCTTTGCTGGGAATAAAGAGTCAGTCTTCTCTTCTATTAAGTGAGATTTGCATAACACTGCCTGGGAAGATACCTCCTCTGGGCCCAGGGACCAGAGCCTCTGAACTCTCCGCCTTTACACCAAGTTTCTGAAAAAGCTCTGTTCCTCTTTGAAGGCACAGGGGAGACTTCCCTCAAATGTTTTCCCTTCAAGTAGCTGAACCTTTGCATTTCTAAGCAGCTTCCAGCCAGAGCTCTAGAGAGTCCCTTTCCTCATTACAAAGGGAAGTAAGGAGTCGAACCAAGGTCATCTCTGTGGGTCTCCTGAAATAAACTCAAGTAAAACATTCAGCTTCTCAGGGAACTGACTCAGAGGGGCCTGGTCAGGTACACCCCCCACTTTCTGCATCAGTAGGTGGAAGGAGAGGCAGCCCCTCATTCACACTCCATCCCTGACTGGGCGCCCCCACCACGGAGTAGCTGAACCACAAAGGTGCCCTGGAGTCCAGTTTCTGCCCCTCCCACAAACTGAACAGCAGTTCTTTAATTAGGCCTTGCAAAAAAAAGAGAAAGGGATGGGGAGGGGGTTCTTTCTTCATAAACTGTAGATAAAAACAATGAGTGGAATTTTTAAAATTAGTTACAGAAATACAAAACTGTTCAAAAGTACAACATGTAGGCGTGGATTCCTCCTCACTAGACTTGGTTCTCGTCCTCTAACCAGGCAAGAGAGGCTAAACTAAGTCATTCCTGTTCACTGTTGTCTTCTTTATTTAAACATTTACTTGAAAAACACAGAAGTGAAAAATGGCCTCTAATTTTTATTTATTTATTTTTATTAAAGTACAGTTGATTTACAAGGTTGTATTAGCTTTAGGTGTACAGCAAAGTGACTCAGTTACATGTATGAATAAACACATATCTTCTTTTTCAGATTCTTTTCGCATCTAGGTTATTACAAAATATTGAATGTAGTTCCCTATGTTATCCGGTGGGCCCTTGCTGTTTATCTATTTTATATATAGTATGTGTGTATATTACTCCCGAACTCCCAATTTATCCCTCCCTGCCATCTTTCCCCTTTGGTAATCGTAAGTTTGGTTTTTGTGTCTATGAATCTGTTTCTATTTTGTATATAAGTTCACTTTAATCATTTTTTTATTCTACTTGTAACTGATATCATATGATATTTGTCTTTCTCTGTATGACTTACTTCACTTAGTATGATCATCTTTAGGTCCATGTTGCTGCAAATGGCAGTGTTTCATTCCCTTTTATGGCTATTTATGTGTGTGTATATATATGTAGGAAAGTTATGACTAACCTAGATAGCATATTAAAAGCAGAGACATTACTTTGCCAACAAAGGTTCGTCTAGTCAAGGCTATGGTTTTTCCTGTGGTCATGTATGGATGTGAGAGTAGGACTGTGAAGAAGGCTGAGCGCCAAAGAATTGATGCTTTTGAACTGTGGTGTTGGAGAAGACTCTTGAGAGTCCCTTGGACTGCAAGGAGATCCAACTAGTCCATTCTGAAGGAGATCAGCCCTGGGATTTCTTTGGAAGGACTGACGCTAAAGTTGAAACTCCAGTACTTTGGCCACCTCATGCGAAGAGTTGACTCATTGGAAAAGACTCTGATGCTGGGAGGGATTGGGGCAGGAGGAGAAGTGGACGACAGAGGATGAGATGGCTGGATGGCATCACTGACTCAATGGACGTGAGTCTGAGTGAAGTCCAGGAGTTGGTGATGGACAGGGAGGCCTGGTATGCTGCGATTCATGGGGTCGCAAAGAGTTGGACACGACTGAGTGACTGATCTGATCTGATCTGATATATATGTACTGGAGAAGGCAATGGCACCCCACTCCAGTACTCTTGCCTGGAAAATCCCATGGATGGAGGAGCCTGGTAGGCTGCAGTCCATGAGGTCGCTAAGAGTCGGACACGACTGAGCGGCTTCACTTTCACTTTTCACTTTCATGCATTGGAGAAGGAAATGGCAACCCACTCCAGTGTTCTTGCCTGGAGAATTCCAGGGACAGAGGAGCCTGGTAGGAGGCCGTCTATGGGGTCGCACAGAGTCAGACACGACTGAAACGACTTAGCAGCAGTAGCAGCAGCATATATATGTATATATATCCCATCTATATCTATATACCACACTGTTTTTATCCCTAAAAAATAGCCTACAATTAAGAAAATAAAAAAGACACAGACTGGGAGAAAATATTTGCAAGACACAAATCTGAGAAAGAACTTGTGTGCAGTATATACAAAGAATTCTTAAAACTCATCAATAAGTAAACAAACAACTCAATTAAAAAATGGGCAAAAGATCTGAACTGGCACCTCATCAAAGAAGACATCGGTTCGGTTCAGTTCAGTTCAGTCGCTCAGTGGTGTCCAACTCTTTGCGACCCCATGAATCGCAGCACACCAGGCCTCCCTGTCCATCACCAACTCCCGGACTTCACTCAGACTCATGTCCATCGAGTCAGTGATGCCATCCAGCCATCTCATCCTCTGTCGTCCACTTCTCCTCCTGCCCCAATCCCTCCCAGCATCAGAGTCTTTTCCAATGAGTCAACTCTTCGCATGAGGTGGCCAAAGTACTGGAGTTTCAGCTTTAGCGTCAGTCCTTCCAAAGAAATCCCAGGGCTGATCTCCTTCAGAATGGACTGGTTGGATCTCCTTGCACACCAAGGGACTCTCAAGAGTCTTCTCCAGCACCACAGTTCAAAAGCATCAATTCTTTGGCGCTCAGCCTTCTTCACAGTCCAACTCTCACATCCATACATGACCACAGGAAAAACCATAGCCTTGACTAGACGAACCTTTGTTGGCAAAGTAATGTCTCTGCTTTTGAATATGCTATCTAGGTTGGTCATAACTTTCCTTCCAAGGAGTAAGCGTCTTTTAATTTCATGGCTGCAGTCACCATCTGCGGTGATTTTGGAGCCCAAAAAAATAAAGTCTGACACTGTTTCCACTGTTTCCCCATCTATTTCCCATGAAGTGATGGGACCGGATGCCATGATCTTCGTTTTCTGAATGTTGAGCTTTAAGCCAACTTTTTCACTCTCCACTTTCACTTTCATCAAGAGGCTTTTTAGTTCCTCTTCACTTTCTGCCATAAAGGTTATGTCATCTGCATATCTGAGGTTATTGATATTTCTCCCAGCAATCTTGATTCCACCTTGTGCTTCTTCCAGCCCAGCGTTTCTCATGATGTACTCTGCATAGAAGTTAAATAAGCAGGGTGACAATATACAGCCTTGACGTACTCCTTTTCCTATTTGGAACCAGTCTGTTGTGGATGTCCTTTTCATTATAGGGAACTGGAATGCAAAAGTAGGAAGTCAAGAAACACCTGGAGTAACAGGCAAATTTGGCCTTGGAATACGGAATGAAGCAGGGCAAAGACTAATAGAGTTTTGCCAAGAAAATGCACTGGTCATAGCAAACACCCTCTTCCAACAACACAAAAGAAGACTCTACACATGGACATCACCAGATGGTCAACACTGAAATCAGATTGATTATATTCTTTGCAGCCAAAGATGGAGAAGCTCTATACAGTCAGCAAAAACAAGACCAGGAGCTGACTGTGGCTCAGATCATGAACTCCTTATTACCAAATTCAGACTGAAATTGAACAAAGTAGGGAAAACCACTAGACCATTCAGGTATGACCTAAATCAAATCCCTTATGATTATACAGTGGAAGTGAGAAATAGATTTAAGGGCCTAGATCTGATAGATAGAGTGCCTGATGAACTATGGAATGAAGTTCGTGACATTGTACAGGAGACAGGAATCAAGACCATCCCCATGGAAAAGAAATGCAAAAAAGCAAAATGGCTGTCTGGGGAGGCCTTACAAATAGCTGTGAAAAGAAGAGAAGCAAAAAGCAAAGGAGAAAAGGAAAGATATAAGCATCTGAATGCAGAGTTCCAAAGAATAGCAAGAAGAGATAAGAAAGTCTTCCTCAGTGATCAATGCAAAGAAATAGAGGAAAACAACAGAATGGGAAAGACTAGAGATCTCTTCAAGAAAATTAGAGATACCAAGGGAACATTTCATGCAAAAATGGGCTCAATAAAGGACAGAAATGGTATGGACCTAACAGAAGCAGAAGATATCAAGAAGAGGTGGCAAGAATACACAGAACAACTGTACAAAAAAGATCTTCACAACCCAGATAATCATGATGGTGTGACCACTGACCTAGAGCCAGACATCCTGGAATGTGAAGTCAAGTGGGCCTTAGAAAGCATCACTATGAACAAAGCTAGTGGAGGTGATGGAATTCCAGTTGAGCTATTTCAAATCCTGAAAGATGATGCTGTGAAAGTGCTGCACTCAATATGCCAGCAAATCTGGAAAACTCAGCAGTGGCCACAGGACTGGAAAAGGTCAGTTTTCATTCCAATCCCAAAGAAAGGCAATGCCAAAGAATGCTCAAACTACCACACAATTGCACTCATCTCACACACTAGTAAAGTAATGCTCAAAATTCTCCAAGCCAGGCTTCAGCAATATGTGAACCGTGGACTTCCTGAAGTTCAAGCTGGATTTAGAAAAGGCAGAGGAACCAGAGATCAAGTTGCCAACATCTGCTGGATCATGGAAAAAGCAAGAGAGTTCCAGAAAAACATCTATGTCTGCTTTATTGACTATGCCAAAGCCTTTGACTGTGTGGATCACAACAAACTGTGGGAAATTCTGAAAGAGATGGGAATACCAGACCATCTGACCTGCCTCTTGAGAAATCTGTATGCACGTCACGAAGCAACAAAGAAGACATACAGATGGCATATAAACATGAAAAGTTGTTCCACGTCACATATTACTAGAGATTCACAAATTAAGACAACAGTGAGATAGAACCACACACCTATTAGAATGGCCGAAATCCAAAACAATGGCCACACCAAATCTCTGTGAGGATGTGGAGAAAATAACTCTTATTTACAGTTTCTTGGAAGATGGCTGGGTGGTTTCTTACAAAGCTAAACATACTCTCACCATATGATCTAGACATTGCCCTCCTTGATATTTACCCAAATATGTTGAAAACTTCTTTCCACCCAAAAGTTGAAGCAGCTTTATTCACAATCACCAAAAACTGAGCACAATCAGATGTCCTTCAGTGGGTGAATGAATAAGCAGACTGTGGGACATCCTGACAATAGAATATTATTTAGCAATAAAAAGAAATGAGTGATCAATCCATGAAAAGACATTGAGGAGCCTTAAGTTCATATTACCAGTGTGAAAAAGCTACATATATATAGTTTCAGCTACAGGACATTCTGGAAAAGGCAAAAGAGACAGTAAAAAGTCAGTGGTTGTCAGGGGTTCATGGAGGGTGTGGTGGGGAGAGATGACTACGTGAGCCCAGGGGATGATTAGGGTGGTGAAATTATTCTGTATGGTATTTAATGGTGTATATATGAGATTACACATTTCTCAAAACTCAAAGTACTGGGACTTCCCTGGCAGTCCAGTAGTTAAGATTCTGCACTCCCAATACAGGGGACACCAGTTTGACCCCTGGTTGGGAACTAAGATCCCACACCCCATACCACACGACCAAAAAAAAAAAACCTCATAGCACTGTACAACACAAAGAGTGAACCCTAATGTAAACTAGGGACTTTAGCCATGAACAATATATCAATACTGGTTCATCAATTATAATAAATATACCACACTAATACAGGATATTAATAATGGAGGAAAGTGTATGGCACGGGACTCTGGGGGAAAGGAAAGGGAACATATGAACTCTCTATACTTTCTGCTCAATATTTCAATCCTAAAACTGCTCTAAAAAATAGTTTATTAATTTAAAAAAAATCTATAATCCCATCTTTTTCATCACATAAAGTTAGAAGTAGATATTCAAGCCTATTGCATTCGCTGCTCTACATATTCCCACATATTTATATTGATGCGCATGCTTCCTGATTTTTTTCCCTAAGTTTCTACAAATACATTGATATTTATACCTAGCATCACACATCAAAAAATAAAGACAAATCATGTTTTACCTATGAGTCTGAAACTTATTTGTTTCACATACATTTAAAATCTCTTTCCAGGCAGTACATGTAGATCTGACTTTTTCTTGGCAACTACAGTTGTTACCATCTCATGGACATTAATTGTGGTCATTAGGCAGAGTTTATTAAAGAAGATTCACAGGATCCAATTGACAGTGCTTGCAAACCTACAGCTTATTGCAGGAAAAGCATTAAAAGCTTTCAAGTGAGGCAGCACAAGATCCAGAGAGGCCAGCTCTAAGCTCTAAGCTCCTCCTCTTACAGAGGCTTGGCTGTAAGCCTCTGTAAGAACCCTACCAGACTCACTGCCTCTCTTGGGTCACAGGTTCATCACAAAGCACCTCGGACCTAGGAAGACCCCAGTGGAAGACCCCTAGGACCTCCCAGGGCTTCTTCTACCCTGCTGGTTACGTAGGCATATTTCTTCCTGGTTTACCAGCCCCAACAGCAGAGACCTTCAGGGGTTTCATCAAAACCAGGTACAAATCATCAACATCACTACTGTCAACAAATAGTGATAAACAAAAATAAAAATAAACCTGCTGACAAGTTGGTACAAACCACCCCACATTTATGCACATTACAACAGCCTTTGCTATCTAGACGAAAGTAAGGGATGCTAAATTCAAATCAGCATTTCACTGTACATAGTTTAATTTTAGACCAATAATTTTAATGGTTTTGTTGACTGTTTTTCTTAAAGATTCCACCAAGTTGTTTATAGAAACAACTGTATTGTTTATGATCTCAGTGTTGCAAGAATAAATATGTATTTATATGCCATAAAGAAGAATTGGAAGAAAATATACAAAACATTAAACAACGTCATTCCCACGTGGTGAGATGATCACTGACTTTCACTTGATTTGTGTGCCTGTGTATTTGTATTTTCCAATTTTTCTAAGATGAAGATATGTGTGCTATTTTGCAATCAGAAAAGACCATTATGATAAAAAAGATAATTATAAAAATAAAGATGATAAAAACAATATAAATAAAATATTAAATAAATAAACATTACGCAAAGCCAATTCCTCTGTACATGTACATGCATGCTAACTCACTTCGGTCCTGTCTTACTCTTTGTGACCTCATGGACTGTAGCCTGCCAGGCTCGACTGTCCTTGGGATTCTCCAGGCAAGAATATTGGAGAGGGTTCTGTACGTGTGAGAGTCACACAAAGTGAGCAGGCTGCGGGGGTAGGATGACAGATGAGAAGCACTTGATCTGTTCAGGTTGAGTCTGGACTACACTTGGCCTCTGGGCTTGTCAGTTCCCCTACCGCAGGGAGACCTGAGCGGACCAGCTTCCCAGGGTGTCTGAACCGCTCGCTGATTCACTGTGGGGACAATCACTATTGTGCTCGATGTGGTCAGATTATTCTCTCTACCTAAACTCTCCCCCCTTCATGAATGGAAAGCATTTGTCTTTGAGGAATTCTTCTTCCTAATGACTTCCTGTCTCCTGAATTTCCAGCCACCTACTCAGGAACAAATCTTTGTTTCAGTTTATCAGAACTGCCTTGAGAGGTGGCTTTCTCTGGGCCGTGCATTGCTTAGGTACCTGCTCCTTTCCCTGTTTTGTCTGCCAGGCTCTGAGCTCTATATCACAGTGAGAGGCATGGTTAAGATGACAGGTTCAGGGGTTTAAACACGCACACAAACTCACACACACATTGCCACTTCCTACTGTGTGATTCTGGACAAGCCACTCAACCAGTTAGCCTCAGTTTCTTCATCTGTAAAATGGGGCTAAAACCCTTCATAACTGATGTCATACATTTAAGGCCTTTAGAACAATGTACAACACACAGTAAGAGCACTGTAAATGTTGTGTGTAGGGATCATAAAATTAGACAGGATTCCTGCTTCTGTGGGGCTTACAGCTTAGTGGGGAAAGACAGACATTGAATACATAACTAGAGACGTGACAAGTGACTAAAAAGGAAGGGGGAATAGAATTAGGTGTCCCAGGAGGTAGGATTTATCAGATGAGCCTTTCTTCACATGAAGAAACTGGGCTCAAGAAAGTTAAGTGCCTTTCTGCAGATCACTCTCATAGCTACGCGGTGGACCTGGGGTTCAAACCTGACCTGTCTCACTCCAAGCCCCCGCACTCAGGGCCACCCTGTGACATTCCTGGGTGGAGGGCACTTTGCCTCTGCGGGCCCTTTCCTCCAGTAAAAAAAAAATTAAGAATTCTCTGTTTACAACTCCTTTGATACAAAAACAAATATAACCCAGACTGCATTATATTAATTTTTCTTTTCTGATCTTAAAAGACATTAAAACACTTTCAGGGGCTCCTAAAAGTATCATGAGCTGCAGGCACTGCCCACGCTGCTTTATCACACAAGCTGAGTATGATATGATACGATTCTGGGCCTTCAAGGAGCTTCCAGTTCAAAGGAGGCTGGAAAAACAGAATGACTAATATTAACAATAATTCTAGCTCAGACGTACTGAGTGCTTGCTTATCTCATTTAAGTCTCGAAATAACCTAAGACTTTGTAAATAATATTATTTTTCACTTGACAGGTGAAAAAATAAGGCCCAGAAGGTTGACATCAGTTGGTCACAGTGATGAAATTGTTGGGGATGAGGCAGGATTCCGAGCCAGGTCTGAGACCACGTGTCTGGTTTCTCCCCTGTCTGTAGCTCTGCTTCCCAACTACAATGGGGATGGCAGGATGAAGGACCCACTGCAGCAGAGATGCCAGCAAAATGCTATAACTAAATGCCGCGTGCTGGCAGAGCAGGGGAAGGGCCTGGGTGCACTGAGGTTTGGGGGAAACTGCCTCTGACCGTGGTTTCTCTGCTCAACACCCGGGCATCCCCAACTGCCAGGCAGGAAGCCTCTTTCCTTTCCTCCCTCTGGCACCCCCCTCTGTACCCCACTCACCCCAACTTGGCTTAAAGCAGGACTGAAAAAGTTTAACAAACACCTTCTGAGCTGCGAATGTGACCACAGCGGATCCAAGAGGGCAAGAACTACACACACTGAAAAGCTTCCACAGGCATGACTAGGATGGAGAGTCAGGGTGGGGACCCTCCAGGCTGTACCTGGGAGCCAGTCGTGGTCACTCAAATAGGAGAGAATGATGCCAGTGACCAGGATGTTTCTAGCTTAAAAGCCCTTCCTCCAATGGATTTTGTGGGTTTTTATGAAGACCCTTGTGAGATTAGTAAAACAGATAATATTAAATATATGTATATGTAAATATCTAAAATTAATATAAATATTAATAAATAAGTATTAATGTATTAAATATTTTAGTTATTTATTTTGACCACATCATGTGGCTTGGAGGATCTTCGTTCCTCAAGCAGGGATCTAACCCAGGCCCTCTGCAATGGAAGCACGGAGTCCCTAAATACATATATGTTAAATTGGATGAAAGAGTCCTCAAATTCTACAGTGCTTTGCAGTTGTAATATTGTATATTATTGCATGATTTGACCTTTCCTTAAAATCTGGTCATAGCTCCTAGTGGCCTTGCTTGGCATGGCATTCAAGGCCACCCTCTTGGCTCCCTGGTTCTGTCTTCTCTCATCCTGGGCTCCAGCCAGACTGAAGAGCAGTTCAGTTGCTCAGTCGTGTCCGACTCTTTGCGACCCCATGAATCGCAGCACGCCGAGCAGTTGCTTCCCCCCAAAAACTATTCCACCAGTTCTTCCCTTGGTCCTTCCCCAGGATACCCAGGGTTATATGATGACATGTCTGAAATCGCACGATCAGGAAGTGAAGTTGATTCAGAACCAGACTGGTCTCAGTCCAAAGCACATGCCAGAGAGAACTCCCTTAGGGGCTCAGTGGTGTCCTGATTTCTGTGAATGAAGCAAGTGTTAGAAATCCAGGGGTTGCGATGCTCCCTCCCTTCACCTGGTTAAACACCTGCGTCTTCAGACTCAATTCAAGCCCCACTGCACTTTCAGTGGGCTTGTTAGCTGTGACGCTCACTTAATAATGATCAAGGGGGTCGCAGAGTAACGATGCCGATATTTTTTGGGGGGCAAGAGATAGTCACACCCAAAGGACAAAGAAATGATGTAGAAGCTCTGTGTTTGGAGAGAATGGGCATGTCTGTGGCTGCTGCCGGGACCCCCAGCACATGGTGCCTCCGTCTGGGTTAAAAGGGTGACCTGCTGGAATGGAACAGGGAAGTGGGAACTCAAAACTGTCACTCCTTCATACCTTCTGTGTGACTCATTTTGGTGAAATTCGGTGAAGTCTGAGCACCTGTTCATCGAGGGGAGTCTCGAAAGTGCAGCGACTCCCCTCCCCAAACGTTTAGCGTGCTTATACCCAGACTGTGAAGGGACAAAGCCAGTGACTAGTGGGCCTCGGATGATGTTGGTCCTGCTCCAGCCATTTCTCACCCCTCTGCTCCTAGGGGCTCACACGTGAGCGAGTGAGACACACTTGGCCAAAAGGTTGACATATGTATATACATACACACACATTTTTAAATTTTCTTGTTGAGTTTTAAAGTGGATCTCTAATGCTTGTACAGTTATTTACTTTATCGCAGTGGTCTGGAACCAAACCCATGCTATCTCTAGGGTACGCCAGTATACTGACTGATACCAGTTTCATGAAGCCAAAATATATGTAAATGTATATCTTTATCTGTATGTAAACCCACATCGATTTCTACATCTATCCAGAAGGATATCCTTAAAATACTAACTGATGGCAGTTTTCTCCAGATGGTGGGATTGTAATTGTTTGATTGACATGCTTCTGTATTTTCCAATTTTTCTCCCTTTCAGTTGAGTTTAGTCGCTCAGTTGTGTCTGACTCTTTGCAACCCCATGGCCCACAGCACGCCAGGCTTCCCTGTCCATCACCAACTCCCGGAGCTTACCCAAATTCATGTGCATCGAGTTGGTGATGCCATCCAAGCATCTCATTCTCTGTCGTCCCCTCCTCCTCCTGCTCCATTACCATGTGTTAGTTACATGATCTGAAGAACAAGTTCAAAGCCCATTCTCTTTTAAACAGCTGGGATTCCAAGTTTAGGGGATGCTTCCTAGATGATAGACGAGGCCCTTTTTTCATTTTTCTTGTCTATCTCCATCCTTCAAAGATGGATCTAGAAGAACCCCAAATGGGCCTCTGCTGTCTCTCACCAATGTCTTTGCTGCCCTCTGGTGGTCATTTAAGACCTAAGCAAGTCCAATGAGCAAATCCTCTTAGTGGGTTACTTCTTTAGATTTTGCTTCCCTGACAGCTCAGTTGGTAAAGAATCTGCCTGCAATGCAGGAGACCCCAGTTCTATTCCTGGGTCAGGAAGATCCACTGGAGAAAGGGATAGGCTACCCACTCCAGTATTCTTGGGCTTCCCTTGGGGCTCAGCTGGTAAAGAATCTGCCTGCAATGTGGGACACCTGGGTTTGATCCCTGGGTTGGGAAGATCCCCTGGAGAAGGGAAAGGCTACCCACTCCAGTATTCTGGCCTGGAGAATCCCATGGACTATACAGTCCATGGGGTCGTAAAGAGTCAGACACAACTGAGTGACTTTCTCTTTTCACTTTTCTTTAGATTTGCCTTCTTAAGTCCCATTTCTTAGAACTGTTTTCTCCCCCTGGAGGTTGGGCATTCTTATTAAACTGGATGAGATTTGTTCCAGTGTAAGCTTCTTTAAAGCTCTTGTGAAAATATGGTTTTTGTTAAAACCAAAGCCCCTCAGCCTTGAGTGCACAACCAGAGGGCTTGACTGTCTTCAGTGGAAGGGCTTTGGTGCACACTCACCTGCTGCTTTCTAACAGTTGATTGAAGCAGTGTATGGTTTTGGTCAGTATCATTACTGTAAAGCCACGGGCACACCTGCTGGTACACAAATGGATGGTGCTTCTCACGGTCCGAGCACGCCCTGTACAGAATCACAGTAAGTAGTGGCTGGTTCCAGAACCCCGACCTGGGACGCTTTGAGATTGTGCGGCTTTAAGCAAATTATGTCACTTCTCTGTTCCCCCGTCTGTAACAAGGGAATCATGACCACACCCTCCTGGATTTAAAGCCCTGTTCTACCACTTACCCCTTGAACACCTTTCTTAACATCAGTGTAACTCTATTTCCTCATTTGTAAAACTGGGGGGGGGGGCGGGACAGAGTCTACTTCATAGAGCTGGAAAGATGGAATTAATTAATGCATCTGAATGATTAGATCAATGTCTGGGACATAAATGGTTCTCAGTAAATTTTTATTATTGTCATTACTATTACCAGTTACCAAAGCATATTACTAGTTAAATGTCATGCTATGAATGCATATAGCTAGTAGTAAGGGATTTATTATCTGATAAGCCTTTTATGTCTTAGAAACCATTCTAAGGACTCTTTATTTAATACACACTGCAACCCTTCATGGAGAAGGAAATGGCACCCCACTCCAGTGTTCTTGCCTGGAGAATCCCAGGGACCGGGGAGCCTGGTGGGCTGCCGTCTGTGGGGTCGCACAGAGTCGCCGACACGACTGAAGCGACTTAGCAGCAGCAGCAGCAGCAGCAACCCTTCAAGGAAGGTGTTATCTTCATTTTACAAAAGAGGAAACTAAGATTCACACAGGGTTAAGAGTTCAAGATCACACAGCTAGGAAATTCAGAACCACAGTTTAATTTCATTCATTTGGTTCTGGAGCCTCTGGTCTTTCCTGTCTATTTGATTGACATCTAGGTAAGGTGGCTTCCAAAGCTACCTTAGGTAGCTTCCTAAGGTAGCATGTTTTACTAACATATTTTTCTAGAGTCATTAGTCAATTCAGTCGCTCAGTCGCGTCCGACTCTTTGTGACCCCATGGACTGCAGCATGCCAGGCTTCCCTGTCCATCACTAACTCCCAGAGCTTGCTCAAATTCATGTCCATCAAGTTGGTGATAGAATACTTGATTATAAGTTAGGGTGATGCCAGTTGCTGTAACAGATAAACCCACATCTTTATGGTTTGTGTACCAGGACTGTATTACTCATGAACGCAATAACTCATGAGAGCATTCCCATTTGGTGGCAGGCCTTGCATGTGGTCATCAGGGACCCTGGCTCCTTTCCATCTCCTGGTTCTACTCTCCCTGGGGACTTTGGAGTCCTCTGCATTCAGCTGCTGAGTGACCAAAGAATATGGACCAGGCCCGGAAGTGGTACTTTTCAACTCTATCTGTATTCCATTTACTTAATGCTCAGTCTCCTGGTCACTCTTAACTGCAAAGGAGGCTGGGGAATGTAGTCTTGCTCTGTATCCAGGAGGGGGAGGCAACAACCGGCCCATCACTCTCTGCCATTCCTGGCTTATGTCTTAAACAGACTTGAGGTCTTGGTTTACAATTCAGTTGCTCCAGTGAAAAAAAGATCCTGGCCTCTTGAGTCTGGATTGGGTGCCTCTGCTCTGTACTTCCTTTCTCATGTCATCTGTGCATGGATGAACATTCTTTAACCACCTGTCTCCCCATGATCCTGTGGGCTGCATCCTGCAGGGCTTATCTCCACCACTGCTGAATCCCTAGCCCTTACCTGGAGTTGGCACATCACAGGTGCTCAATAATTGCTGAACCGATGACCTCTGCCACAAATAGCTGAGAGGGCAGAGGAAGTGGTTGGGAGTGGTCTCTTGGGTTCCCCTCTTCCCCCCACCCCCACCCCGTGGCACTGAGTTTCAGAATCATGGACTGCTCGTCCCGGAACAGGGTTTTGGAAAGCCCTCTGAGGTTGAGGTTGGGGCGTCTGCGCTTTAAGAATGGAACTGAGACGCCAAGTGTGGTCACAGGTCATCTGTGCTTCTGCACCTGCCCCCAGGGAGGACCCCACACAGGCATCTCCTCTTGCACTTGTACCCCAACAGGGCCTGGCTTCGAATTTAGGAAACACACGACCGCCACAGCGATAAAACAATGCAGCGCGTTAGCTAGTTGTTGACGATTTATATCCTTCCACTTCCCAAAGAACCTTGCAGCAGCTTACAAAATGAAGGCGGTAAGAGAAAGTAGCCCGAATAGCAGGGAAAACCTAGTCCTGGTGATATTAAGTCATCGAAAGTGTGATCGCTCCAGGCAAAATAAGATTAGTTTTTGTTTTTTTTTTTTTCCCTTACAATCCAGGTCTCTGTTTTGGGACATTTAGAATTTTTAAATGTTGGGCTCTGTTCGTTCTCCTCTCCTCCGCACTGTCCCTGGGTGTCTGCTCATGATAAGTCTTGGCCTGTAGCTGAGGTTGGGATCTGGGAGGGGACTGTGAGCAACTCAGGATTCCAAGCCCCCCTGCAGCTCCAACCCCTGGAGCTCATCTCCACTTCTCTCCCCTTGCGACAAGCCCCGCTTCCACTGCCTGGTGCTAAGATGAAGGTAGAAGCGATGAGCAAGGACAGAGTCCTGCTATGCTGTTGAGTCCTCAAATGAAATGTAAACCCCAGTTTAACCAGACAGAAGAGGATGGTCGGGCAGGGGGATGGGCAAGAGTGCCGGCCTGGTGCCCGCTGGCTGGTGGCCTTGGCAAATCTCTTTGTGCTTCTGAGTCGCCGTTATCTCATCTGTGAAATGGGATCACTGACCCTGGATGCCCTGGGTAGGTGTGAGAGTCGGATGACACAAAATGGCCTCAGAGGGGCAACTTGTTTTTCGAGGAACCACTTAACAAGGGCAAGTGTATCCGGTTATGCTCTCAGCACCTGCCACGAGCTGGGGTGCGGGAAGGGTGGAGGCAGGGGATGGATGGGACGGTGGGGTCACTTGGCTGGAGCTCTTCCTGGAAAGGAGGTCAGAGTAGTCATATGATGCCCCAGGGAAAGCTGAGTTCTAGGGAGGGGGACCACAGTTCCCCCATGACTTCACCCTTCATTAAGGTGTCTCGATTACAGGGACCACCCCCCAGGTTGCCTCTGGGATTGGGGGACTGAGCTTTGCCTCTGAGCCCAGGTTCCTGGAGGCAGGAAGGAGTGGGAGGCATCCTAGAGCCTGGGCCAAAGCTAGCCTGGGCCAGTGAATCTGAGGAAAGAGGGAGACAATGGACCGAGGAGGATTAGGATCCCAGGAAGATTTGTATTCCAGAAACTCCTCTAGCCCACGCAGGCTAATTCTGTGTTGATTCACAAAAGGGAAGCAAAAAAAAACAAAACCCCTAAGTTCCAAAGGAGCAAATTTCCAGTCAGTTTTGAAAAGAACCAAAGCCAATCTGAGCTGGAGAAGGGGTTTCCCCCAAACTCTCCCTCCATACACCCAGCATTTGACAAAGAGGCTGAGAAAGTGCTGGGAGGTCGGCATGAAAGGAAGGTGGGGAGGGAAAGGAGCAGCTGGAATGGGGGGCACTTGTCACCAGGCTGACAGCCCATGACCCTCCCCGCTAGGTTCCCTGGCCCCATCACCCCTAGGGTGTTTGAAATCAACTTCTCCATCTTGGAGTAGAGCATGTCACTGTATGAAAACAACAGAAAGGTCATCAAGGAGGAAACAAAATCCCTGTCATCTTATCACCCTCATCAAATCAACTGTTTCCATCCCGATCATCATAGTTTAATCATAGATCTACTGCGCTTTTTCCTTTCTTTCTTAACCTGTGTGTCACTAAGCAAGTTTCAGTATCTTCGTTGGCAAAGTGTGATGCTCTCACATCTCACGAGTGATGTGAGTCTTAACTGAGATCATGGCTGTAAAGTGCATGGTAGACAGTAGGTGCTCAGTAAATGGAAGTCACAGTGGTTATTTCTGGAAGCATCTCTCTGGTTTTCATTATAAGTTCTGCGCTATTAGAAATTCTGAACTCTTTTTATGTGCTAATGCGATAAAGGAAATTGGAACTATGTACTTATTTTAAAGGAAGTTTGGTCACAACTTTAAAGACTTTGCCTTTAAAGACTTGCATCAGCAAGTTCCTGTTCTGGTACCTCTGAGGTCTTTTCTGGCCTGAGTGGATGGTAGCTGGCCGTGCTGTTGCTGCCTTTTAAAATATGGATTCCCCTCCTCATTCCTCTGATGATCTGGGACTGAAAAGCACAAGGTCCCTGGAGATCTCCGCTTAGGTGTCCACTCACTGTGTGTTCTTGGAGAAGTGACCGTTATCCTTCAGTGCAGGGAATTTGAAATGCTGGACTCTTCATCATGCTGCAGAGAAGGGGCGGTGTTGGGAAACTGTTCACTGGTGCATCTCTGCATAGATGAGAGCCGGGGCTGGGCCGTGGGCTGCTGGGGGTGCTTTGATTTGAAGTGTGGCTTTGGTGAGCCCGAGGCTCCCGGGATTTGTGCCTATTGCAGGTGTTTGTGCTGGCATTGCCAGCCCAGTGAAGGGTGAATGGGATTACAGGTCTGTCTGCAGGATAATGGGGGGAAATAGATATGTATATATAAGTAGATATGAAATTTAAGACTCAAGATAGTTAACCCAAAGTCTCTTTCCTCTTGGGGTCTCATTTATTTCATTAGCAAAATTTAGTCTGCAAAAATGACCAGCCATGGAGTTAAATTATTCCTGGCGCTAGGAAGGAATTGGGAGGTCGCTGGACATCTTCTCTCAAGACTTGTCACACGATGTAATTAACACCTCTTCCAAATCTAAGTCTGGGGACTTCAGAGAGGCCAGGGCAATTTGGTCCAGGGCTTCATCAATTCAATTCTTTGAATGAATGCTTCACGCCTAGACCTCGCTGGGCGTTGCTGTGAGTGCCAGGGATGACGGTGATCGGCTCCCACCCTTAGTCGATTTGGAAGAAGAGGCAGGATGTTGCCTGTGGCTGTATTAGCGATGACAATGGCTGCCATTCACCTAGAGCACCGAATGTAAAAATCTCATGGAATTCTCCAAAAAGTTCCATAATGTATATATTGGTAACATCCTCGTCTTTCGACAGAAAACTAAGGCGCTGAACTACAGAATCATTTGCCAAAAGTATCATGGCTAGCCAGGGGTGGAGCTGTGATTCAAGTCAGTCTGTCTGACTCCAGATCAGCATCACCCTCCCCCAACTTTTCTTTTTTGGGTGGGAGGTTATAGTTGTTAACTGAAATAAAAACGCTCAATGTAAAAGTTGGGGGTTAAGTTTTATTCGGGGACTTTCTGAGGACTATAGCCCATGAGACAGCCTCTCAGGTAGCTCTGAGGAATTGCTCTGAAGAGGTAAGGGAGGGGCCAGGATATATTGCTATATGAATTTTTTGCTGGAAAAAAAAGTGTAGTCAAATATCACAAAATTTCTGCTAACCACAAAGAAGAGGCATCTCACGCCAATGATTTTAGAGCTTTTCTATGTATAGGAGGATGCAAGAATCTGGAGTTATCGAAATTTTTCCTTAAATATACATCTTAACTGTCTAAGGGTTGATACATACAAAACTCGGAATACTTCCTGCTTTTCTCCATCCTGAATTGCCCTCAGGCTGTGCCTGATCCTTGTAGAACAGGAGTGGCGGGCAACCTTTTTTTCCCCTCTACATAGTAAAACTTTCCTGATTTCTTTTAACATAATTTCGCATGAAGTGTGTGCACAGATGGACATAAGAGATAGCTCAAATCTCAATGTAAAAGGGTTTCCTTTCATACTAATCCTCTCAGTAGAGTTTCAAGGCCTCTCCAGTTTGCTGACATTTGACACCTTGAGATTTTTATCTACAGGCACAGAAAGTAGCAACATCATCAGTATATAAAGACCCAGTGGGGGAATTCCCTGGCGATCCAGTGGTTAGGGCTTCACGATTTCACTGTCGAGGGCCTGGGTTCGAACCCTAGTCGAGAAACTAGGATCCCACAAACCACGCAGCTCAGCCAAAAAAAAAAAAAAACCAAAAAGACCCAGCTGCATGAGGTTGCAGCAGTCACCACCCGGTCCTAAGGACTTATGACTGCTTTATTCCTTTATTTCAGATTTCAGTGCCATTTTCTTCTTCTTTACCTCCTCCCCGCTCCCTTGCTTCCTCCTTCATCTCCTCCTCCCCCTTCCTCCTCCTCCTGTTCTGTAAAGTATCAAGATATTTGAAAATACTTAGGACTTCTGTTCTCATTTCTCTCTTCATGCATCAAAGTAGTAGATGTTGGCAGATTTCTAGTCCCATGACAGCCCAAGCGGTCACATACTATCACAGATGGGATTCTTTAACGTTACCATTCCAAGTTTCACAACTACCCTGGTACCAGATGTAACCGAGGAAGCACAGATGTTATTTGGATCATGCAGAGCTGATATGCTCCCAGGTGCGCGAAACCCCTGGAAGTGGGACAAAGCCAGCGATACCTCAGGAAACAGCAAGTCCACTCTAGATCATTCTGCAAGGAGAAGAGATGGTAGATCGCAGTACAAGTCTCATCCTCAAGACCCACTCATTTTTACACCTTGAAATGGCTTAGAAAAGAGACGGTGTCACATAGACATCATACTTCTAAAGAAGTTCCAAGGAGTTGAAGATGAAAATTTTCATGAACTCTAAAAGCTCCGCAAAGGCTTCTCAGCACATCGAGCATCCTCAGCCCATAGACAAGGCAACTGAGGCTGGACGAATGATGCCCTCAAGGTCACACAGCCAGTTGCTGGCAAAGGCAGGACCCGCTGCCTGGTAACTGACGTTCCAGCTTGGTTCTCTCTGTCCTTCAACCCTACATTCCGGTCTACACAGAGGAGGTGTAGGGAAGGCTCCACAGAGGAGGAGGAACATGGCCTGGACCTTGAGGGATGCGTGGGGTGTGGGTGGGCTTGGAAGAGAGGCTGGGCTTCCTAATGCCAGCTTTAGGCTCCTTTGTAGCTTTGCTAACTGAACCGTTGGCTCCCAGATGTAGGCATTTGTCTCCTCCGTTTTCTGCTCCATTTCTGAGTTCCTGGTGGGGGGCTGGCACAAAGGGGCTGTTGGAGAGATGGATGAGGCCAGCTTCTCCATAGCCACTCAAGATCAGACTCCATATTTTAAGAGAATTGCTGAAGTACTTGGCATTGAATAGAAACTCAGCTTACATGTCCTTTCTGCTCCCTTCCTTCCTTCTAATGGATGACCCTTTGGAGAGTATGTGCCTAGCTCCATTCTCTGAGAGCCATCCAGCCTCCTGGCCCCCATAGGAATGGGCCCTGGCACTCATATTTGTAAGACCACTCCCTGACCCTGTGAGTTGTGAGTGACTGAGAGACACAGGGGTGGACCCCAGACTCAAGTCAGACCCGCACAAGCCTCTCTCGCAATTGGGAATCACAACTTTGAGGGGCTCGTCAGGCTCCCCTGCTTATTTCCACTGAGGCAATGTTAACTCCGGAGGTGGGAGACAGCCGTCCTCAGACACGGAGAAGGCTGGTGCAGAAAGGCGGGAGATGAAGCAGATGCCAACGGGGCAGCAGTGACAAGAAACCCCAAGACCCAGCAGCTCTGCACCGGGGGAGGCCCCTGCCCAGAGGAAGCCTTCACCTCTTTCAAAGGCCCCTCTTCCAGTCACAGGAGAAGGGCCGTCTGTTACCTGGAACCCTCACCATGCTCTGATGTTATCAAGTTTCTGCAGAAGGGGCTCACTCAGCCAGTCTCTGACAGGGGAAGTCCTTGGTTGTGCTTCGAGCAGAAGGAACCACACTCCAGAAGGGGGGCATGTGGTTGAAGTGGGGGAACTTTCTTCTCTTTCTCAAAGGGAGACCCTTGGCCTGGTGGTCTCAATTTGACTCAAGTTCCAGAAGGAATGGGACTCTGGAGAAGACCTTTTTTTTTTGGCTAAGTCTGTGGTGTGAATGGGAGAAGAAAGACCCCCGGTGGTCACTTCAGCCATTGAGCTAGGTCCTGGAAACCACAGACCAAATAAGAACTTCCAGCCTCGTGGTTAGTGACTGAGGCGGACATGTGAATAGAATTTCACAGCAATGGGAAGAGATGTCAATGCTGTGATAAAGAAATGTAACCGGGCAGGGACAGTCCTCCAAGAATAGCCAACACGGGGCATCAGAGAGGGTTTCCTGGCAGGGATGACAGCCAAACAGATGCCTAGGGGTGTGTAGGAGTTGGCCAGGTCAGCGGGGTAAGGGACAACCCAGAGGAAGCAACAAGAATAGAAGAGCAGAGTCGAGAAAGACAATGATGTCTGCCGAGAAGTACCAGTGAAGTACAGCTGGAAGGTGAAGTCCCCAGGTTCTGGCCAGAAAGCTTGCTGGAAGAAGAATGACTTTACAGGGGGAGCTGGGACTTTGTTCTGCAGAACTGTGATCTCTGAACCTTCTTGCCACTGTGCTTCATCTGTTGATTTTTTTTTTTTTGAGCACCCAAAAAGTTTTATTTAGACAATTAGCTTATGTTAAATGGTTTGCAAAGTGATATTGTGTATTTATTTACAAAAGAGATACTTGCTCTGGTACTAATATGTTAAAGATGACTGTAGCCAATTTCCTTCTGACCTTTTTTGGGGGGTAAAAATAAATACACGTAGAAATTCTAAACTCCTCTCCACACCTGGGAGCACACACGGGAGAACGGCTCTGCAGATGTGACCAGGAGCCCGTGGAGGCTTCTCCTCGGAACCAGCCAGATGTGCGCCTGTGGCCGTCGCGGCCACAGCTGACCGCCTCAATGCCAGGTGACTCAGATCAGGAAACCTTAGCCGTAGGCCCCGGCTCTGTGGTGCAGTCTAGACTTCTAGAAACCCTTGTGCCTGGATTTCCCAGTCTGAATTTCTGGATGTGCACACCACCATGACAGCCTTGTTTTTCTTTTTTGAAAGCTAACTGAAAGCTGAACTCTATAGCTTGAGGACGGATGGCAGAGAAGCGTGGAGGTCACCTGGCCTGCCGTCTTCCTGTCTGTGCTGTGTTTCATCACTCTGTGTTGTGCGTACTTAATCGCTCGGTCATGTCTGACTCTTTGCGACCCCATGGCCTGTAGCCCCCCAGGCTTCTCCGTCCATTGGCATTTCCCAGGCAAGAATACTGGAGTGGGTTGCCATGCCCTCCTCCAGGGGATCTTCCCAACTCAGGGATCGAAGTCAGGTCTCCCACATTGCAAGTGGATTCTTCACTTATTGAGCCATCTTTCATTAGCTTTTCTTGCCTCTGAGAGTAAAGGCTTTTTAAAAAATCTTTTCATGTATTTATTTGCTATTTCTATATTGTTTCTTGGTGAAACATTATTTCAAAACCTCAACTGCCACCTCTCTTTTATTTATTTATTTTTAGTATTTTTAATAATCAGTTTATTTTATTGGAGAATAATTACTTTACAATATTGTGATGGGTTTTGCCGTACATCAGTGAGAATCGGCCACAGGTATACACGTGTCCCCCCTATCCTGAATCCCCCTCCCACCTTATCCCTCTGGGTTGGCCTAGAGCACTGTCTTTGGATGCATCGAACTTACACTGGTCATCTACTTTACATATGGTAATGTACATGTTTTAATGCTATTCTCTCAAATCATCCCACCCTCGCCTTCTCCCACTGAGTCCAAAAGTCTGTTCTTTACATCTGTGTCTCCTTTGCTGCCCTGCATGTAGGGTTGTTGGTACCATCTGTCTAAATTCCATATATATGTGTTAATATACAGTATTTGTTTTTCTGTTTCTGATTTAGTTCACTCTGTATAATAGGCTCCAGGTTCATCCACCTCTTTAGAACTGACTCAAATGTATTCCTTTTTATAGCTGAGTAATATTCCATTGTGTGTGTGTACCACAACTTTCTTATCCATTCATCTGCTGATGGACACTGGGGCCTCACTTTTTATTTGGCGTTGAGCTCCTTCAAATGCAGAATGGCATCTCCCTGAATTCTTTCTGGGGCTTCTCTGGTTGCTCAGCTGGTAAAGAATCCATCTGCAATGCAGGAAACCCCAGTTTGATTCCTGGGTCGAGAATATCCACTGGAGAAGGGATAGGCCACCCACTCCAGTATTCTTGGGCTTCCACTGTGGTTCTGCTGGTAAAGAATCTGCCTGCAATGTGGGAGGCCTGGGTTCGATCCTTGGGTTGGAAGATCCCCTGGAGAAGGGAAAGGCTATCGTCTCTGGTATTCTGGCCTAGAGAATTCCATGAACAGTACAGTCCATGGGGTTGCAAAGAGGCAGACACGACTGAACAACTTTCACTTTGGGTTCTTTCTGAGGACTCCAGGAACAGCTGTGACAGCTAAACAAGAGCCTAGAGAAACCAACACCACCGACACAGGTGGCGTGGTGACCACGTGCGCTGTATGAATGCCTCTTTATATGGCCATCATCTCATCTGCCTCTCCCACTAAATCTGCAAGTGGCTACTCTGACGAGCCCCACTCTGCAGACAAAGCAATGGGCCTGGGAGTGGCTGACTCCTTGAGTCTCTGTCTGTGGGGACCTGGGATAGTCAAGGTTCCTGACTCCTAGGCTCTGGGCACTCTTCCTATTGACAAGAAGTTCAAAGGGCTGGGCTTGGGAATCCTTGTTTTCTGTCCTCATGCTTTTATAAGTTCCTATTGTTTCAGGTTCTGCTAATCAAGCCAGGACTAAACCAAGTCAGATGAAAAGAGAACTCAGAAAAGAATGGTGATGGTATTTACTCTAGAGCTGTAGAACAAAATATAGTTAAATAAATTTAAAAATGAAATAGTAAAAATTTTTTAAAGTATAGATTTATTGTGGTATACTGATACACAAAATCGTACACATTTAAGATAAACATTTGAATGACTTTGGGCATGTACCAACACCCATAATACCATCAACCACAATCAAGATAATAAATATATGCATCACCTTCAAAAGACTCCTTATGTCCATTGGCTTTGTGTGGTCTGTGTGTATGTTACGAACAATTAACATAAGACAACCTCTCAACAAGCTTTAAGTTCCCAGCACTCACTGTATCTTGTATCTTTCCCTATAAACTCTGGGTGGTACAGCAGGTTTCAGGAATCATTCATTGCATCTAGCTGTGACTTTATATCCACTGAACAACTCTCCATCCCACCACCCCTCTTCCCCTGACATCAATCTATCTTCATCTTAAGGAAATAAACAAATAAATAAAAAATTAAATTTAAAAAAGATTTTAAACTGAGGGCACCTTGTAAAGCCCGGTCATTGTATGCTTCCCTGGCTGTACCTTCTGACCAGGAAGGATGTGGGAGAGGCCACAGGATCAGTTCACCTGTTGTAAGGAGGTAAACAGAGAAACTTTTCCCTTGCAGTTCCTAAGGTAGGGTTAGAGTTTCCTATGGTGGAGTTTTTGCCCTGTCGCTCCTGTTTTTAACTACCATAAAAATGGCTCATATACGGGGTCATAACGTTTCAAACAATTTTAGAAAGGGTAAAGAAAATGTGCAAGTTCTCCACTTCTCCACGCCTACCCCTAGGCCTACTCTCCGGAGGTCAACATTTGAAATCACGAACAGGTTTTGTGCTTCCAGTGGTTACCTTCAGAATTCAAAAATATGCTTATACTTCTCTTCCTCAACGTTATCTACTTTAAACATTACTTAAAGAGCCCCTCACTTTCAATAGTGTGGATATTGAATACTGAAGAATTTAATTTGGTAACATATCACCTCATTTTTCCCCCTTCCAATTTTTACTTACATTTTTGTTTTTAGTCTGTTGGTAACCTTTAACACTTGAAACAATTTACTTAAATCTGTATTTCTTGGTCTGTCACCTTTTATAGTGTCCTTTTCACAATATCTCCCACCGATACTTAAAAGTCACTTAAAATTCATTTCAATGGGATTTTCCTGTCAAGCATCTGGGCTCAGTTCATCTTGGAGCAGAGGTGTAAGGGTGTTTTGAAAGTAATCTTTAGATAATAACTGACTTGGAAAGCCCACTGGTACATCTATTTCCTCAGCCCCTAAGCCTGACCCTACCATGTGGCCACATGCCCTACTGACCAGTAGAATGAGAGAGAAATCATACTTTGTATCTTCATGGATGGATCCTTGAAGGTGATACGAGCACAGAGGGGCTGTTATATATTCATTTTTAATCTTTTTGTGCACTTCTTTAATATTTTATCGCATGTTGCCTGTGGGGGTTAATTTTGGATGTCAACTTGACTGGATCATGGGATCGGAGGGTGGGGGAGAATCTGATATCCAGTCAAACAATATTCTGGGTGGTTTTGTGAGGGTATGTCTGCGTGGGTTTAACAATTAAACCAATAGATTGAATAAAGCAGATTGCCCTCTGTTGAGAGTTTAGGTAAGTGTCTCCATAAAATTGCTGTCTCAACATTCTTGGCCAAGTGGCCTGTGGGGGCCTGGAACTAACACTAGCCCCTCAGGCAAGCGCATGCCCTAGAGAATAGCCCAGAGTCAGAAGTAAATGTGAATTCCTGATATGACTCAACAGTCCTGTGAGTAACAGTCCCTCTCAACCCACCCCTAGCCAGCACCTTCCCTTTGTGTGCCCCCCTTAGATAAGACCCCCATGCAGCTTACCAAAACCCTGCTCTTTTTGGTTTAAGTTGACCAATCAAGCATTAGCCTGGGGGCCTCAAAGCACTGCACCCAAGGACTCTAATATAGGCATGGGCACCAAGTTCTGCCACTCTCTGCTTGCACCTGCCTTGACCTCCTCTCCAGGTGTGCCCTGTGCTTCCTCCTGGACCTGTGAGTAATGAACTTCCCTATTTCAATTTCTCTTGTGGTCTTTTGTTGAACCCGGGCTAACCATCCTGCCCCCAGTGCTTCATTTAACAAATGTGAATTTAATAAAGTCCTAACACCTCCCTAGAGGCTTCCCAGGTGGCTCAGTGGCAAAGAATCTGTTTGTCAATGACGGAGATGTGGGTTCGATCCCTGGGTTGGGAAGATCCCCTGGAGTAGGAAATGGCAGCCCTCTCTAGTATTCTTGCCTGGAATATCCCATGAACAGAAAAGCCTGGTGGGCTACAGCCCCTGGGGCCTGAAAGAGTCGGACATGGACTGAGCCACTGAGCATGCACGCATACAACACCTCCCTAATCTGGTGGCCCTCACCCAATCAGCTGGAAGCCTGAACAAATCCAAAATGTCGACCCATCATGAGTATGAGGAGTTCTTCTTACTTGACTGCCTTCAAGTTAAGTCTTCCCTCGCCCCCCGCTTTCAGACTCACACTGAAATATCAGGTTTTCCTGGGTCTGAGCCCTGCTGGCCTTTTGGCTGGAACCCTATCATTGGCTCTCTTAGATCTCCAACTTGCCAAATGCAAATTTTGAAACTTGGTGTCTATAATTGCGTGAGTCAGTTTCCTAATAATAATTCTCTCTCCCATATATATATATATATATATATATAGGTTCTGTTCTGTTTCTTTGACTAATACATTGTCCTCTTCCTTAAAAAAGAAATACAGACTGGAAAAGTGGAAGTACTGGTACTAATCACAAGAAATGTAAATCTAACTTAGAGTAACTGAGATTAAAAAGTGAAAATCACTGAGCGTGCTGAGAGCAGCAAGTCTTTACCCAGTTAATGTAAATCAGTCCAGTGGATATTCTGTTATAAAGGGGGAAATACAAATAATTGAAGAATAGGATTGGAATGCTAGACATATAATGTTGAAGATATGCATAACAATCCAAAATTCTGTCAAGAATCAATGGATAAATAAATTAATGATATACATTCATTGGAATAGCAACATCAGTTAGAAGGATCAAACTACAACTACACTCAACAGACAAATAAACAGAGAAAATGAACAAAGAATAGAGAAAATCAATAAAGTTAAAAGATTATTCTTTTAAAAGACCAAATAGATCAACAAATAGGGACATCTATAGAGAAAGTAGACTAGCAGTTGCCTGGGCTTGAAGTGATGGAGGCATATGAGAGATTTGGGGAGTGATGGCTAAAGGGTACAAGGTTTCTTTTTGGAGTAAGGAAAATATTCTAAAATTTACTATGGTGGTGGATGCACAGCTCTGTGAGTACAGTAAACATAATTTACTGTGCATTTTAAATGGGTCGATTGTAGGTATGTAAAGTGAAACTGAAACTGGCTCAGTCATGTCCGACTCATTTCGACCCCATGGATTATACAGTCCATGGAATTTACCAGGCCAGAATACTGGAATGGGTAGCCCTTCCCTTTTCCAGGGGATCTTCCCAATCCAGGGATCAAACCCAGGTCTCCCACATTGCAGGTGGATTCTTTACCAGTTGAGCCTCAAGGGGAGTCCAAGAATTCTGGAGTGGATAGCCTAGTCCTTCTCCATGGAATCTTCCTGACCCAGGAATTGAAACAGGGTCTCCTGCATTGCAGGCAGATTCTTTACCTACTAAGCTATCAGGGAATGTAAACTACATCTCAATAAAGCAGTTAAAATATAATGGCAAAATTAAGAGAGTCGCAGATAAACAAACACTGACACAACTTATTATCGGCAGACCTAACCTATAAGAAATACTAAAGTGAGTCCTTCGGGCTGAACTGAAAGGATGCGAGAGAGCGTGCCTGGAATCCACGTGAAGAAAACAAAGAACACTGGTAATGGTAACTACATAGGTTAAAAGAAAAAGGAAATTAAAATGGAATGTTAGAAAATATCTATTTAACCCCAAAGCAGGAAATAATAAAGGAATAGAGGCACAAAAAAGACAGAAGAACATAGGATATGTAGAAAACAAATAGCAAAATAGTAGACATAAATTCTGCTTTATTGGCAATTCCATTAAATGCAAATGGATTAAACACTGCGGTCAAAAGGTAGCAATAGGCAGAATTCATTTTTTTAAATGTGATCCAACTGCATGTGGTTTCTTAGAAATTCACTTTAGATTCAAAGAAATAAATAGATTGTATGTAAAAAGATGGGCAAACGTATGCCATGTAAACAATACCAAAAGAAAGCCAAAATAGTTGTGCTAATATCAGAAGGGAAAAAAAAAAGAACTTAAGACAAATATTAGCACAGGGGCAAACAAAGAAGGATATTTTACAATAATAATAGGATCAATCCCTTGAGAAGACAAGACAATTATAAACATATATGCACTAACAGCATGCTCCTTAAAATACATGAAGCAAAACTGACAGAATTGAAGGGAGAAATAGACAATTCAACAATAATAGTTGAAGACTTTAACACCCCACTTTCACTAATAGATAGACCAACTGGACATAAGATTAGCAAGGGAATAGAAAATCTGAATAACATTCTTTTTTTTTTTTTTTTTGAATAACATTCTAAACCAAGTAAACCAGACATTGACAGAAAATTCCACTCAAAAGCAGACGCACATTCTCTCAAGTATGTTCTCCAGGATAGATAATTTGTTAGGCCATAAAACAAGTCTCCGTAAAGCTATAAGGACTGAAATCATACAAAGTATGTTCTCCAACCGCAATGGATGAAATTAGAAATATGTAAAAGAAAAAAGGAAAATTCACATTCATGTTGATACTAAATAACACACTCCTAGAAGTGTTCAGATCAAAGAAGAAATCACAAGGGAAACTAAAGCTAATTTAAGATGAATGAGGGAGAAGGCGATGGCACCCATTCCAGTACTGTTGCCCGGAAATCCCATGGATGGAGGAGCCTGGTAGGCTGCAGTCCATGGCGTCACTAAGAGTCAGACACGACTGGGCGACTTCACTTTCACTTTCCACTTTCATGCATTGGAGAAGGAAATGGCAACCCACTCCAGTGTTCTTGCCTGGAGAATCCCATGGACGGAGAAGCCTGGTGGGCTGCAGTCCATGGGGTCGCACAGAGTCGGACACGACTGGAGCGACGCAGCAGCAGCAGCCAGATGAATGAAAACAAAAACACAACATACCAAAACTTACTGGATGCAGCTAAATCATTACTTAGAGGGAATTTTCTAGCTGGATAATGTCTATATTGGGCTTCCCTGGTAGCTAGTCAAGAATCTATCCATCCCAGTATTCTTGGGCTTCCCTGGTGGCTCAGATGGTAAAGAATCTGCTTGCAATGCGGGAGACCTTGGTTCAATCCCTGGGCTAGGAAGATCCCCTGGAGGAGGGCATGGCAACCTACTTCAGTATTCTTGCCTGAAGAATCCCCATGGACAGAGAAGCCTGGCAGGCTACAGTCCATGGGTCACAAAGAGTCAGATAAAACTGAGCAATTAAGCACATGCAGTACAGAGTAGGAAGTCTCCAAAATGCTGCTGGAGAAGAGCAGGGAAATAGCTCCAGAAGGAATGAAGAGACTAAGCCAAAGTGGAAACAATGCCCAGTTGTGGATGTGACTGGTGGTGAAAGTAAAGTCCAATGCTGTAAAGAACCATATTGCATAGAAACCTGGAATATTAGGTCCATGAATCAAGGTAAATTGGGAGTGGTCAAACAGGAGATGGCAAGAGTGAACATTGATATTTTAGGAATCAGTGAACTAAAAATGGACAAGAATGGGCAAATATAATTCAGATGACCATTGTATCTACTACTGTGGGCAAGTAACAGTAGCTGGTAAGAACTAGACATGGAACAACAGACTGGTTCCAAATAGAAAAAGGAGTATGTCAAGGCTGTATATTGTCACCCTGCTTATTTAACTTATATGCAGAGTACATCATGTGAAATACCAGGCTGGATGAAGCACAAGCTGGAATCAAGATTGCTGGGAGAAATATCAGTAACCTCAGATATACAGATGACACCATCCTCATGACAGAAAGCGAAGAACTAAAGAGCCTCTTGATGAAAGTGAAAGAGGAGAGTGAAAAAGTTGGCTTAAGATTCAACATTCAGAAAACGAAGATCATGGCATCTGATTCCATTGCTTCATGGCAAATAGATGGGGAAACAATGGAAACAGTGAGAGACTTTATTTTGGGGGGGAGCTCCAAAATCACTGCAGATGGTGACTGCAACCATGAAATTAAAAGATGCTTGCTCCTTGGAAGAAAAGCTATGACCAACCTAGACAGCATATTAAAAAGCAGAGACATTACTTTGCTGACAAAGATCTGTCTCGTCAAAGTTATGGTATTTCCAGTAGTCATGTACAGATGTGAGAGCTGGACACTAAAAAAGGTTGAGTGCCGAAGAATTGATGCCTTTGAACTGTGGTATTGGAGAAAACTCTTGAGAGCCCCTTGGACAGCAAGGATATCAAACCAGTCAATTGTAAAGGAAGTCAGTCCTGAATGTTCATTGGAAGGACTGATGCTGAAGCTGAAGTTCCAATACTTTGTCCACCTGATGCGAAGAGCCAACTCATTGGAAAAGACCCTGATGCTGGGAAAGATTGAAGGCAGGAGGAGAAGGGGATGACAGAGGATGATATGGTTAGATGGCATCACCGACTCAATGGACATGAGTTTGAGTGGACTCTGGGAGACGGTGAAGGACAGGGAAGCCTGGTGTGCTGCAGTCCATGGGATTGCAAAGAGTCAGACATGACTGAGTGACTGAATAACCACAATAGAGCAGAAGTAAACTATACAGAGAATAGAAAATAATAGAAAAATTCAAGAAAGCAAAAGTTGGTCCTTTGAAAAGATCAGCATAGTTGTATAACTTTTAACTGGTCTGCCAAGAAAAAAGAGAGAGAAGACTCAAATTACTAAAATCAGAAATGAAAGGGGCTTTACTATTGATCTTCAGTTCAGTTCTGTTCAGTTCAGCTGCTCAATCAGGTCCAGCTCTTTGCAACCCCATGGACTATAGCACGCCAGGCTTCCCTGTTCATCACCAACTCCCAGAGCTTGGTCAAACTCATGTTCATTGAGTTGGTGATGCCATCCAACTATCCAACTATTGATCTTACAAAAATAAAAAGGTTTAAAGAGAATACTAAAATACTTTTTATAAAAACAAATTGGATAATCTAGATAAAAAAGAAAATTCCTAGAAAGATACAAACTACTGAAACTTAATCAAGAAATTTAAAAATCTGAATAGAAAGAAAGCAAATAGAGAGATTGAATTAGTAGTCAAGAACTTGCCACCAAGAAAAGCCTAGGAGTTAGGTTTCACTGGTGAATACAATACAATCAAATGTTTAAAGGGAATTAATATCAATCCTTTTCAAAACCTTCCAAAAATAGAACAACATATGAAAAGGATTATACACCATGACCAAGTGGAATTTAGTTCAGGAATGCAAGACTTGTTCAGCTTATAAAAATTAATCAATGTAACACATCATATTAGAATGTGGGCTTCCCTGGTGACTCAGTGGTAAAGAATGCCTACCAGTACAGGAGACGGGGGTTCAATCCCCAGATCGGGAAGATCCCTGGAGAAGGAAATGACACCCCACTCCAGTATTCTTGCCTGGGAATCCCATAGACAAACGAACTTGGCTACGGTCTATGGGGTCGCTAAGTTGGATGCGACTTAGCAAAGAGCACCAGCATGGTTATTAGAATAAAGAACAAAACCCAGAAGATCATCTCAGTAGATGCAGAGAAAGCATTTGACGAAATCCAACAGCTTTCTATGATAAACTCAACAAGCTAAGAGTAGAACTTTCCCAACATGATAAAAGATATCTATTAAAAACCCATAGCTAATATTATGCTTAATAGTGAAAGACTGATGGAAGGCTTTCCCACTAAGATCAGGAACAAGAAAAAGACATCTACTCTCACCATTACTATTCAACATTGGAATTTCTAGCAGTCAAATTAGGCTCAAAAGAGAAATAAAGGATACCCAGATTGGAAGGAAAAACAAATGATATCTACAAAAGACATGATCATGTATATAGAAAATTCTAAGGCATTCACATACAGATACAAAATTGTTAGAGCTAATAAGTGAGTTCAGCAAGGCTGCAGGATACAAAATCAATTTATAAAAATCAGTTATATTGTTACACATCAGCAATGAATGATACAAAAATAAAATTAAGAAAATTCTACCTTTAGTTGCATCAAAGAGACATGTAAAAATTAACTCAAAATGGATCACAGACTTGAATGTAAGATCTACAACTATAAAACTCTTATAAGAAAATGTACGTGTAAATCTTTTTGACCTTGGTTTAGGCAATAGTTTCTTAGATATGACACCAAAAGCACAAGCAACTAAAAGGAAAAAAAAGGCAGGACTTGGACTTCATTCAAATTTTTGTTCTTAAAAAGACCCTATCAAGAAAGTAAAAGACATTAATTCAATAGAAAAGTAAGTCATCATCCAGGTTCAGCTTTAATGTCAACAAAAACGCAGTAGTAGTTATAATTAAATTTGGAAGACAAGTTCAATTTATCTTTCTACAGATATGTGAACAAAACCACTCATTCCAAATTATTCCATAATCTTGTCCCAGCTAACATAAAAGGATTATGTCCTATTCAAGAACTCCCCAAACCGCACTAAAAATCCAGTCTAGAGTAAAGAACATTAACTGGGCAGGTCTTCTATACCCAAATTTGTAAGAATATAACATGTAACATAAATTAAAAGAAGAAAATGAAAGACCACTCACAAAAATATTTGCAAATCACATACCTAAGAAAGATCTAGTACCTGGAATATATAAAGAAGTTTCACTTGTAAATATTTTTTTAATCCATTCCTTAAATGAGTAAAGGATTGGAATGGGCACTTCTCCAAAGAAAATATGTAAATATTCAGTAAGTATATGAAAAGAAGGTTGACATCATTAGTCACGGGCAAATACAAATCAAAACCACATTGCGACACCACTTCATACCCACTAGGATGACTATAATAAAGAAGATGATTAAACGAGTGTTGATGAAAATGTAGAGAAACTGAAGCCTTCATATGTGGCTGGAGAATGTAAAATGGGGAGCCGTTGTGGAAAACAGTATAACAGTTTCTCAAAAGTTAAAAGTAGCATATGGCTCAGCAATCCCCTTCCAAGAGACTTGAATATATATGTCCACACAAAAACGTGTACACAGATGTTCCTAGCCACATTGTTTATAAAAGCCAAAATACAGAAAAAATCCACATGTCCATCAACATGAATGATGGACAAACAGCATGTAGCTTATCTACACAATGGGATTTTATTGGGTCGTAGAAAGGAATGAAATAGCAATACATGCTGCGACATGGATGAACCTTGAAGAGATTATGCCAAGTGAAAGAAGCCAGTCATAAAGGCTGCATATTGTACAACTCCATCTATATAAAATGTCCAGTGCAGGCAAATCCACAGAGATAGAAAGTGTATTAGTGATTGCCAGAAAACGGGGGGAGGAGGGAATGGACAGTGACTGCTAACAGGTACAGAGTTTCTTTTTGAGGTGAGGAAAATGTTCTGCAATTAGATAGTCGTAATAGTTGCACGACTCTATGAATACAATGAATTTTGCACTTTAAAAGGGTAAATTTCATGCTGTGTGAATTATATCTCAATTTTAAAATATGCTAAGGAAATTCCCTGGCAGTCCAGTGCTTAAGACTCTACCCTCCAATGCAGGAGGTGCAAGTTCAATCCCTGGTCAGGGAACTAAGATCCCACATGCACAGGGTGTGGTCAAAAAGTTAAAATAAATAAATAGATATGCTAAGAAGTATGAGCAAATAAAGTATATCCCAGGAATGTAAGGTTGGCTTAACATTCAAAAAATCAATTAATATTAATATTATAAAATGAAATAATGGGGACAGATCATGGAATTATATCAATAGATTAAGAAAAAGCAAAATTCAAGAAACAAAAATTCAAGATGAAGGCTCTCAACAGGCTAGAGATAGAAGAGAATTTCCTCAACCTGATAGCAGAAAATCTATAAAATATAAAACCCTATAGCTTACTTGATGATAATAGATGTTTATCTCTTCAGATTAGAAACAAGGCAAGGATGTCAACTCTCAGTACTTTTATTTTACACAAAAACACTTGCATAAGGCAAAACAAAAAAAAAGCAAATGGGTTGGAAAGGAAAATGTAAAACTATATTCACAAAAATCATAATCATCAAAGAAAAGCCTAAGAAATCTACATAAAGTCTACTTGAATGAATAAGTGACTATAGCAAGGTTTCAGATATCCTCATCTATGTAGTCACCCAAGAAAAATGAAAGTATACACCCACCATTCATATGTATATTAATATGCAGAGACATTTTGCTCAATAGTCAAAACTTGAGGACAGCTCAAATGTCCAACAGCAGGTGAATAAATAACAAACTGCCCGTGGAGGAGATATCTTTGTTCAGGGGCCAGTGGCTACTGAACCTTTGCCCTATGGATCCAGGAGAGAGTGGAGAGGAAGACAATGGGGCAAAAAGGTAAGTGATTCTGACCTGGCCTGGAGATACCTAGTCCAGGATCAAAGAACACTTGGTTGGGAGGTAGAGAGGAGAGTTGCTTAGCAAGAGAAGAGTGAAGGTCACAGAAAGCATGTGAGATTTGAGTAGAAACCTCAGAAAAGAAAGGTGAGCCTGGCACAGTAGCTTTAGGGTGACTTTGGGGAGAAATTGTGTCAAGAAGACTTCAGAAAGCTGACCCGTGATGTGCTTCCCTCTTCTTAATGCTTCTTTTGGATGAGACTGTTCCAAAATAAGACCAGATCTACTGGGGGCTATATAAAATGAGTATAACAACAGTACTAGCACAAAAGGCTTACTAGGCACAATCACTGTGCCAAGTTATTTAAATATGTTCACTATTATGTGAAAGTCATTCATTCAGTCATGTCCAGCTCTTTATAGTCCATGGAATTCTCTGGGCCAGAATACTGGAGTGGGTAGCTGTTTCCTTCTCCAGGGGTGTGCCCTTCTCCAGGGGATCTTCCCAACCCAGGAATCGAGCTCTGGTCTCCTGCATTGCAGGCAGATTCTTTACTATCTGAGCCACCAGGGAAGCCCATTAAGAGGCGGGTACTGTAATTCCCATTACGTAGATGAGGAAACCAAGGCACAGAGTTTTAAGTGCTCTGCCCAAGATCACATGGTTACTAAGCAACAGAGTCAGAGCATTTGATTGTGTATTCAAATTCAAAGCTAAGTAGCGTTTCCCTTTTCTCATCTTCTTCCAAGGAACTCTCTCCACAACCTTTCAGGATTCGGTGGATGAGGCGGGTGGTGCTGAAAAGTGATTTGATAGGTCTCACGTTCTCAAAGCACCTTATGTCCAAGTGAACTCGTATATCCAGACAGAAAGACTCAGCCAGGCCAGAGAACAAGGGATCCACCCATTGTTGAAGTTACTTTCCACTGTCTGTCGGTACCACCTCCAGGGAGCCATGAACCAATAGTGTATAAACTCCATAATTATCTGATTTTAGTGCAAACATGCTGCTTTAAAAATACAGCATTATTGGGACTTCCCTGGTGGTTAAGAGTCTGCCTTGCAGTGCATTGGGTGCAGGTTTGATCCCTGCTCAGGGAACTATGCGCTTCCCTGGCGGCTCAGACAGTAAAGCGTCTGAGCAACGTGGGGGACCTGGGTTCGATCCCTGGGTTGGGAAGATCCCCTGGAAAAGGAAATGGCAACTCACTCCAGTACTCTTGTCTGGAAAATCCCATGGACGGAGGAGCCTAGCAGGCTACAGTCCATGGGGTCGCAAAGAGTCGGACACAACTGAGCGACTTCATTTTCTTTCTTTCAGGGAACTAAGATCCCACATGCCACAGAGCAACTAAGTTTGTGCACTTTGGAGTCCACGTGCCACAACTGGAGAGTCCGTGGGTCACACTGAAAGATTTTGCAGCCAAACAAATTTTTTTTTTTTTTAAGCAACACCGTATTTGTTATCTTATCCTGATATAGCTGCATTTTTAAATATAGTCACCAACTAAAAACTGGAGTGGCCTCTCTCTTGACCTTGAGAGGCCATGCTCCTTTTTCACTGGTCTGCAAGGGGCAGGAAAGAAGGGAGCCTACCTGGAGCAGCTCTGATGCTCAGCTGCCCAAGGCTCTGAAGTCAGTACAGCTACACCCACTGGCTGAAGGAGGTCCAAAACCTGGGGACTGAGAAGTCGAATGGAATAGAGCAGATCTGTCTAGAGGTTTCCTGAACTTTGAAGGGTTTTTAAGGAAGTCTTCAGGTCCAGACTGATGGGGGGATCATTGCCACGTGAAGGTGCACGGTCTTTAATTCAGTGGTTCTTATCTGGGGCAATTTTGATCCTCCTCCCAGGGGACATCTGGCAAGGTCTAGAAACTTTAAAAAATTTTTTATTTTACTGAGGGAATTCCCTGGCACTCTAGAGATTAGGATTCTGAACTCTCACGCCCAGGTTTAATCCCTGTTGGGGAACTAAAAGTCCCATAAGTTAATTAGCAAGGACAAAAAACATTGTTTTAAAATTTTATTTTATTGAAGTATAGTTGATTTACAATGTGTTAATTTCTGCTGTATAGCAAAGTGATTCAGTTATACATTTATGTACATACTTTTTCATAGTCTTTTCTGTTGTGGTTTTCACAGAAAATTGAATATAGTTCCCTATGCTATTCAGTAAGACCTTGTTATATATCCATTCTGTATATGCTGTTAATAAGCTAGTGGATGCAATGGAATTCCAGTAGAGCTATTCAAAACCCTAAAGGATGATGCTATCAAAGTGTTGCACTCAATAGATCAGCAAATCTGGAAGACCCCAGCAGTGGCCACAGGACTAGAAAAGGTCAATCCTCATCCCAATTCCCAAGAATGGTAGTACTACAGAATGTTCTAACCACTGGACAATTGCACTCATCTCCCATGCTAGTAAGATCATGCTTAAAATCTTGTATGATAGGTTTCAGCATTATGCAAACGAAGAACTTCCAGAAATCCAAGCTGGGTTTAGAAAGGGCAGAGGAACCAGAGATCAAATTGCCAACATTTGTTGGATCATAGAGAAGGCAAGGGAATTCCAAAAAAAATCTATCTCTGTTTCATCGACTACACTAAAGCCTTTGACTGTGTGGATCATAACAAACTGTGGAAAGCTCTTAAAGAGATAGGAATACCAGACCATCTTACCTGTCCCCTGAGAAACCTGTAGGCGGGCCAACAAGCAACAGTTAGAATAAGAACAGTTAGAACAGTATGGAACAACTGATTGGTTCAGGACTGAGAAAGGAGTATGACAGAGCTGTCTGCTGTCACCCTGTTTATTTAGCCTATACACTGAGCACATCATGAGAAATACAGGACTGGATGAGTTACAAGCTGGAATCAAGATAGGCAGGAGAAACATCAACAATCTCAGATATGCGGATGTGAAGTGAAGTGAAAGTTGCTCAGTTATGCCAGTACTCTTTTCGATCCCATGAACTGTATATAGTCCATGGAATTCTCCAGGCCAGAATATTGGAGTGGGTAGCCTCTCCCTTCTCCAGGGGATCTTTCCAACCCAGGGATCGAACCCAGGTCCCCTTTATTGCAGGCGGATTCTTTACCAGCTGAGCCACAAGGGAAGCCCCAGATATGCGAATGATACCACTCTAATGGCAGAAGGTGAAGAGGAACTAAAGAGTCTCTTGATGAGGGTGAAGGAGGAGAGTGAAAGAGCCAGCTTAAAACTAAATATTAAAAAAACTAAGATCATGGCATCCAGTCCCATTACTTCATGACAAATAAAAGGAGAAAAGGTGGAAGTAGTGACAGATTTCCTCTTCTTGGGCTCTGAAATCACTGCAGATGATGACTACAGTGAAATCAGAAGATTACTGCTTCTTGGCAGGAAAGTTGTAACAAACCTAGACAAATGCGTTGAAAAGCAAAGACATTACTCTGCCAACAAAGGTCCATATAGTCAAGGCTATGGTCTTCCCAGTGGTCACATACGGTTGTGAGAGCTGAACCATAAAGAAGGCAGAGCGCCAAAAAACTGATGCCTTCGAACTGTGCTGGAGAGGACTCCTGAGAGTCCCTTGGCTAGCAAGGAGCTCAAACAAGTCAATCTTAAGGGAAATCAACCCTGAACACTCATTGGAATGACTGATGCTGAAGCTCCAGTATTTTGGTTACCTGATGCAAACAGCTGACTCATTGGAAAAGTCCCTGATGCTGGGAAAGGCAGAGGGCAGAAGGAGAAGAGGGTGTCAAAGGATGAGATGGCTGGATGGAATCACCGATGCAATGGACATGAACTTGGGCAAACTTCAGGAGATGGTGAGGGACAGGGAGGCCTCGCATGCTGCAGTCCATGGGGTCGCAAAGAGTCAGATAGGACTGGGCGACTGAACATATAATAGTTTACATCTGCTTAGCAAGATCTGCCAGCAAATTTGGAAAACTCAGCAGTAGCCACAGGACTGGAAAAGGTCAGTTTTCATTCCAATTCCAAAGAAAGGTAATGTCAAAGAATGCTCAAACTACTGCACAATTGTACTCATCTCACACGCTCGTAAAGTAATGCTCAAAATTCTCCAAGCCAGGCTTCAGTAATATGTGAACTGTGAACTTCCAGATGTTCAAGCTAGTTTTAGAAAAGGCAGAAGAACCAGAGGTCAAATTGCCAACATCTGCTGGATCATCGAAAAAGCAAGAGAGTTCCAAAAAAACATCTATTTTTGATTTATTGACTATGCCAAAGCCTTTGTGTGGATCACAATAAACTGTGGAAAATTCTGAAAGAGATGGGAATACCAGACCACCTGACTTGCCTCTTGAGAAACCTGTATGCAGGTCAGGAAGAAATAGTTAGAACTGGACATGGAGCAATAGACTGGTTCCAAATAGGAAAAGGAGTACATCAAAGCTGTATATTGTCACCCTGCTTATTTAACTTATATGCAGAGTACATCATGAGAAACGCTGGGCTGGAAGAAGCACAAGCTGGAATCAAGATGGCCAGGAGAAATATCAATAACCTCAGATATACAGATGACACCACCCTTATGGCAGAAAGTGAAGAGGAACTCAAAAGCCTCTTGATGAAAGTGAAAGTGGAGAGTGAAAAAGTTGGCTTAAAACTCAACATTCAGAAAACGAAGATCATGGCATCTGGTCCCATCACTTCATGGGAAATAGATGGGGAAACAGTGGAAACAGTGTCAGACTTTATTTCTGGGGCTCCAAAATCACTGCAGATGGTGATTGCAGTCATGAAATTAAAAGGCACTTACTCCTTGTAAGGAAAGTTATGACCAACCTAGATAGCATATTCAAAAGCAGAGACATTACTTTGCCAACAAAGGTCCATCTAGTCAAGGCTATGGTTTTTCCAGTAGTCATGTATGGATGTGAGAGTTGGACTATAAAGAAAATTGAGCACTGAAGAATTAATGCTTTTGAACTGTGGTGTTGGAAAAGAGTTGAGAGTCCCTTGGACTGCAAGGAGATCCAACCAGTCCATCGTGAAGGAGATCAGTTCTGGGTGTTCATTGGAGGGATTGATGTTGAAGGTGAAACTCCAATACTTTGGCCACCTGATGTGGAGAGCTGACTCATTTGAAAAGACCCTGATGCTGGGAAAGATTGAGGGCAGGAGAAGGGGATGACAGAAGATGAGATGGTTGGATGGCATCACCTACACAATGGACATGGGTTTGGGTGGAGTCCAGGAGTTGGTGATGGACAGGGAGGCCTGGCGTGCTGTGGTTCATGGGGTCGCAAAGAGTTGGACACAACTGAGCAACTGAACTGAACTGAACTGAACTGAAGCAAGATCTGGAAACATTTTCGGTTTTCATAACTGGGGAATTTTACTGGCATCTAATGCATAGGGATCAGAGATACAGCTATACAGCCTACAATAGCCCCCCACAGAAAAGATTAATCTGTCCAAATGGCAAAATGTGAGTTAAGAAATCTGATTTAACCCTTTGGGGCGGACATATTCAGGGCGGCCACTGCCTCCTAAGAGGCTTCCTACAAAGCCTATCTCGGCTTAAAGCTTAAAGCCCAGATAAGAAGAGGGTTGGACTACAGGCCCTGCCCATGCCTTCAGGGGGAATTTCCCTACCATCACCTGGCCACCCACTCTGGCCCCTTTGTTGGAGTGCTCTGCCTTCAGGTAAATATTTTCCCTGCTTGTTTGGGAAACTTTGAGAAAAATCCCCTTTAGCCATCTTGTAAGCATTGAAGATGTGCCATACTGTGCTTTGTGCCTTACCACCAAAAAAAAATTTTTTTTTAATAAGGCAGCTAGGGGATTTTTATTATTTTTACTCAAATAGCTAACAAGCAGCAGTCAGCTCTTAAGATTTCAAAGGTGGTACATCCAGCGAAGTGCTCAGAGAGAGCTCGGAAAAAAGAGTGGGTTTTTGGTGTCAGTGTGTTCCTGGTCTAGATGGGAGGGGTGACAACCCAGGAATTCTGACCTGGGTGGGGGTGGCCTGCAAGGGTGGGCAGCAGCTGACGAGAAGGCCTCCCGCCTAATCGCCACCAGTGAGGAGCCCTTGGGGGCCTGGGGGACATTTGCCTGCACTTGCAGAAGAGTCTTCTCTCCTCTTCCTGGGTTTCGTCTTTACTAACTAGACAGGGGGCTATCAGGGAACGTGAGGCAGAGAGCTCTAGGAACGTGAAAAGGAAAAGGCCTTTCCTTTTCTCAGAGGAAAAGGCTCAGGGGCCTGAAAGTGCAGCCAGTGGTCCCAGCTGCTCGACGATGCCCCTCGAGTGCCTGCTAGGGGAGGGAGCTCCCCTAACCATCCCTGACTCTCATCCCCGTCCAGGGCCCACGACGCCCGCCGCCCCGTCCCCAACCCTTCTGCCTAATCTGCTTCGTGGACTGGACCCTGGGGCTCACACATACAGGCCCTGAGTCAGCTCAAATCAGGTGAGGAAAGTGGATTTGGAGCCGGTTAACCCCAGGGCGTGGAGGCCTTTGTGTCCAGGGCCGGTGAGAGAGGATGAATAGAGATGAAAGAACTGGGCGGAGAAGCTTAACTGGACTCTGAGGCCATGATGGAACCCCTCCTGGAGAAATGGGCTCCACAATTTCCCCTCCATCCAATGGCTTCATGTTAGAACCACGTGGGGAGCTTTTTAAAAAATACCCGAGCTGAGACCGGTTATATCAGAATAACTGAGGGGGGGTCCCAAGCAAGTATTTCCTTCCTTTTTTTCGACTTTGGGAGATTTTGTACCTCCTCCCAGGTAGGGAAGCTTGATTTCTGAAATGACTATCCTGAAGGAAAAGTACCTAGTTGTTTGTTCAGTCCCCGACTCCCACCCCCAACCCCTGGGGGCACACCACCGACAATCAGGAAGGTTCTGCTTTGCTAGGTTCCACAGTTTCAACCCATTTTCTCAACAATTTGGTCAGAGCATCTCAGCTTTTGTAAAACAGGGGTCTTGGAAATGAACTGATTCAGTAGGAGTTGGGCTGAAGTCTATATTCGTGCTGGCACTGGAAACAGCAAAGGAATAGGAGAACTAGACTGGTGTGAATATAGCAAGCTTATGGTACTTAAAAAATATCTATTTTCAATTACCATAAGAAGCCCATTTGCTTACAACATATCCTGCTAATTTTAAACAAGGCTCATCTGATAGGCACATGTGTTATGATTCTAGTTATTTACACACTGAAATAAACACATATTGGCAAATGGCTGCTGCCCTAAATTCTCAGAGTTGCCTTTCTTTCTGCTTCTCCCATCCTCTCCCTCAGCACCACCCCCTCTCCCACCTCTGTGATCCCACTACTCAAAAGTTATTTGCTTTCAAAAATTACACTACTTTATAGTATCCAGTACTCTTGCCTGGAAAATCCCATGGACGGAGGAGCCTGGTGGGCTGCAGTCCATGGGGTCGCTAAGAGTCGGACACGACTGAGCGACTTCACTTTCACTTTTCACTTTCATGCATTGGAGAAGGAAATGGCAACCCACTCCAGTGTTCTTGCCTGGAGAATCCCAGGGACGGGGGAGCCTGGTGGGCTGCTGTCTATGGGGTGGCACAGAGTCGGACACGACTGAAGTGACTTAGCAGCAGCAGCATAGTATGCCTCTCTCTCTGAAGTAACTGGAGAAGTGGCCAATCAGCCTATCAACATAGGTTTAAAAAAGTAACAGTGTTTCTCATACTGCATTATAAATATGACTGTAATACAGTATACCTTAAAAATTTTGTAACAGTTCACTCACTCATTAGAGTATAAGCTGCTGCTGCTGCTGCTGCTGCTAAGTCGCTTCAGTCGTGTCCGACTCTGTGCGGCCCAATAGACAGCAGCCCACCAGGCCCCGCCGTCCCTGGGATTCTCCAGGCAAGAACAATGGAGTGGGTTGCCACTTCCTCCTCCAATGCATGAAAGTGAAAAGTGAAAGTGAAGTCGCTCAGTCGTGTCCGACTCTTAGCAACCCCATGGACTGCAGCCTACCAGGCTCCTCTGTCCATGGGATTTTCCAGGCAAGAGTACTGGAGTGGGGTGCCATTGCCTTCTCCCAGAGTATAAGCTAGGCTACCATAAAACAGTCATATTGCTTGCTTGTTCGTTATCTGTACATGAATCATTATACCTGTAATAAATATGAATTTTTCACATGGTCTTTCCATTTTTGATGTCCAGTATTAGTTACATGTATAACATCTTTGTATCACATAGAGCAATATTGAGGTAGGTACTGACAGACGATTCATCTTATAAACAGATGATGTAAACTTACAGTATTGATAAATGAAATACAGTCCTGTAAATACATTTTCTCTTCCTTATGATTTTCTTAATAACATTTTCTTTCTTCTAGCTTACTTTATTATAAGAATACAGTATATAACACATATTACATACAAAATATGTGTTAATCATCTGTTTAGGTTATCAGTAAGTTTTCCAGTCAACAGTAGGCTATTAAGTCAAAGATTTTGGAGAGTTGAAAGTTATATGCGGCACCCCTTACCCCTGAGTTGTTCAAAGGTCAACTCTACTTAGCTTCTGTGTCTGTTGTGAGGATTAAATGAGTCATTTTATGTGCCTAACACATAGGAAGTGAGACACAGCAAGGGTACTGGACTGTTTACTGCACAAGAGCCCTGACGGTAAGTCAGATAGGGGTTCACCAGTCCATGCCTTTTGGCCTGGGATTGCCTACCAAGAGGTGGCACTGTTTTCTAATTTGTACCAGGACCATGAAAGAACCAGCAAATGTTCTGACTGACAGATGTTAGTTGTCAGCATAAGGGATTTAAGTGTCTTGCAAATGCTTTGTTGTTGTTCAGTCACTAAGTCATGTCCAACTCTTTTGTGACCCCATGGACTGTAGCCTACCAGGCCTCTCTGTCCATAGGATTTCTCAGGCAAAATACTGGAGTGGGTTGCCATTTCCTTCTTCAGTGGATCATCCCAACCCAGGGATTGAACCTGCGTCTCCTGCATTGCAGGCAGATTCGTTACCACTGAGCCAGCAAGAAAGCTACCTTTTAGCATTATCCTTAGGCTGGGCTGATGTTGACTGAGCTGTTTTACATCAGTCACTTGGTGGCTTTGTAGTGTTCTCCAGAATAACCTCCGTGGGAATGCCAGTATTCCAAGTCTTGTCGTGACCATTCAGATACTGTGCAGAATAACCTCAGTGGGAATGCCAATATTCCAAGTCTTGCTGTGACCATTCAGATACTGTGTAATAAAAACTAGAAATTAAATGTAAAAATATTGACAATGTAAGAAGTTAAAAATAATGCATGGCAGCACCATGTATTACTTAGGTATACATACAGATATGGTTCAAATAAAGAGAAACATGTAAGAATGATAAGAACAACATTCTGAATAACCCTTATCTGGGTGGAGAGGGAACAGGATTAGGGAAGGATTTATAGGGGCCTTCAGTTCTATTCATCTTATTTATTATTAAGCTTAATGGTAGATATCAAGTGTTTATTATTCTTTCATCTTAAATATTTAAAAATAATTAATAATCATTACTATTGAAGGAGACCATCTTTCTTCATGAGAGCTAATTTTTCATTTCTATCATCATTAGTCTCTGTTGAATATTAAAGCAGTATATTGATTTGGAACCACAGAATAAAGCAGTCATTCACATAACAAGTGTTTAAAACACTGTTGAATGGTAGAAAGTTTAAAGAGTTAAGAACTTCACCTGAACATTATTACAATTATTACATTATTATTATACTTCTGATAGCCTTTCTGGTTATTGGACTTCTTTCCCTTCTTACTATGGGGCTGGGGGGTCTCTGCCTTACTCAGACTTCCAATTTCTGCCATATGATAGGCATTGCGTGTGTGCTAGTCACTCAGTCATGTCTGACTCTGCGACCCCATGGACTGTAGTCCACCAGGCTGCTCTATCAGTGGGGATTCTCCATGCAAGAATACTGGAGTGGGTTGCTGTGCCTTCTTCCAGGGGATCTTCTAAACCCAGGGATAGAACCCTGGTCTCCTGCACTGCAGGCGGAGTCTTTACCATCTGAGTCACCAGGGAAGCCCCACAAGTGGCATTAATCATTGTTAAATTAAACTGAATGAAACACAAACATGCCAGCTTTTATCCTTACAGAGCTTTCAGTACACTAACAGTGAGAAAAGATGCAGGACAAGGTGGTCATGATAAGAGCCATAAGTTATAGGCAAAGTTCTCTGGGAATTTATTCAGACATTAATTTCATTGACAGCTATTTCTTAGGCATCTACTATGCCCTGGGTGTGGGCTTCCCAGTTGGCGCAGTGGTAAAGAATCCATTTGCCAATGCAGGAGACGTGGGTTCAATCCCTGAGTCGGGAAGATCCCCTGGAGAAGGAAATGGCAACCCACTCCTGTATTCTTGCTGGGAAATCCCATGGACAGAGGAGCCTGGTGGGCTACAGTCCACGGGGTCACGAAAGAGTTGGACAAGACTGATTGACCCAGTAACACCCTGGGTATATAATTGTAAATAAGAGAGACACAGTCCTCCGTTATCACATGGCCCACTTCTCACCACCTTCATCACTACTTCACTGGTCACTGTCACCAATATTTTTTATTTGGATTCTTGCACTAATCCAATGCTGGAATCCTACCTGGCCTCCCTACTTCCGTCTGTTCCTCTACACTACACTAAATCTCAACTGCTTCCAGAGAAATCCTGTTAAAACTCAAATTAGGGACTTTCCTGGTGGTTCAGTGGTTAAGAATCCATCTGCTAATGCAGGGGTCACAGGTTCGATCCCTGGTCTGGGACGATCCCACAGGCCTCGGGGCAACTAATCCCGTGTCCCACATCTACTAAGCCTGCACTCTACAGCCCATGAGCTACAACTAGAGGAAGCCTGTGCATAGCAATGAAGACCCAGTGCAGCCAAAACTAAATAAATAGATTAAAAAAAAAACTAAAAACCCTAAATTAGAGCTCATCACTCCTGCTCTAAAACCTCATCTGTGGGAGACCACAGACATGGCCACAATTCTTTAAATTCTTCCCATCAAGAGATGAAGTCTCTTTCTCAACCCAGAGCATCTGACCTGGCCTTGTAACTGTCTTTGTCCAATAGAATGTGGCAGAAGGACCGTGGTGGGAAATCTGGGCCCCAGGAGGCTTTGAATGCTTCTAGCCTTCCTCTTGGAATCTGAATGGCTGTGTTAACAAGCCTGGGAGAGCCCGTTGAGGGATGAGAAGCCATGTGAAGCAGAACTGTCCTGGACAAGTTTGTCCTAGACCAGCCAATGATCAGCCAACCTACTGGGTATATGAGGGCACAGGACGTGGAACTGTCCTGGGCAAGATGGTCCTAGACCAGCCGATGATCAACCAACCTACAGGTATATGAGGACACAAGATGAGGTCCTGCTGAGACCCCCCAGCTCCCGGGGGGAATATTCCAGATGTTCCTCTCACTGAAAGCTGACTAAATGGCTGTTGTTTTAAGCCACTGAGATTTCTTTCTTTCTTTCTTTCTTTTTTTTTTTTTTTTTGTGGTTTGTCATGCAGCAAAACAAACGGATTCACCTCTCATTCAGAGAAACAGTCAAAATACTAACTATATCCTTACTTAGAACTGGGGACAGCGTAGGTGCTCAATAAACACTTGTTGAATGAAACTCACAAATGGCGCTCACCTTCCAAAGAGGGAACACCCGGAGAAAACAAAGTAAATAATTACTAAGTTAGATGAGGGCTGGGAACAGACAGTGGCTGAGGTAGAGAATCACAGCGTCCAAGTGGGAGGGCAGGTCCTCTGGGAGCTCCCCATTTCTTTCAGAACAAAAGCCAAAATCCTAACAGTGGCCTCCGAGGCCGATGTAAATGCTTGGTACGTCACTGACTTCACCTCCTACCACTCACAGCTCTTCACTCCAGCTCCCCTGGCCTCCCTGCTGTTCCTCTCCCACCTCAGGTCCTTGCTGGAATGTTCTTCCCCTAGACACCCACACCATTCACTCCCTCCTTCCCTTCAGGGCTCTGCTCACTTGTCTCCCTTTCAGGAAGGCCTTTTCCAACCACCCTGCAGAAACAGCAACCCACTGACCCCCCTGAATTCCCCACCCCATACCTGCTTTATTTTCTTCCATGCCCCTTGTCACCTTCTGCTGTGCTAAATGTTAACTGCTCTGTTTACAGTCTGCTTCCCCCACTCAAAAACAACTTCCATGGGGGAAGGGATTTTGTTTTGCTCAATTTACCTCTAGGACAGTTTTGTCTTAGGGCAGAAATTCAGCCAGTGGACACAGCATCCCTCAGGGGCCATACTTCCTTTCAGTGAGGACTAAGCAAGGCAAATACTTAGCTTGGAGCCGTATGGGGAATAAGACAAGACATTTTTTGAAAGCTCGAATGCCTAGGTGGGGGATTCGGGGGGGGATTGCTTATTGAGAACTTATCAAACATGTATGTAACAGGTCAAGTGGCGCTTCAACCAATTGTCTTCATGGCATAGTTTACAGTCTGCTGGGGCTTTGTAATCCATTTTTATTTGCTTCTTGAAACAGCCCTGAGAGGTAGGCAGAGAAGATTTTATCACCCTTCATTTACAGATAAATGAGTAAGCTATCCAAGGCCACAGACATACTAAGGGATAGAGGGAGATTTCAAATCCTGATTATTTCAACTCCAAGTACAGTGCTCATTTCTGTGGCTGTGTGTGTGTTCAGCTGTTCCTACACTCTGGGCTCTGACCTTGGGACCTTCATGAATCACTAAGATTCCAGGCTGACCCGGATCCCCTGAAAGACCTTCAACACAGGAAGCATCTTTCCTCTAGAGAGAGCACCTGCCAAGAGGCATAGGCGATGAATAAATGCTTAGAACATCGATTCCAGGCTAGCCCCTGTGGCTTTCAGACCTACCACCACCCCTTCTGTCTGTCTGGAAAGGTCTGAGCCCTTGGGTCCCTTCACCCCAGCCCACCCCAAGGCAGGAGAGACAGAGAAGGCCCCCCCGCAAGACAGGACAGGCAGCCACTTTGCTGAAAAACCAGAAAGAAATCCCAGCCCGTTGCTTTCATTTCAGTTTAAAAATCAAGTCGGGTGACAATGGAAACTCTTTCCTTGCTGTCCTCTCCTTTCTGCCCATGTTGACAGAAGACGGACTTGCTAATTCTGGCTGGGGTTTTTCCCTCCCTGGGCTGTTTTTCTCTTTTTATCTTCATCAATTGAAGTGAGCTGTTCTGCCTTTCAAACTGTCGGAAGGCATCTGGGGTTTTGTGTATCTTTTTTTTTTTTTTTTGTCTTTTCTTTCTTTCAAATAATTCTGTGGGTCTTTTCCCAGATATGTATTTTCTCTCAATTTAACTTCTAACTTAAGTTTCCGCCCATGTGACTTTCAGCGCGTTACCAGAAACCACAAGAGAGAGGGCGCGAGCCCCAGGGCAAGCGACATGTCCCTGTGGGGAGCAGAGCCTCTGCACCCCGGAGCGAGGAGGACGCAGGGGTCAGGGGCAGCGGCAAGGCGGGCAGAGGAGGGCCCTGCGGAGGGGGGTGGGCTGCTGGCCTGGGGGGAGCAGTCAGGAAGGGAGGCCAGCTGGTGACAGGAGAGCCCCGAGGCGCCTGGGGCTGTGTGGAGAGCCCGGAAGACTGCGGCCATGCCTCACAGCTCCGACAGCAGCGACTCCAGCTTCAGCCGCTCTCCACCCCCCGGCAAACAGGTAGAGTCCTGCCTTTCCCTCCTCCTCCCTCCTGATTCTCCGGGGCAGCAGGAAGAGGGTCAGGCTTCCTGGGCCTCTGCCCAGGGATGCTGAGGGGCCAGGAGATGGCCGGAGCATCCTGTTAGACTCAAGGGCTGCAGGGAAGCCGTGCGTCTCAGGCGGAGACCCTCATCCTTCCGCCCCTCCTGGCAGAGGATGCTCTCCGTGTCCCCTAATGGTACCCATCGCCTTCACCTCACCTGGGGTCCCATCCCAGGAAGCTTTCTAGGAAGCCGAGGGGAATGGGCACCAAAGAACTCTGGTCTCTCAGAAGAGAGAGTCTACCTCTCTCCAAGGCTGTAGCAGAGTGAGTGGGGTGGAGCACTGATGCGGGCTGAGGGCACGCACACCCTGAAAGCTAGATGGTTGCCCAGGAGACAGCCAGCAGAAGAGGAGAGGAAAGGGATGGGGTTGGGGGAGGCAAGTTAGGAGGAGGACCCCAGGCCAGCTTGGAAGGATCTATCTTACCTCCTAGCACAGAACCTGTTGCTGGCACAGGAGGGGGGAAGGGGGGCTGGAGGAGGAAAGAAATGAATCAGGAGATGGTTCTGGGCACTTGAAATTATTCCCTTGTAGCTCAGCTCTGGGGAAACTAGAGAGGTGAGGGTGGAGATTCTGGGTGTCTAAGATTGTAACTTCCAACTCAAAAATTTTCAACTTGAGGGTTGCTCAAAGAAAAGAAAAAAAAAACAAAACACCACGAGCATACTGGCTGCTTCCCATCTCCCGGGGCTTTCTCCTCATCACATTCCTTGACAGCCCTCTCCCCAGGAAGCCCTCTCCCTGATCATCCAGTACAACGGTGGAGGACAATGTCTTCTCCAATTCGGGGTTTAAAAACTGCCTTCTTTCCTTCGCACGGGTGTCCGAGAGGGCATTGAAAATGCTGCAGCCCGAATAAAAGTATACAAACTTATACCACAGCTTCTGTCATCAGTACTTGACAGAAGAGAGGCAGGTAGGAAGGAGCCCTCGTGGAGACCTCTAGAGGACAGACAAGCCAGTCCTCGGCTCGAGACCGAATCGAGCTGTTCAGACCGCCTGGAAGTCTGTGCTCTTCTTAGGAAGGAAATTACTCACGGCTTTCATGGTAACCCGGCTCCCCAAACCCCTGAGAGGAAGAGCACTTCCTTCCTATCTAACCCACTGCCTTCTGACTGCAATGGCCTGGAAGTACTGGGCCCGTTGGTGAGACATATGCTTGGGAGGGCAGACTCTTGTCCTGGGAACTGTGTCCCGCTAGCCTGCAGGGATGTGAGATGGCACAGAACTGGGGGTGCAGGAGGGCTTCGGTCAAACTTCTACACTTATCCTGTAGCGTCTGGGCAAAGCTAGAGCTAACCTTTCTGCCCAAGTAGAGCACACGCCCATCTGTGGGAGGCACTCAGATGACACCAAAGGTCCCGGGTCCTTCTAAGCACCCGTCTCCTACCTGCCAGGGCCAGGTCATCTCCATCATTAAAACTGTTCCTGGTCTCCAATTTGTACTAGGGCTTGTGCTCAGGGCATCCTGGGGGATGTCAGGGACACTGAGCGTAAGGAAGGGAATGCAGGGGACAAAGAGGCAGATCTGGGATGGGGACCTCATACTGGGGCGGGGGTGGGGGTGTAGGAAACAGAAGCCCCAAGGGGTCACACCAGGGAAGAAGTAGTTGGTAGTGGGTGAGGGAGTGGCTTGGAGAGGCATCAGACTCAGCACTCGAGGGTGCAACTTGCCAGAGTACTGTGAGCTCCTGGGCAAGCTCTTTGAGCCTTCACTCCCCCATGTAAGATGCAAATACTCACATCAACTTCACCAAATCAGGGGGTTCAACAAGAGCACCTCAGGGAAAAACACTTGCACAGAAGCAAGCACATAGTGAGTGCTCAACAACATTTTAGGAAAAAAACAAAAACAAAAACAAAAACAAGAAGGTTCTAGGCCAGAAGTAACAGAGTAAGGGTGGAGCAGCCCTGAACAGGAGAGGTGATGAAACATACTTCATCGCCTTAACCATCTTTTTCCAAATACAGCCCTCCTGAGGCCTCAAGCTCTTTTGCTCTCTTCCTGTATCTTCTGGCCAAAGCTACAGAGACACAAGAGAGTTTCACAGAGTGTGGGGAAGAGTTCCCTTTTGGGTTCAGCGTTTTGGTCACCAGGGTGTGGACAGGCAAATAACGATGAAGAAATGGAAGGGTGGACAGCAGGATACCAAACACCATGAGAGGCGGCTTCAGCTCAGAAGAGAGGTGTAGACTCCCCTAATTTTCATCATCTCTGCTCCCCAGGACTCATCTGATGATGTGAGAAAGGTTCAGAGAAGGGAGAAAAATCGCATCGCCGCCCAGAAGAGCCGGCAGAGGCAGACACAGAAAGCCGACACCCTCCACCTGGTGAGTGTTCAGACCTCTTTTCATCCTCTCGGGCTGTAGGCTTTGCTCCCCACCAACCTGGGGACACCGGGACGGAGCCTTGAGTCTGCCTGTGTGGAGACGTACGTGTGGGGTGTCAGTGGAGGGGTGAGGGATGCAGGTGGAGTGATTCTGTCGCAGGAAATGGGCCAGGAGGCTGAAACAGAAACGAGCCCCAGGATGGCATGTGGAGGAAAGGGGCTGAGTGTGGCAGCCCAGAGGCTGGTGGAAGGCAGATCCACCTGCTCAGGGATGGGACACCCTCAGAGAGCTCCATTCTGCGTGGACCCAGGCAGCAGAAGTCACGACTGCTTTTGGGAGCAGTTCAGAAGGTGTTATGTGCTTTGGGAGGGTCTGTCATCTCACAGTGCTAGGAACACATGTATATAGTCCCATCCCCTGGGAGGCCAGCGGGGTGGCCACTCCGGGCCCTGCATTTGGGACAATGAGGTCCACAGGGTGCTGCACCCCACAACTTCTTTTCTGAACATTATTAAGGTTTGATTTCAAAATTTCTGTTTTGATGGTATCCCAAGATGGCCTGTGAATGATAACAGTTGCAAGTGCATGTATCTGGCACAGTTACCATCCTGATTGAGTTGCCTGCAGTCTTGCACTTTCTAGGGAAGCCCTGACCCCTGGCTTGAGCAGGGGACTTGGGTGATCAGAACTGCATTTCTTTCAGCAGCACAAGATTCTGGTCAGTGTTTACAAATCGTGGCTGTGTGCTTCTTACAGAAAAGTCTTCTCATCTCCCTCACCTTACCACCTTGCCTCTCTTCACCCTGCCCTTTAATTTGCTCCTTTTCAATCAACCCTTATTCCACTAGCTCCTTTCTCTTCTATCCCGTCAGCCCTTCCTCTAGCAACACTGTCCTTTCTCATCCTTCCCCGTGCTTCCGCCGACCCCACACCATTCCCAGACCCCTAGCATCCTGGGAATTCATTCCAATGATAAAAAGGGGAATTGGCATCAAAAATGAATATGCTTATGTTTACTTGAAAGATTAGCCTGGTAACTGGTCAGTTAAAGAATAACTGTGTTAATCCCATCAAGGAAAAGTAAGGTGCAGTTTTAGGTTAAAAGACACCCTTTTTAACTTTGTAAGGAAGCAGAGAGCAGGTAGTGTGAAGATCTCTGATTGGTTGCTCGTGTTTTATTTGAAACGTATTCAACATGTCTTCCAATGCATACTAACGTAGTTTTATACTCATGAATAATTGTTGAAAGAAAGAATGAATGAACACTAAGCCTGTTCTCTTTGGTAATTGTGATCAGTAGTCTAAATGTTAAGCTGGTGGTGGCCCTGCTGCTGATATGTTCTCCATGATTTCACCATGGCTTAGGGGCTCATGACACTCCAATTTACTCTTTTAGGCTTGAAAAATCTATGATTGCTCACTTTGCCTCCATCAGCATCTGATTCTTATTCAGTATTCTTTAGAACAAGCAAATGAACAAATAAATAAAATTAGTAAGGATAAAGTCTATCTTTTGGTATAAGTAGACAATGTTCTGAAACTGGAAATCTGCTATAGGCTTTATAAGTTTGAAATATTTTTTAAAAAGGAAATTATGTATTGCTCAGCAGTGCCGCCGTCATAAGGACATGGTGTGAGTCCCAGTTCTGCCATTCACTGTCTGTATGACCCACCTTAGACTGCAGAGATGTCCTTTACTTCCCTTAGTTGCGGTTCCCTTATCAGGAAAATGGGACAATGACTACCTCATAGATGGAGTGCATATAATATACAGCTCAAGCTCAGTCCTCCTAGGCATATCATAACTATTCAAAAATTTTAAGTATAATAAGAGTTATCATTATAAGAAACAAGATGACTACAGCTAAAGTTTTATGCATCTGAACTTATATTTATATATAAACCACAGGATCTCAGGGCTGAAAGATTTCTTAAAGGCTGGAAAGTTCAGACACACTTTTGATGCTCAAGAATCTCTACAACACCCTCTAGACATGATCCCCAAAGTATGCCTGTCACGCCTAGTGATGGAGAGCCCTCTACCTCCCGATAGGAGCAGAGGAGTCTTCCCTAACTCGAGCTGTGCCACTGTCTCCCTGGGAACTCAACCCCCTGGTCTTTTTTCAACTCGTTGGGGACATATCAGTGAGGGTGATATGCATGCTTCCTTGCTATGGCAAGGTTTTCAACACTGACTCTGCTGCCTCTCTTTTCAAGAAAAGAGTTTGAGCCAGAAGATATATAGCCCATCTGATTATACTAGTCAAGACTATACCAAGATACGCTCTGGGGTTTGGGGCTCCATGGAGACCCAAGTCATGTAGTCACCATGTCCACACTCAAAACCCTGGCCTCAGTCTCTAGAATGTTCTCATCTTTGCCATACCTGGACACAGACTCCTCCCCACTCCTTTCTTCTGAGCACCATGGCATTCACCTTCATTTTTTGACCAGTGAGTAGAACACCTCAGAGTTTATACAGCAAGCCTGAGTGTTGCAACCAGTGTGACTTATGTTTCTTGACTTTGGGCAGAAACTTTTGGTAGCAACATATAAATCTGCCACCATCAAGCAGAGGGTTTGGCTGTGATCTGAAATTTGGCAGCAACATACAAATCTGCCACCGTCAAACAGAGAGCTTGACTGTGATCTGAAATGTTCATTTCCTCTCAGACAATAATCACCCATCTTCTGCATCCATTATCCTCTTAATCATGTTTGTGATTCAGGTAGAAAGCCTTCTATTTATCACCAGCATTCTTAGGGTTGGGTGGGTGGTTTGTCCTCGATTCCTTTCCATGCTTGTCTCCACACGTTGAGGCTCTGGAACCATTCTCTGGCCGGAAGACACAGCCATAGGACTCACCTAACAAGATGTAAAAGACCAGGGTTTAGAAAGTACTGTGGTCTTAAATAAGGACCGCCTTTGTATTAGTATGCTAGCCTCTTAGATGCTGGGGTAACAACTGATTTCTTGGTTTCAACTTTGTCACTATTATTTCTCTTAAAATAGCAAAAAAATTATTCTGTTTCTCCAGTGAGAGAGAGGAATACCTATTATTTAGCATTTTCAGTATCTATCCTATAAGTGGTTCGCATCAACACTCTGTGTGTAGATTGCTTTTAAAATAGCGGAGTAGGGAAGCTGATGCTTTCAACAAGCGGTTTAACCTCATGCCAATGTGATAACATCTCTGGCCTTGACTACCACTCACATAAGCCAGATCAGGAGGAGCTCCTTTTCATAAGCGTAATATCAACAGTATCCGCGTTCTGTCTTTTTGTTTGTTTTGCTGCATCTCGTGGCGTGTGGGATTCTAGTTCCCTGACCAGGGATTGAACCTGTGCCCCCTGCAGTGGAAGCTCAGAGTTCTAACCGCTGGACCACCAAGGAATTCCCCCACATTCTGTTTTAATTCTCATTTGGTTGGTGTCTCACACAGCACTCCGCACACTCAGTTCATTTTCTCCCGTGGTCAAGTATAGAGTCCGTTAGGCATAGAATAGGTATTGATTAAAAAGGAGAAAGTCATATCTTGAGCCATTCACTTTCAAAAGTAATAAGTGAATCTAAGATAATCAGCTAAAAACTATTAAAAATAACAAGAATCCAGTCAGCTTTCAAAGTTAACACAAAAAGTAATAACTTTTCTTATGCAAATTAGATTAAAAAATTTAATAGAAAGAAAGATTCTATTTACAATACCAAGAACAGCAAATGGAAAGAAGGAATAAATTTAACAAAAAAATTTGAAGCTTAATTTTTTTAAGCTTCAAAATTATTCTAGGTGATTTTTAAAATTTCAAATAATTGAAAAAATATGTCTCATATAAAGATAGCAATTTTCCTTAAGTTAATTTAGAAATTTATCTAATTTAATGTGATCTCAATAAAATAGGATTTTCTGAGTATTTGAGGAAATTAAATTAGATATTATAAATACCTTGTGAAAAATAACCATGTGAGAATTTCTAGGAAAATTCTAAAAAAAGAGGGTAATTAGAGACAATTAGCTGAATAAAATATTAAAGTGAATTATAAATATAGAAATCAAAACAATGTGGAAAGGATAGAATATTGGACAGAATAGAACATAGAAGTAGACCTCCAAACAAACTCAAATTTGAGACCCAAATACAAATAGACTCAAAGACAAATAGACTCAAATTTGTGTTAGTTCCTAAGACACAAGTAAAAATGCAAAATGTCTAAGATGGCACTTGAAACAAGAGAAAAATGAAGTACTCAATAAATTGTGTTGGGAAAACTGGTTGGTCATCTGAGGAAAAAAAAAAAAAAAGCTAGAGTCTTCACTTCTTTTACAATGCATATAGATTAAATATAGAAAAAATTAAAGAAATTTGAAGAATTAGCATTAAAAACATTTATCTTGGAATTAAGTCTTCCAGGTAAAATGAAAAACCCTGAAGCCATAAAGGGAAAGATTGATACACATTTATCAATAAAAAGCGTATTTTATACATAAGTGAAAATGTCTATACAGTTCAAAGTACCTAATATGCAAAATCAAAAGCAAGTGAAGACTGAGAAAAATACCTGCAACACATATGACCAAAAAAGGGCATATTTGCTTAATATACGAGAGCCCTTATGAATAAGAAAATGATCTAAAAAATAAAAAAAAAATGAATAATAAGAAGAATAGGCAATTTATAGAAAGAGAAAAATAAATGGCAAATAAATACGGAAAAGCTGCTAGACCTCATTAGGAAAACAACAGTTAAAGCAACAGTTACATTCTCTGCCAGACTGACAAAGACAGAAAATGTTGCTAAAAGACCATGTTGCCAAGATGATGGTGAAGCAGGTATTGGAAGCATAAGTTGGTGCAACTCCATTAGGGAGCAATTTGACCATGTCCAAAGTTACTAGTGTGCACACACGGTAACTTGGCGATTTTACATCTAGGAATCTGTTTACAAACATATTCACGGATTACACAATTATGTACATGTAGATATAATCCTCACTGCATTGCTTGTCATAGCAAAGACAGGAAACAAGCTAAATGGTCAGTAAGAGACTCATTCAATAAACTAGAGTTGGTTTATTCGGTGGAATACCACGAAGGTATTAAAATAACAAGTTAAATCTGAATGTGCTACTCTGAAAAGATTATCAAGCTTCTATACTCTTAAGTGAATAAGTATGAGTCTGGAGTATAGTTTTCTTCTATGCATATTTTTAACGAAAATAAAAACATATATGTGCATATGCATATAAGCTTAAAAATTTTCAAGTAGGCTTTCCCCCAAAATTGCTAATGATACATATTTCTGAAAGTAGGACAAAAGGTCTAAAGCAGAAGAGAGATACTTTGTGTTTTTCTACTTTTTTATATAGTTTGGATGTTTTTATTATGTGCTTTTATTTATATAATATAGATATTAAATTCCCAATATAGATCATTATTACATGTGCATTAGAATGATTTCTTTTCTAATTTGATCTCAAACATTGAATAGTCTTCCACTGTGATGTGTTATCCCTGAACATCGTGCATAAATATCTCAGTCCTTCGGGACAACAGTCAATTGGGATTTCTAATGAGTAATCTTAAGGTCTCCAGCACTAAACAAGCCACTGTAAGGGACAGCGAATCAGTTTCATTTGTGTGGTTATCTTGGTAATTGTCGGATACTCTGGTGCCTTGTAGCAGGAAGGATTTTGAGTCTGTGTCCCAGGTCAGTGGGAAAGAGAATTGAGATCAGTTGAGAAGCTGTGTTCATGAAAAGGCTCAAAGTAGAGGAGGCGATGGAGAGGCAGTAGTATTAGCCCAGAGCTATGATGTTGACAAGTCAGATCTGGCCTTGAGGATGGAACTGGAAGCAAAGCAGAGTTACAGGGTCAGATCTGGAAGCTGGAACTTCAGATCCTTAGATTGGAGGAGGGATAGGTGTTTGCCTGGGGCAGCCTCTAGTGTGGAAGATCTCATACTAGTTTAAAAAAAAGAGAGAAAGATTTACAGGCCCAGGGTAGATCTTTAATGTCATATATAGCAAATATCAGGAGGGTAAATTATGTCTGAAATTAAGCTGATGCTGTGAGAAATAAAGTTTTTATAATTGGAGGAAAATTAAGTAATGGAAGAAGCAAAGCTCAGCAAAGATGCTCACTTCCCAGGCCTCCTTAGGAGGAGAGTGTTGTTCTTGGTCTTCTGGTAAGGGCCATGCAAGAAGGCTGTTTATGGTTCTTTTTCATTCTATCAGTTTTTTTTTCCTCCCTCTAGGAGATTATACCATAAGTTTTATTGGTATAGAGAAGTCATAGGTTAAAAAAAAAATAAAGCAAAATGAAAACCACAGAAAGAATGTTCTTGCTGGTTCCAGCCTAAAGAAGTTCAGTGTAAAATCAGTGAACTATCCATGGAAAGGACATTTCTCTTATGCCTTTACTGCTCTGAACTTCTTTTTATTAAAAACATATTAATTGAACACACAACTATATACCAGGCACTGTGCATTATGTGCTCTACCTGCAGTTGTCTCGTTTAATCTGCACAAAAACCTTATTTTGTCATTCCTATATTAGGTTAAGTAACTTGTCCAAGGTCGTACATTTTGTAACTAGGTCTGTCTGACTTCAGAACCCATCTTCCTAACCACTAGGCAACACAGCCTCTTCCTTTGGACTCTTGTGAAGACTGATCCTCCTTGAACCCCTTCCTGAATTTTATTCTTTTGTTCTTTAAGCAGCATCCTCCAAAGTTGACACTTTTTCTCCTCCACCATTAGGCCTAGCTGAGAAAGTAAGCACTAGATCAAAGCCATTGAGACCGTTTTTAAAGAAAGCGGTGTAGCAATAAATATTAACATCCTGCTCTTTGGTGGAGCAATTCCACCTACAGGAGTTTGAAGAAACAATGATGCACAAAGATGGCCAATTCATCATTATTTGTGAACAGTATACACTTTATCACCCACTCCAGTGTTCTTGCCTGGAGAATCCCAGGGACGGGGGAGCCTGGTGGGCTGCCGTCTCTGGGGTCGCACAGAGTCAGACACGACTGGAGAGACTTAGCAGCAGCAGCAGCATACACTTTATCAATACTCTAAAATTGGACATATGCCCAGCTATGGAGATAAGTATATTATGACCATTCATACACTAGAATTCTATGCTAGCACTAAAAGTGACTAAGTGAATCTGTATTTATCAACACAGAAAGATGTTAATGACATGGCATTGAGTGACAAAGCAAGTGACAAAGAATATGCAGAGTATAATCCTCTTGATGTAAAAGTTGTGGTTTGGGGGCATGTTTGCATGCATAAAGAGATGTCTGGAAGAACAGTCTTCAAAATGCTAACCGTGGATTCTTCTATGTGGTTGAGATTTGAATAAGTCACCTTACTCCTGGTACTTTTCTGTAGTTCTTTTTATTATAATAAATGTGTACTGTTTTAAAAATCTGTAATAAAAGTTTGACGATTCTCATTTGGGAAGGAAAAACACACAGAGGAACTCACACCCCGCTAACTTCTTGTCCTACTAATAAGCGGTCAGTGTGGTTATGGTCAGCAGGCGTATTCGGCAGTATAAGGAATTTCTGTCTGAAAGCGATTACATGCCCCCGTCAGAAATTGCTGGCACCCACTCAGCTGAAGTCTTCATGAAGCTGTTTTCAGTGGCTACCAAACTACTTTCTCTTGGAAAGGATGAGGGAGTCTCCCCAAACCCCAAGCTGCTCTGGGGTTTTCTCCATTTCCTCTGTAGGACTCAGTCAGGCCCCCCGAGTCCTAGAGGGATTCCATAGATTGGTTCCACAAGACAAAGTCCCCTTCAGAATGCGGAGTACCTGTAGGGGACCCTGCCATGGGTCCATACGGGAGTTCGTAGAGGGACTAACCACAACTGTGGTCATGCCCCCTTCTTGATGGAATCGCAGAATTAAAAAGAAACTCAGAGTTGCTCCAGGTCACCCTGCTGTGTGTATTACTGTTGAGGACGCTGCTGTCTTCCTCAAGGACACCCAAGAAACGAAACCTCTTGCCTTCCCACCACTTGCTTTTGTTTTTGTGCCACTTTGCTGAGCAGGACTTTGCTCTGCAGATGGTGTTGCTCTCACACGTCCTTTTGCAAAGGGTGAGTTAAGAAGTAGGCCATTAACCGGGACATGTGAACAGTCCAGACGCTGTTCAGCAACAGAGCCCAACCACATAGTAAGAGACCAGAAAGGCAGAGAGTCCCAGGTTAAAAGGGGCTAAATTGAAAAGTTCCATTATTTTATTTATGTATTTGGCTGTGCTGGGTCTGAGGGATCTAGTTCCCTGACCAGGGGACTGGACACGGGTCTCCTGCATTGGGAGCTCAGAGTCTTAGCCACTCGACCACAAGGGAAGTCAAAGTTCATTTATTTTAAAAAAGATCTTAAGGGTGTAATCCGAAATCAAAAGGACAATGACATACTAGGGGAATATTTCTGTCAAATTAAATAAATTCAGATTTAATACTTACAGTATAGAAAGAACAGCCTTTTTAAGAAAAACCTCAAGATGCCAGTAGGTAAGTGGGCAAAGGCTATGAACAGAAAGCTTACGTAATGCTTTTTCCTACTGAAATGAACATAGCCCAATTTTCTATTCTGATTGTGAAAACAATACACACCATGGGTTTCCCAGCCTCGGCAATATTGACGTTTTGAGTTGGACAATTCTTTGTTGTGTGTGTGGGAGGGGGTTGGTCTCCAGCACTGTAAAATCTAAAACCTACCCACTAGATACCAGTAGCACCACCTCATCCCTCTGGTTATGAAAATCAGAAATATTTCTAAATCTTCCCAAATGTTCCCTGGGGGGTCAAAATTTTCCTTGGTTGAGAATGCTATACTAGGGAATATATATATAGAAATTTATTTCTTCTTAGTAATCAATAACTTGTAACATTATAATGAAATTAAGAAACTTTCCAAAAGTTTGTTAGCAAAATAAATTATTTAAAATTCCAACACTTGGGACTTTCTCGGTAGTCCAGTGGTTAGGACTCTGAACTTTCACTGCAGGGGGCATGGGTTTGATCCCTGATTGGGGAACTAAGGTCCCCAGTGCCACGCAGAAAGGCCAAAAAAAAAAAAAAAAATCACCTAAAATTACAACACCTAAATCCCGACAATGTCGTTGTAATAATTAATATATACATTCAAGGCCGATGACACTGTATATCTTACACAACCTTTTATAAAAATACTAACCAAGGACTGCAAGATGTTCACTACACCATTATTTACAACAGCAACCAAAATCTCCAGCAATAGAAAACCACATAAGGTAAACTGTGGACCATCTGTTTGTTGATGTAGCCATTAAAATAATAATTATGGTGATTTTGTAAGTATACTCTAAGTATATATACAAATTTGTCTTTTCTTTTCTGTCATAATAATTTTGTCACACTTACAAAAATGCTGGACATTTTGGCTGCTATTATTTGTTACAAAGGACAAGATGGCACCATGTACAAATGAAAAGGGTTGTGTTTAGAGGACTAGAATCATGGGTGGGTATACTTTTTAAAAATATATCTTTAATATATTTATATTGTATGTTTTTTTATTAAAAAACATAAGAAAATGATCAAATAGACCCTGAGTGGTCTATTTGTGGACAGAGGATGAGAACAGTGAGGGTATCCCTGAGTTAGAATTTAGGAGAAAGCCTTTGGCAGAAGATCTCATAATTTATCTTCCAAACAGGGACATTTTTGAGAGTGAAAAGAGCCACTAGTGAAAAATTACACGAGGACAATACTATGAACTGGGAGTGTCCCAGTAAACATCTGGTCACACTAGATTGAGGGGAACCAAGGAGGAGACCTAAGGCGCTTAGGAAATTCACGAGTAAAGATTAAGTTCAGAGCCAACTAGAGGGGGCTAGATTCCTGGTGCTAGAAGGCAATTTCCTGCATGAGATGACCCTGTTACTAAAATATTTTCCAGTTACTCAGCTGACACAAAAAATATGCCTGTTGCTAAGAGGGTGCAGTAGTCCAGAAAATGACAAAAACAAAGGCCATATTCCTAGTACTGGAGCTCATGTTGACAGAAATGATTCTTTCTGCTGTATAAGTATATATGAAATGCCTCCTATGGGCATTTTTTTTTTTTTTTTTCCCTAGGTGATGAGAGTTCAGCAGGGACAAGACCAAGTCCCTGATTTCAGGGACCTTACATTCAATCAGAAGTCACACTGGAAAATCAACTGACCAATTGTTATTTACTATCTCACTAATCACACAAAGTGAGGAGGGCTTCAAAGGAAAGCAAATGGTGCAGTGTTAACAGTGACTTAAGGACAGGGCTGGGAATGGTGTCAAGGAAGGTCCTTCTGAGGGCCTGACATCTGAAATCAAATATGAGTCATGGGAAGGAGCCTGGGAAGATCTCAGGAGAGAGTGCTATCTGCAGAGCCTTCAGGCCAAACTCTGTGGGGCCTGTCAAGGGTCAGAAAGATGCCTTGTGGGGCCCAGGACTGTGAGCTCAAGAAGAGGAACTCAGGAAAAAAGGCCATTGTGCCCCAGGAAGCAGGAACCAGATGGGGTGGGGGTGGGGTCCTCAGTAAAATGATTTCAAATCCAGTAGGGACAGGGAGAGGGCAGATATATCTGAACCTAAATTCTAATCCACAAAATGTAAAGCAATTACATCTCACTGGGCTGTTTGAGAAATAATGTGAGAGCAAATGTTAAAAGAAAGCAATAGCGCATTTGTCAGTTTTGCATTGGAGAGAAGATTTTATTTGTTTAATGCAGAGAGGCCAGTATTTTCCTATAAATCAATCACATGAAGATATCAGAAGTAGATCATATATGAAAACGTATGCCCTTCTTTCCAGTTGGTTATACAAACTTTAAGAACGCTGTTTCCTTGGCTGGCTTTTTCACTACAGTTGGTCAGGTCTCCTTTGCTTCGTTTAGTT